>NW_017731369.1:4372774-4422699 GCF_001890085.2 Hipposideros armiger | reverse complement strand
AGAGGCCGAGGAAGTCACTGTGTGTATTGGGTACAGATGACTTGAGTATAAGTGGCTGGTACAGAGGACAACAAAGAATGTCCTAGAACATATGGGTTCAGTGAGGGGCAGGTGTAGCCCTGACATCAGAGCTGGGGTTTCCTGGCTGCAGAAGATCCGGATGGATAAGAAGGGCTTGCACCCCACCCCATGCTACATGGGGTCTGACACTCACTGAGATCTCTGTACACCTTTGGGCGTGCATTCTCTCAGCATCTCTGGCCCAGAAAGCTTGCTTCGCCTTCCCACATCGGTGCCTCTGTACAATGACCACGATGTGGGACTGTCCCATGGCGTCATTTCAGTAGAAACAAGCTGTTCTCATAAGGCATTTATTTCCATTTGCATGGCTGGCTTTATGGAACATTTGGTGAGAACAAAGGAAGGGCAGTACAAATAGCCCCAAATGGGCCATGACTCAGCTCTCAGCCACCCCACAGTGAGGGTGTAGGGGCCACTTCACCCCGTGGGTTCTAGCCTCAAGCCACCTTGCCATCTCCCCTTTGCTCTCCCCTCCCCTATCTGTCTTACCTCCGATATCAACTCTAAATTCTCCATCTTACAGTGGAGGAATAAAAACGGTCTCTGGTTCTTTGGTGTTCCTCCCCCTGAGAGGTTGGTGGGGTCTGTGTTCCCTCCCCTGAATCAGGGTGGACTTTGTGACAGCTTGGCCCAGCGGAGTATGGCAGATACGACACTGTTCCAGTTCTGGGCCTGGGCTTTAAGAGGATAGGCTCTTTCTGCATTGGTTTCTGGGAGCCCCCAACTGCCATGGTTTAGCCTGGGGGTGAGGATTCATGTGGAGACTGCAGGGAAGGCCCAGCTGATGTCCTCATCAGGTAACCTGTGTGGGTGGAGCCATCAAGGACCCTCCAGACCAGCCCTCCTGCCGGCCAAATACCCATGAACCAAGCCGGCCCCATGGGGAGCAGAAGTGATCAGCGCAGCCCTGCCCCAATTCTTCACCTCCCGTTGGAGGCAGAAAATAAAGTGGCTGCCCCAGGCCACTGTGTCGGGTAGTTGGTTATGCAGAGAATGCTGGCAGCTAGGCTATCCCCCAGCAAAAGCACTAAAAAGCCACTTCAGGCCCCAGCTCAACCCCCAACACCCACTGAGCTCCTGAGCAGAAACAAAAAAGATCTTTTGTAAGAACATAAAGGCCCAGGTGCCTCAAGGGTAGGTCGTTTTTTCTTGTTTTTTTTTTTTCTTGTTTTTTTTTTTTCTTTTTTGTTGCTGTATTCTAGCACTTGGAGCAGTGCCTGGAGGAACTTGAACGTCTGTTGAATGAATTCCTGCAGTGGGATTCCTAGCTTTGTGGTGGCACGTGACAGGGTCCCCATCACACTCTCATCCCGTCCCTTTAGACTCACTGGCTGACTTAGTGCCCGTGGTGAACCCCACCCAGAGACGGAGAGCCGGGAACTGTGTGGCTGGGGCGCCGATGGCTGGGTGAGGGCTTTGCAGGGCTCATGGGAGCTCCCCCCCTCTTCCTCCTTCCCGCCAGTGTGTGACTTCCTCCTGCCCAGCGCAGCCCTGCAGCCCTGGTACACCGACCAGCGCTTCACCTTGACCTTGCTTTCCCTGCTGGTCATCCTGCCCCTGTCCGCCCCAAGGGAGATCGGGTTCCAGAAATACACAAGGTATGGGGCTGCGGACATTTCCTGGGAGGGACACGGCTCAGGCTGGGTCCCCACTGGCCAGTGTTGGTGGCAGGGTTTCTGTCTGCCTGGAATAGGGGAGCTGCCAGCGTTGGCCTTCCCGTGTGGAGATGGGGGGGGCGGGGAAGATTAAAAATCATACAAGCAATATATGTGTGTGATAGAAGATAGAGATAAACAAGAAAATACTGTAATGACATGGCCTGCTGCTGACATTTTGTTATTTCATTATTACAGATTTTATACGCACACACTCACGTGCCCACACAGGCACAGAGACAGACAGAGACACACACACACACACACACACACACACACACACACACACACACACACAGACATACACATACATTTTTTCATCTTGTGGTCTGTGGCTTTATGTATACTTTTGAAAAAAAAAAAGTGTATTTTTTTAATAAGTGAAAAAAATACTGGCCAAAGTATTCATACAGGTTTGCAACCGGCCTTTCCCTGTTGTGTTGAGAGCAACAATGGACTTTCCACTTTGGAAACAGAGAAAGGGTGAGCAGGAGAAATGATCTTCCCGCTGTCCCCGCTGTGCAGAGAAGGAAATTGAGGCTCAGGGCACGAGAACTTTGCCCAACACCTTGCTGGTGTGCGCAGAGCTGGCATTCAGGCTCCACTCTGCGTGGCTCCCAGGCCCTGCCTGGCAGGGTTGGTGGCCCCGTGCATTTCTGGTCATTCACCGTCTGTGTTAGCATCCTAGGCACCCTGGCCGCCTGCTACCTGGCCCTGGTCATCATCGCGCAGTATTACCTCGGGCCGCAGGGCCTCGTTCGTGAGCCCCGCCCTGCACGGAGGTGAGTCCGAGGAGAGGGCTTTTCATGGCTTCCTGGGATACTGCAAGGGGATCCTTGAAAGAAGGACCCTTCTCCACCCTGCATGGTTTGCACAGGGCCCTGGCTTCTCTCTGTGAAATCCTTCATGTTTCTGATGCCATAGGGACTAGTGACGGCCCCTTTCCTTCTTCACAATGGGCACCGTTGTTGCTAGGAAGGACCAGGAACCAGCCAAGGACACAAAAGCTCTAACTGCCACACCAGCCTAGGACTTCTAGGTTTTTGCAGAAGTGTCCCCACAGCGCGATGAGCAGCATCCAGCGTTTAGAATCAGCTAGCACATAGCACAGAACGGGAGACAGCTCTGTGTGAGTTTCCTGGGGCTGCTGGAACAAATTAGCACCAACGTGGCAGCCTAAAACAACCCACATTTATGATCTTACACTTCTGGGGGTCAGAAGCCCAAAATAAGCCCCACTGGGCTGTAACCAAGGTATTGGCAGGGACGATTCCTTTTGGAAGCTTGAGGGGAGAATCTGTTTTCTTGCCTATTCCAGTTTCTAGAGGCCACCCACATTCATTGGCTCATGGCCCCTTCCTCCATCTCCCAGGTCAGCAACACTCCTTGTCTCTGACCCCACCTCTGTAGTCACAGCTCCCTCTGACCACAGCCAGGAAAGGTTCTCTGATTTCAAGGACTCATGTGATATGTTGGGCCTAGATAATCCAGGGTGATCTCCCCATCTGAAAGCCCTTACCCTTAATCACATCTGCAGGGTCCCTTTTGTCATGTCAGGCCACATGTTCACAGGTTCCTGGGATAAGGATGTGGACCTCTTTGGGGGGTATTATTCTGGCACAACCAGGAAATCCTGATTCTATAGAGAGTGCTGTTTGCTCCCCACTCCACTATATGTCCCCCAAGGTGCCAGAGGCTGCCCCCTAGGGCTGCTTGTCCAAGGACGCTTGTCCAAGAGTGCCATAGTTCTGAAAATTCTGCCCCGCGCACACTTCAGTCCTTTCAGGCAGCTTGGACAGAGGTCAAACCGTCCTTGCATTATTGGGGGTCTATTTGCTGGAGGTTGCCTGTGCTCCCCAGCCCGTAACCTCGCTGGGAATAGGCAGCCTCAGAGAGGCATTGTGAGTTCCTGGGGGTTCCTGCTAGCCATGCCCTACCCGAGTTCTGCCTGCACGGAGAACGCGACGTTACCAAATGTCAGCACAGATGTATTTCAAAAGCGCACCATTGAGCATGCATCCTTTCCCATTTCCCCAAACCTGGTAGTTGATGCAATAATTAAACATATTTTACAGTTGTGCCTAGTTACACCTTCCTGGTATTATTAAAAACCCATCTTCAAGTTGAAGGTTTTGAGTTTAACTTTTTGTAATCAGCGCTTCTCATCTCTTTGTAGCCCTTCCTCCTGGACCTCCGTATTTAGTGTCTTCCCCACCATCTGCTTCGGATTTCAGGTAATCTTAGTATCTGTGTTAAAGAGGGTGGCGTTTGCAGGCTGCGGTGACTCCCAGCTCCCTTGGGAGAGTGTGGCGTTCCAGTCAGAAGAGAAGTTTGAAGACTTGTTCTGGGTTTTGACGGGCTGTCTTCCAGAGACTGTGTATGAGGGTTGGTCCCTGGGCTCCATGAGGCGTGTGTTGCCATTGAACTTGGGAGCCTGGTCGCCACTGACAGCCAACAGCAGCATTTGTTGGGTCCAGGGTGGAGGGTGGGGACCCAGCACCTGTCCCTTCCTCTGCAAAATCCTCCCAGACTGTCACCGCGCTTGGAGACCTAAAGCTACCTATGTCCTCATGCAGAGCGCCAGGTGGGTTCTGCCACAGGGATCTCGGAGAGGAAAGAGCCTGCCTTGGAAGGTTTGCAGGCTAAGCAGACTGGAAGATGTGCAGGGAGCAGCATGGCAGGCTACCCAGCAGAATACACAGGATTTCTGAGAAAGTGTCATGGAGTAAGAATGGATTTTGTGTGTGCAAGCCAGCAGAGGGGCTCCTTGGGTGGGGCAGATTCAGAGACACCCTTTTTCAGGCCCTGATGCCTCAAAGGCATCTTGAAGAATGTGTGGGAGGCGGGCAGGTGAAGGGGAAGGCATTCCAGCTATAGAGGACAGCACAGGTGAGCCACAAAGGGGAGGGGGTCCCAGGTGGGCTGGAGAGCTATAAAGGTCTCAGCTAGGTGGACACTCCATGGGGTGGTGCTCCCTGCCTTCTGTCTGTCTTGGGGTTTTCCAGGTTCCTAGCAGATGGCAGCTGACTTCATTCTTCCATTGTTTATTTTGGGAAAGATTTGCCTCTCTTCTAAAAAACCCACCCACCACACCAAGGATGAAACCACCCCAAAGCTAAATCAAGTTTGCAAGGGAAAGTGGTTCAGGATTGACACTACCTCAGCTTCCTAGCCTGAGTTTTTCTTCCTGTCTTCATCAACTAGCTCCTGCTTCTGTTCTTCATCTTGCATTTTCTTGGAGAAACGTTTTCGAAAAAAATCCTGAAATGGTTCCATTTCTCTTCCTTATAAATGAGTCGATGGTATCGCTGCTGGGGCTTAGCAAGTCGCTCACAGAAAATTTCTCACATTTCTTCTTGCACACCCAATATTTTGGAAGATGTAAAGCAGTGATTTTGCTGTCAACTGTTTGGATGTCATTTAACCATCCCTCTCTCCTGTGCCTGAGCACCATATGGTGTGACGGGCTCACGCTGGGGGGTGCGGTGTGGGGTGGGCTGCTTTCCAGATGCTTACAAGGCGGTACTTCCCTCACCTTTGCCTTAGCTTTCTCATTTGATTCTCCTAGCAACTGAGGCCTGGGCTGTAGTTTCCAGAGACATGGGATGTGGTGATGGGGGGAGTTGGGAAAAGATGTGAATTGAGGGGTGCAGGTAGCACTGAGGCCAGAGAAGGGGCTGCCAGGATCTGGCTTGGAGCATCAGGGATCTGGGGGTCTGGGAGTCGGGGGAGAGTAGATGTAGATGAAGATGATAAAAGGTAGGGGTAAGGCTGGAGGGGCTGTGTGGGGACAGAGGAGGTCACCTGTTGTCATCAGAAGCTGTGGTTCAAACACCACCTCCTGCCACATTTAGCAACTGGGCACCCCCCTCCAGCCTGCACAGAGTTGGTAAGAGGGGTCTGGGGGGAGCCAAGGTGGGGTGTGAGCTCGGCTTCCAGACACCCTGGCCACATTCGGGCCTTCTCTGTGGTTGGCGTTTTAACCCTTTGTCGGGCGCAACTGATCTCACAGATTCATTGCACGCAAAATTTCGAATATCTGACAGTTAAGTATCGTGACTCATCGTTTCCGTATCTTCCCCTCTACTGTAACCTACCGCCAGCCGTGTTTGCGACTTAGTACAGTAAAGATGTATTTCATAGCGACATCTTTCATTGTGTGCAATGAATCTGTAAGATGCACCCAACAGAGGGTTAAATAGCGTTATTGACATATAACTCCCATAGCATACATTTCACCCATTTAAAGTGTATCATTCAGTGGTGGTTAGTATGTTCACAGATTTATGCAACCATCGCCACAGTCAATTTCAGAACATTTAGAAACCTGTACCTACTACCAGTCACTCCCCATCCCCCTTAGCCTTTCCCCAGCCCCTGGCAACCACAAATCTTCTTTCTGTCTTCAAGGATTTGCCTGTTCTGGACATTTTGTGTCAGTGGAATCCTGTGATATGTGGTGCTTTGTGTCTGGCCTATCCCATAATTCCCTTGGGATCATGTTTCTGAGGTTCATCCACGCTGTAGCGTGTGTCAGTGCTTTGTTCCTTTTCATGGCCGAATCATATTCCATGGCGGGGATGGACCCCAGTTTATCCGTTCGTTAGCTGGTGGACATCAGTCTTTCTCCACTTCTCAGCCAGTATGTGCGCCTCTGCCCTCCATTCCTTCCCTGAGTGAGTCGTGCGCCTGCACGCAGCCAGCCACCCTCACAGACGCTCTCCCAGGAGGCAGCCCTGGCCTCGGGGGATGTGCTTTTATTTCTCCTATGAAACCAAGAGACACTTACCCGGGAGTCTTAGGTCAAACTGAGGAAGAAAGGCAGGGCTCCCTCCAGCCACCGCCATGCATTTTCTCCATGCCTGAATTTGGGAGACAGGAGGCAGGAGCATTGATCCATGAGGTGCCACGGCCTGTTGGTTGAGGGTCCCCAGGGGCATTAGGGCCCCCTCTGCCTGGCTGAGCCGGCCTGCAGATGATTGGGCTCCTGTGAGGTCAGAGAAGTCTCGGGGCAGGAGACCAAAGATGCACTGGTGCCCTGAGGCTGGTCTATCCTCTCACCCCGGGCTGGCGGCTGCCATCATAGCAGCTGGCATCAGGAGAATGTGTGCTCCGTGGGAGTGGGGACCATGGTGGGCTAGTCTATGTGGTACCCCAGACTTGCACTGAGTCAGACCGGCAAGCATTTGAGTGCCAGAGAGCTGGGGTTGGATGGAGGGTATCCTGTGGCTGCAGGAGTGTGTTAAAGAGACGGGTAAATGACTAACCCCTGGAGCATTCTTCAGCTGTGGGCCAGGCTCTGTGCTTGGCATGAGTGAGGCAGATGTGGTCCTTGCCGTCGCATAGCTGGCGGTCAGATACTGAACAGGCAAACCCAAACTTGCACACAAGGGGAGTGGGGCATGTGGACACGTGAGAGAGGAGCTTGGCCCAGCTGGGGAAGCCTTCCCTAAAGGATGAGTCGGAGCTGGTCAGGCCAGGAGACAATCCCGGGTAGAGGAAACAGCTCGAGCCGAGGCCCCGAGGCAGCACAGAGGGACAGCGGTAGACTGAGCACCACGAGTGAAGGCAGTGTGACCCTTGAGGAACCTGGAGAGGGGGTGTGAGCAGATCAGCACGTTTGGTGAATAAGTGGACGTGATGGTGGGGACCCTATCTCAGGAGCCTGGGGGAGACCCCAGAACCCAAAGGGTATCTTCTAGATACAGCAGTGCCTTTCAACCCTGCCTGCACATTAGGTTCCCATGGGCTGCTTGTAGGACGTCACTGCCCAGGACCTGCCCCTGATAAATAAAGTCCCCATCACAGGTGGGCTCTTGGCATTGGCTAGATGTATTTTATATTTAAAAGTTTTATGACAATATAATAAGTACATATAAAGTATATAAACCATAAGTATGTGTACCCCCGTGTAAACATCACCCCAGTCAAGATATGGAACATTGTCAGCCCGCCTGGAAGGCTCCCTGACATTTTCCACTAAGTGGCACCCACCCCACCTACACCACTATTCTACTTTCTGTCACCATAAATGGTGGTTCTCAACTGGGTGGTGGTTTTGGCCCCCAGGGGACATTGGGCAATGTCTCGAGACACTCTCCTGTCCCAGACAGCTGGGGGCAAGTGTTCCTGGCATCTAGTGGGTCAAGCCCAAGGATGCTGCTCAACATCCTACAATGCACAGGACGGCCCCAAATGTCAGCAAGGCTGTGGTCGAGAACCCCTGCTCAAGCTTGTTTGGTTTGTAACTTGACCTTCACATGCATGGAAGGGTTCTTTTGTGTCTGGCTTCTTTTGTTCAGCATTAGCGCTCTGAGGTGCTTCCATGTGGAGGCGTGTAGTGGGCTCATCCTTTTTCAGTGCCGCGTAATATTCCACCACATGAATATCTGGTGATTTACTTATGCCTTCTATGGTTGGTGGACATTTGGATTTTTGCCTGTATCTGGGGACAGTGATACTTTTTAGATCGCTCCAAGCGATTCTTAACAATGCCCAGCTGGCCCAAGTCCCACAGCACGCCACCTCTGTCTTCCAGTGTCACGAAGCTGCTGTCTCTATCTACTGCAGCATGCGCAACCAGAGCCTGTCCCACTGGGCCCTGGTCTCCGTGCTCTCCTTGCTGGCCTGCTGCCTCATCTACTCACTGACAGGTAAGGCCCTGCCAGGGGCGCCCAGGAGCTGGGGAGGGGGTGGCAGGAGAAATGTGAATAATGAGTGTTTATAGAGAGCTTAAGGTATGCTAGGTGCAGTGCTACACAGTTAGAGTACCTTCTGTCGTTTCATCCTTAATACCCATAGAAAAGCCCCCATTTCGTAGATGAGGAAGCCGAGGCTCAGAGGGCTTCCATTGCTTGTTGAAGGTCTCCCGACTAGACGTGGCAAAGCTGAGACCCTAACCCTGGCCCGGCTGTGTCTGAAGCCCCTGCTCTTACAAATTGTGTCTCCTGCTTGGCATTCTCTGATGGGATGGTGATAATGATGGTCATTGTAGCATTACATTTGAGTAGTAGTTTATAAAACACTGTCGTGGATTCCGTGGATTTGGGTATTCACAACCCTGTGCTGTAGGCAGAAGGACCTTCAAAGATGATGGAAGTGTGGCTCAGAGAGGGGCTGTGACATGCCTAAGGTCACACAGCACGCCCACTTTCGTGGCCCCTTGTTCTTTTGTCTGCCCTTTGGAGCCTCTTACTTAGGAAGTCCTTGGGGCTAGAGTGAATGTGTCAGGTGCCATGGTTACCTAAGAAACTTGTTGGGTGGCCTGTCCCCAGCAGGGGAGGTTCCTGCCAGTCTGTGGCCCCTGGGTCGGAGAGTCGTGACCCGATGATTGAGAGTCACCTCCAGATGGCTCAAATCCAGGGCCAGCAGGATCACGGGACCAAAATGAGCCACAGCTCTTGGCCAGAGATGTGTGTCTCAGGACAGAGCAGGTGACCAGGATGCTGACAGACAGCACTAGGTTGTGGGGAAGGGACCTGATGCACTGGACCTGGTTCTGTGGTGACTAGCTATTTGTGTGAGTCTGTCACTTATAGATGCCTTGGGTCCCTGTCAGGAAGATGGGTGCTCTACCAGCTGCTTCCTTTGGGTGCTATTGGAGTGGGATGGACAAGACATGGAAGGATTTGCTATAGTTTTCAGAGTGCTGTGTGCTTCCAGGGCAGTGCCCACTCCGGGAACAGCTCCCCTGTGCCAACCCAGTGAGCTATTTGAAAGGATAAGCAACAGTTTCACCCAGCAGGAGTTTTGAGTCAGAAGAACAGTGTCATGTAGGCTGAGGACAGGAAAGCCTTGGGAAATGGCAGAATAGGGAACTCTTCTAGAACCTTCCATCAGCTCCTAGGTAAACCTGCCAGATGGTAGAAGCCGGGTGCTGCCGGTGTGTTGGAGTTGGTGGGGCACAGCATTGTCTAATCAGCCCTCCAGGCTTCCGTCCATCCTACCTCTCAGGTGTGTACGGCTTCCTGACCTTCCAGACGGACGTTTCTGCTGACATCTTGATGTCCTACCCGGGCAATGATGGGGTCATCATCGTCGCCCGAGTCCTCTTTGCCGTCTCTATCGTGACTGTCTACCCCATCGTGCTCTTCCTGGGCAGGTGAGCCTGGCGCGGTGGGGGCACCACTCAGCACAGGGCACTGACGTTTACTGCGATTTAGCGCACGCCAGCACTGCTAGCTGGCATATTGTAGGGACTGCCGTCAGCTGTTTCCTAGAGGAGGAAACGGGGGCAGAGAATGAGGCAATTGGCCCAGCATCACCCAGCTAGCAGTGTCAGGACTGGAGCCTGGTCCCAAGCCCACTCTTGACCACTCACCAAGTGGCCCCTCGCTGTCGGCTGCCTGAGGTGGACTTGCTCACCTGAGGGCTGGCTTGGTCCCTTGGGAATAAGCCCCTGGTGTGGAATGGGGGCCCTGCCAGGAGTGCAAAGCAATTGGGAGGGGACTCAAGGGTGCCCAGCGGCGGTCAGGTGGCCTCAGGGCTGGAGCCCCTGGGAACCTGTTTGTGCCTCCAGGTCAGTGATGCAGGGTTTTTGGAGGAGGAGCTGCTGCCAGGTATGCGGGCCCAGGGCCCTGGCCGACCCGTCCAGGCTGGGGGTCCGGATGCCCATGACCATCCTGTGGGTCACCGTGACACTTGCCATGGCCCTGTTCCTGCCGGACCTTAGCGAGATCATCGGCATTATTGGCGGCGTCAGTTCCTTCTTCATCTTCATCTTCCCAGGTGAGGCTCCCACCTCCCGGGCCTCCTGCCTGCCTGCCTATCCTTCCCCCACCCTCTCTTCGGGAAGTACCTGTGTTGGGGTCAAAAGTCTGGAGAGTGGGAGCCCCCATGTAGGTAGCATGGCTCCCAGCCCTGTTAATGAGCCAGGCATGGATCAGGGGCTTTGTACACCTTCCCTGATTAAACAGCTTAGTGGCCCTCGGTGGACGCACCTGACAGGAGTACCATTAGCATCCCATCCTGCAGATGAGAAGACTGAGGCCCCGCGGCCTTCCGGCGGGCACTGTAAGTGCCTAGCAGGGCAGAACCAACCTCACAGCGTTGCCCACCTCCCTCTGTTGCTGCTTGCTGCAAGATTTTGTTTTATTTTATAAAAACGTTTTCAATTACTTAAAATTCAAATGGTTTAGAGGCACCTCATGAGTGTCTTTCTCCCGCTTTGTCGCCTGGCTTGGGAGGCAAACACGGTTTTTCTGATGGATGGTTTGTTAGGAAACCTTCCCAATGTTAATGAGTGATGAGATGTTCCAGTCCAAACGTTCTGAGGGTCATCCCAGACTGGGAAACCCAGAGGCCAAGGTTAGAGGGTGCTTTCGGAGCAGGAGCACTGGAGGGGCCACTGATGCGCAGGGCAGACACCCCAGCTCCACACTGCCCCTGGCTCTGGGATGCGCTTACAGATGACAGCACTGAGCTCAGATGGCCTTCTCCCTTGCCTCCTGGTCCAGGGCTGCTGGTTCAGTCATGCTTCTTTGGGGTCTGAAACAAACATACAGTAAGTTGGGCTCAGTGCCCATGTCCTGGAAAGGATCGGCTAGACAGGTTTGAAATTGGGGGAGACCCCATGGAAGTTTTAGGCAAAGCAGCCTGGCTTCAAATCTCAGCAGAACTATTAAAAAATAGAGAAAGAAGAAAGACAGAAAGACAGGAAAAGATAACAATGGCAGCTGCCGGTTGTTGAATGCATCCCAGACATCAGGCATGAATCTGGCCTTGATGTCTCATCACAGAGCCCCGGTGGGGAGGTGTGTTGTCATTGTCATCTGAAAGAATGAGGCTCGGAGACGCCAAGGCATTAGGGGGGTGTTGAGTTGGGACCCCATAGCAGGACCCTTTATCACTGCACTATGCCACCTTGCCATGAGCAAGGTGAGCCAAGGGGCCACTTCGGGCAAAGGTCTTGCTGGCCT
Organism: Hipposideros armiger; assembly: GCF_001890085.2. Lineage (NCBI taxonomy): Eukaryota > Metazoa > Chordata > Mammalia > Chiroptera > Hipposideridae > Hipposideros > Hipposideros armiger. Next base: position 4,411,046 of record NW_017731369.1, on the reverse strand, counting down.
CTTGGGTCCCTGGGGATGACTGGGTGTTGACTGAGCTCTTAAGCTCAGCGCTGCTTTGGTTTTGATGATTTCCTTTGCAGGTCTGTGTCTCATCTGTGCCATTAGCGCCGAGCCCATAGGACCACGGGTTAAGTAAGTGTCTCCAAATGAGGGTGGCAACTTGGGCTCAGAGTGAGGAGAATGTGGATGATGCAGGGGCCCATGGAGGTCCTGTCGTCCTACAGATGAGAAAAATACTGGCCATGGGGGCGGGGCTGTGTCCACACAGGGAGAGGGTGTCTGAGCCAGGACCTGAACCCAGGCCGGTGACACCAGGACCTGCGACCTTTCAGTCCATGCACAGCCCTCCCTTCCACTCTGAGGGTTGTGATCTGTGGTTGGAGCTTTAGGTGGATTTGGGGTCTTCCTGGCAAAGACCCTATTTCCAAATAAGATCACATTCACAGGTTCCGGGTGGACGTGAATTCTGGGAACCATAGTTCAGCCCAGTACAGATACTCTCTTAAGTTACAGCAGCCATGGGTCCCACCTGCAGGCCAGTGCCTGTGTCTCCCCGTTCCTTTAGGTCATATCAAGCCCAAGCTAGGTTTTCCCAAATCAGCAGTGTCAGCTTGTTTCCCTGCTGGGTTTTTCTGGATGTGTCTCAGCCTGCCTTGGGCTTAGAGCTGGCCCCCAATTGTCTGAGGGTAGCCTCCTACATCGTTCATTCTCTCTAGCACTCTTTGAAATTCTGCTGTTTTTATTTTGTGCATTGATCCAAGCTCACAACAGTTTTAGTGATGGGCTTTTCGAGATACGAATTCTAGAATTGCTTTAGGGCCTTTGATCCGTCAGAGCTGCTCTGAGGGGCACTGCAGCCCCCGGTCACATTCACCTTGCTCTCTCGCTTCGGGTGGGTGGATGTTTATGGCACCAAGTTGCCGTTCTGAGAGGCTGCTTCACTAGAGATGGTTTTTCCATGACAACGGGTCCTTGTGGCCCTTGTTAATAGGGCCAGAAATATCTCTAGTGGCCCTGCCATTTGGTGGGAATCTTATTATCATCGCTCTCATCTCACTGTCTGCGCCATCTCTTCTGGTTACATTATGAAGCTCGCAGACATGCCTGGGTGGCCGTCAGTTCCAGCCACCTCTGCCTCCTGCTCACTTGTCCCCATGTCACTATTCCAGTTGTGTGTGACTTAGGGCTTTCTTCTCCTTTCTCATGTTCAAGGGGCTTCATCCTCCCACCCCAAAAAGAAGAGGCGCGAAGAGGGAGTTTGAAACTAGTGTCTTGGTTCCCCCATTTTTTTTGTCTCTGATAAAATATTGGGGAGGAGTGGGTTTATGAAGTAGATGGGAGTGAAAGGTGTTTTTAATTGCCTTGGGTACTTTATTTCCTGTTGTCTCAGAAACCCATCCCTACAGGTAAGGGAGACTATTCTGAATTTTTTCCAAATTGGTGACACGACTGGACTTCAAATGATAAGTTTTCTGCATGTGCTTGGCTTGTCTGTGCAAAACTCCAGAGAAGTGCATGCTGACGTGGATTTGCTGACTTGGCAGGTGCTGCTTGGAGGTCTGGGGAGTGGTGTCTGTGCTCGTCGGCACCTTCATCTTCGGGCAGAGCACGGTGGCGGCCACCTTGGAGCTCTTCTGAGGGGCGGCCCATCCCTGAGCAGGAGGGGGCCTCCACAGCCCACCCTGGCGTGGCTGCTTGGGTCTAGTCGTGAGACTAGTGTAATTCCATCATAAAGATGCTGGAGAAACTGATGCCTTCTGCCTTCTCAGGCTGCTCATTGGGGCTTCTGCCGGTTCAAAGGGGGGTTTCTGGTGCAATGGTGAGAAGAGAGTGAGTTAGTGTCCTGGGGCTGCCTTAAGAAACAACCACAGACTGGTAGCTTCAAACAGCAGACATTTATTGTCTCACAGTCCTGGAGGCTCAGAGTCAGAGGTCAAGGTGTCCGCAGGGCCACGCTCCCTCTGAAGCGTCTAGGGGAGGATCCTTCCTGCTTCTTTAAGCTTCTGGGGTTGCTGGCAATCCTTGGTGCTCCTTGGCGTGTCGACCCAATCACTCCAATCTCTGCTTTCATCTCTATGTGGCCGTCTTCCCTGTGTGTCTGTGTCCACATTTCCTCTTAAAAGAGTGCCAGTCACTGGATTAGGGCCCACCTTAATTCAGTATGACCTCATCCTAAATTAATTAGGGTCTGCAAAGATCCTGTTTCCAAACAAGGTCACATTCACAGGTTCAAGGGGTTAGAACTTCAACTTACTATTTCTTAGGGACACAATTCCACTTGTAACAGAAAAGTACAGGCTGAAGCCCAGAGAACCCTGTTTTGGGGTGCTGGGATCAAAGACACAGGGTGAGGGCAGTGGGTGAGAGCCTAAAAGGGGATTTCAGGCGGTGTCCGTTGGGGATATGGAGGTGGATTCAGGCTGGTCCTTGGGCCGAAATCCTGCCCTTGACCAGATGGCCAAGGAGATGCCCAGAACCGGTCACACAACCTTGTACTTGACCCACTTCCAATGGGGGGACCCCAAATAGAGCCCCCTTACCCTACTGCTAGCTGGACCTGAACAGCCAAGTGGGACGTTTGCTCTGTATTTCCCTCCCGACACCACCCCAAGTTTGGGGTGAGGAGTGACACTTGCATCTGAGCATGAGGGGACCAAGGGCCTGCCCCAGGGCCAGGGTAGGAAAAGGAGATGGGGTGGGGGTGGGGAGAAGGTCGGGGGAAGCAGACAGGGGCCCATTTGCTCCTCCAAGTTGCTGTGCTTGCCGGCACCAACCGTGCTCAGGCCCAGGGACGTCCTGGACGCTGCTGGATTCAAGCCACTCTTCCTCTGCCTTGGGACATCTGCTTGAAGCCAGTGGGGCCAGAGCCATGGGCTGACATTCGAGGACACCTCCCTCTGGGTAGGTTCTATTTGTTATCTTGTGTAACGTGTACATGACTGGGTGAAGTTGGTGGTGATAGAACTGTTTTTGTTTGTTTTTTCTAGCCTATCCACCTACATTTTTTTTTTGAGATATAATTCACATCCCATAAAATTCACCCTTTTAAAGTATATAATCAGTGGGTGTTAGTCGATGCACAGAATTGTGTAGCCATCACCCATATTTAATATCTACATCACCCCCAAAGAAACCCTGTGCTCATTAACAGCCACTCCCCAATACCACTCCCCCAGCTCTCCGGCAACCACGAAATCTGCTTTCTGTCTTTACCGATTTGCCTCTTCCAGAAAGTTCACATAAATGGACTCAAACACTATGTGGCCCATTGTATCTGGCTCCTTTGACTCAGCATAATATTTTCAAACTTGTCCATTTTACAGGTGAGGCAACTGAGGCTTGGAAAAGTCAAGGCTGCCTATCCTAAGAGGTACACAGTTAAGGTAGGGACCAACTTGGGGTTAAATTCTCGCGTCCATTTCCTTTCTACTCTACACTCTACTCCTCAAGTGGCCCAGGGAGTGGGAACTGGGGTGCCCAACCCTGGGATGCCCTCCTCCTGGCTGCTGGTGGAGGTGGGAAGTTGTGGCGGCAGGTGTAGACTCTGACCCAGTGAGGGGGACGTAGGATCCTTTTCCAAGTGCTCTGACCAGTCCCACCTCGACCTGCCACACTCTGTATACAGTGGTCACGGTGTCCTCCCAGACAAGGATGTATGTCAGGGCAGAACCACTTTAATGGAGCATTTATCACTCCAGAGCTGGCAGCGAGAATGGATAGTCAATCATGTATTAGCTGTACCCTGTGTGTTTCCTAAAAGCATTGTGGCACTGGCCAGGAAGGCTGGGGCTGTGCTGGGACCATTCATAGGGAATCATGGGTAAGAACAAAGCATGATGGGGTAAGGGTGGTGCAAAAAAGCGGGCAGTGTATGAGTTGGCTTCGGAGTCAGATTATTGCTTTTGAACACTGGCTCTGCCATTTGCTATCTGAAGATTTGGGAAGTTTACAAACCTCTTCTAAGAATCAGTTTGGCTACCAGAAAAATGGAGCAGGCTTATTGTATATGATGCGATGTGGACTGTGAGGATTAAATGTGATAATGTATCTGCAGCAGCTAGTGGGGGACCCAAGCAATAGTTTTCTTTCCAGGTTGACATTAGCAGGGGAACACCGAGCTTCCTGGAAGCCAAGGGGAAAAGGGAAATAGGATGCTAGGGCCCATCCCAAAACAGGAAAGCACATCAGGAACGAAGTGGAATGGCACTAAGTGCTAATAAGAGATGAGGGTGGGGTTCTTTAAGGGGTGACAAATATCACCCCTGGGAACAATACTTCCCATCTTGATCTATGACAGGTATAGATGTGATCTGCATAGGACTGAGCCTCAAATCAACCATGGACATAATGTAAGGACATAATGCAGTCAAATAATGCAGTCTGGGATGTCACCCCTGATGTCTGACCTGGTAAAGGAAGGTATCCTTTGGAGCTCTCCCTTGGACTGTCCTACTCTAGGACTAAGTAGCTCCCTCCAGTTTTTGACAGCAGCTAAATGAAAGGAGGGCTGACGTGGCATCCTTGAACTTCAAGCATGGGCCCTGGGTCTGACCTGAGTCTGCCTGCCACTTACCAGCTGTGTGACTTTGGCCAGGCCTGTCTCCCCTCTGAACATCCCTTTGTCCTCAGGTTGCTAATACAGGAAAAACTTAATCAGTGCTTTTTTTTTTTAAATTTTATTTGGGAACCGTGTGTTTTTCCAGGACCCATCAACTCCAAGTCAAGTCGTTTTCCTTCAATCTAGTTGTGGAGGCACAACTCAGCTCCAAGTCCAGTAGCCATTTTCAGTCTAGTTGCAGGGTGGGGTGGGGTGGGGTGGGGGTACAGCTCACTGGCCCATGCAGGAATCAAACCGGCAACATTGTCAAGAGCAAGCGCTCTAAGTAACAGCCATCTGGCTGCCCACCAGCAGCTCAGTTCGACGTTGTCTTCAATCTAGTTGTGGAGGGTGTAGCTCACCGGCCCATGTGGGAATCGAATGGCAACCTTGTTGTTCAGAGAACACGCTCTAACCAACTGAGCCAGCCGGCTACCTCAATCAGTGCTTTTCTTAACCTTGGTGTCCTTCCTCAGTCCTAGGTCTGAGGCACCCTCTTCCAGGTCCTGGAACCTGGTTTAGAGACTCTTTATTCTCCTCTAGTACAAAGCTAAGGACAGCCCCTCCTTCTCAAAATAGCCATGAGGAGGAGCTGGCCTGTCACAGGCTCCTGGTCCATGGTGACACCTGTGCTTGAGGGTAGAGACCTATATGTCTCATATAACAGCTGCAAATGTAGCCGAGTGACACTTTATATTCTAAGTGACATCTTTTGCTTGTGGTATAGGCTGCAGGGGGCTCTGTGTATCCCAGGGAAGCACCTTCCCACAGGCTCAGGTGCTTCCCCAGTAACTGCTCCTGGACACCAGCCCAGGGAGCTGCCCGCCCCAAGTGCCTAAGGAGTTGCCCACCTCCCACACAGGATTGCCTCTGAGTGCCTCCTGAGGATGATTTGGGTTTTGACCTGGACTTGGCGAGGATGCAGACTGGCTCTTGAATGCAGCTAGTGAACTTCTGCTTTGGCAGGTGAGTTATTTTTTGTTGTTGTTAATTGAGGTGACATTCATGTAACACAAAATTAATCATTTAAAAGTTGTTCCATTTAGTGCGCTCACAATGTTGTGTAGTCACCACCTCAATCTAGTTCCAAAACATTTTCATCACCCCCAGAAGGAGCCACGTGCCCATTAGCAGTCACCCTCTCTCCCCCGCCCAGCCCCTGGAAACCAAGAATCTGCTTCCTGTTTCTATAAACGATTCTAGACATTCTGTATGAATGGGATCATTCATCTGGGGTCCTTCGTGACTGGCTTCTTTCACTTAGAATCATGTTTTCAAGGGTCACCCGTGTTGTAGCGTGTGTCAGGGCTTCACTCCTTTCTATGGCTGAATACTATTCCATTGTATGGATAGTACACATTTTATTTGTCCATTCATCCACAGATGGACGTTGGGTTGTTGCCACATTTTGTCTATTGTGACGAGTGCTGCTATGAACATTTGTGCCTAAGTATTTGCTTAAACGCATCTTTTCAGTTCTTTGGGGCATATTGTATATGGATATACCCAGGAGTGGAATTGCTGGGTCACACGGTAATTCTGCCTTTAACTGTCTGAGGAACCTGATTGGGGTCTTAGTATGTTAAGGTGGAGCTGTTCCTCCTCGTGGGTCTACGCTGCGTGGTATGGTGGTTAGGGCACAGGATTGGGGGCAGGTAGCCCTGGGTCTGAATATAAGTGGTACCACCTGCTGTGTGACCTCTGGTGAGTTACTTGCCCTCTCTGTGTCTCCATCTCCCCACCTGCTGATCACAGGATGGCACAGATTGCATTGAGGGAGATGGTGCCTACCAAGTGCCTGGCACTGAAGTGTAAATTCAACGAGCGCTCTCATACCTTTTAGGGTTGAAATTTGTTCTCTTCAGAGCTTGCTTCCTTCCACCCACTCAGAATCAAACAGGCTCTAAGTGTTCGTGGGCCGCAATCAGCAGAGCTGCTACAGCGTGGGGAGAGCTTGGGTGTGAGGTGTGGCAGAAGTGGAACATGCCCAGCTGACGGGGTTCTTCGGTTGCACCCCAAAGAGCCTCAGCCTCCTGAGAATATTATTTTTAAACAGCTGAACTGATAGGAACAGTACCAGCTGTGATGTGGGGTGGGGTGGGGTGAGGCGGGGGCAGCTCTTATGCTGATGCTGCCAGCAGGACCCAGTTAAGTGGCATCCTCATGAGCCAAACGGTTCCTGATCTTCAGAGCAGGGGTCTTCTCCCCACTTTACAGCTGAGAAATAGTCTCTGAGAGGGTGGTTGCAGGAACATTCAGCGCAGAGGTGCACAGCTGGGACGTGAATCTGTGTTTTACTCTCCTACAAGCCCATGTTGTGTTTCACTGGTTTTGCATGAGCGGCTGGAATCAAACCCTGTGAGGAGGTGGCTGGGAGGTAGCAGGACCCGAGGCAGGAGAGCGGGACCTGCCTTGGGGAACAGGGGCGTCAAGGTTCAAGGCAGCCGGCAGAGGCAGGGCCTCGGCCTTGGTGATGGCTTTAGAAACAAACCACATTCCACAGGCTGGCTGCTCCAGGCTCGGAGCAGGGGGAGAGAGACGTGCATCCTTGGTCCGGCCTCCCCAGGGCGCCACCGGCCCTGACCCACTGCTGCAGGTTTACAGCCTGTCTCCTCCCTTCCTCCTCCCCAGGCCTCGGCTGCTCCTGGTTGCTGTCCCCTGCCCTCCTGCCTTCGGAGAGGGACCCATGGCTCTTTCCTTCCTTGTCCCTTGAGACTTTTTATCTTTTATGTATGCTGTCTTTCCTGTTAACCAGAACAGGGAAATAGAAGCGGGGATGTCACAAAGGTTCCAGAACAGGAATTTAAACATTATTTCAAGTCCAGGGTCTTGGTCTCCTAGCTTCTAGGAAGAGCTCATTGACAGGTGTACAGGGAAGGATTATTAACGATGCTCTGAGGTCTGGCCTTTGCACTCACCTCCTGGAAGGTGACCTCTAGGACCTTGGAATGTCCTCATAGGAGTGTCTTTGTTTACCTAGGGCCTTGGGCCCCAGGGTGTCAGCCTGATCTTCAGAGGGGCTGGAGGTCAAGGTAGCCATGCCTACATCACTGACCCCCTCTCCCCGCGCCTCCCCCACCCCGTGAAGACTCTGGTCACCAAGGCTCCGCTGAGCATCCCCGGTTGGCAAGACTCTATGCATAATGTCACCCATCAGTGCCGGGGGAAACAGGTGCCAGCTGCGTGTCTCCACTGGGAGGTAACTGTAAGCTCTGCGTTTGGTCTCTCCTGCACTATGCATCTCTTTTGCTGCCATAATGGGTGACCGTGAGTATAAAGGCTTCGTTGAGTTCCGTGAAGCCTTCCAGTCAATTACTGAACCTGAGGGTGGTCTTGGGGATCCACGAACTCTGCAGTGGGCACGAACTTATTTGTCAAAATACGTATCTCATGGTGAGCACCTCCCATTTTACAGGTGAGAAAACAGGTTCTGGGTGCCATGGTCCAGGTTTCATGGCTAAGAAGGGGTTCAGGGCCCCATGCAACCTGACGGCTTCACTCCAGCTGTTATCAATTAGAAGGTGGGCAACAAACACAGCACACAGCTGTTTCCAACCGGAGTTTATTTGGTGCCTGTCCCAGCGGCGGCTGCCTAATATGGCGCTGGCTACATGGGCTCTACTGCCGCGTGCAGACTCGGCACAGGCCTAGGTTGGGCACTACAGGGTCTTGGCTCCTATCGGGTAGAGGAATGTTGGCCAAGAGTAGAAGAGAGGGTGGGGGAAGTGGTGGCCGGCGGAGAGGTGAGTCTTTCTGAGGCCAGAGGAGGCCGGTGTGGTGGGGGACTGGGCATGCGTGGCCATTCGGTTGGAGTGAGGGTGCTGGCTCCAGGAAGCCTCCCCATCACCACAGGCCTCTGGCTACAGTAGCGTCCCAGCAGCTCAGATGCTGCTCTGCCAACAAGGGTGGGGTGTGTGTGTGTGTGTGGTGGAGGGGGGGAGAGGAGGGTGTGCCAGGGAAGGAGGTTCACCTTCACTTCAAACAGCGGGAAAATACATTCTTGTCTGGAAGTATAGTGAAAAGACAGCTCATATTCCAAAGTTTCTAGAAAAGAGGGGACGTCCTTTATAAGAAGAGAGGGCAGGGTGCCAGGCTCATCCACAGGGTGTCAGGGTGCTGGTCAGTCTCGGCCCATCGTGCACCAGGCAGCTAATGAGGGGATGGGGGAAGAGAGACGTTAAGCAGAGAAGACTGTGGGGCATGGGCAGCCCCTTCCTGTGGCCCGAAGGCTTCCCTCCCCTCCACCCTTGGGGCACATCTGCTCATCCCCTCATTCATCCGGTGCCGACTCTGGGGGTGCCAGGCTGGGGGCTGGCCTGCAAGTGGTAGGAGAGGAAGGGGCATAAAAGCAAGGCTTTGGGCCCTTTCGTGGGGTGTCAAGGTGATGTCAGTGGGCTGTGAATGGGGGTGGGGGGGGTACCCAGGGCGGGCCTGCCCAGGGGGCACTTTCTGGGCCTCTAGTGCAGGCCCCCACACTCTGGGCCCACCTCCCCGGTCGGTGCCCGTCTTCAGTCTTGTCTGAGGCCCTGTACCTGCGGCCTCTCCAGCTGTTCCAAGGCTGTAGGGCTACCTTATATCTCTGGCCCTGTCCTTCTATTTTGGGGCAGGCCTGATACTCTTGCCCTTGGTCTCCCCTCTTTGCATACCCAGCACCAATGTGGGGCACTCACTTGTGGACTATAATTCCTGGCAGCTAAGGGAGCAGAATAAAGGGTTGTTGGAAGGTTTGGGCCTTGCCCTGCCTTTGACTCAGCCATGTCTGCCTAGAGATGGCTGCTGCAGCTCCTGTGGGAACCAGGGACTGGTGCCATCCCCCACTGCTGTTCCAGGCCCCCTGCCCTGCCCTCTACCTGGCACCGAGATCCTGGAGAGGGCCTCAGGCTGGCTCAGCGTGTCCACCTTGACGTGCCGGAATGCCTTGCACACGGGGCTCTGCAGGTGCCTGCAACCCAGGGGGACACCGGTAAGCCCCTGGGACTGGAGTTCGGGCTGTGGCCCCATCCTAATTCTGGCTCTGCCTGGGATGGGGAGCTTAAACACCAGGCAGCCAATCCTGGGGCTCAGAGTCATCATGTGAACGTAAGAAAGCTGGGGCCCTGGAGCGTGAATGGCAGGTTTGGGGGCAGAACAGCCTGTTTCTTGCCTCCCAGTGAGCAATCTTAATGAAATAACTTGCTTTCTGGATTTTTTATCCCTTGGGGCAGCCATTTTCAAACAGGAGTGGCCTTGGCCTCAGCTCCCAGGGCCAGGAACCTGCATTCAGAGCCCGGCTGAGTGGGACGAGGGGGTCACACTCCACACTGAGAAATGCTGCCTCCCACTGGCTTCAGGGCACGCATCAGCTGAGGAGGCCAGCGTTCTGCCTGGTGATGCTGCTGGAACCTAGGCTCATGGTTGCCTTCCCCTCTGTTCCCCCTTCCTCCCACCCCAGGATATCGGGGACAGGGAAAGGTGCCGGGGGGCGGGAACTGGGGCAGCCACATCTCCCTGCGTCCCCTCACCTAACCAACTGCTGGCGGGCCTGCTGCTAGGGGACATGGCCGTGCTCACCTCTTCCATTCTTCCTCCGTCTCCCAGAACTCATAGACCACAAAGGTGAAGCCGTCCGACAGCCTCACGGCGGCAATGCTGCAAGGGGAGAGGAGAGGACAGAGTCAGTGGACTGGCCTGGGCCCCCCACGGGCCTGTCCCCTCTGGAACCATGTCCTCCCCTTGCGCTCAAATGAGCCTGGGCAGGGTGCCCCCCGAGCCAGGCTACAGGATCCCGTAAGGCCCTGGAAATGTGAGCCTGGCAGAAGCTGGGGCACCGAGGGGTGTGCCAGGACAGGCAGCCAGCCTGTCACCACCCGAGGCCACTACTCTTCATAACGCTGCTGCCTTCCTGATTGGAGCAACGCAGGGCCTTCAGGACCAGCCATCTAGTCTGACCAATTCATCACGTATCCCACCACCCAGAGCAAGACCTGGCCCCACACAGCGGTGTAATGTGTGTTTGTTGAATGAATTATAATGAAATGTCATTTTGAAGGCTTAATATTTCTTCCGGCCACACTCCCCTTTATAATCATCACCTCATTTAACCCTTGAAACAATCCTGTGAGTCAGAATTAGCCCCACCGAGGCTGAGGGAGGGCCTGTCCTGGGTCAGTGGTACTGCTGGCCAGTACCAGGTCACTCCTGCATTACCTGTGTGACAGCGGCAGACCACTCACCTTGTTTTAAATAGGATTAGTGCTACCTGGATGGGAAGGAGGTAAGGGGGTGCTTCCAAGAATGTGGCCTGCCTGGGGGGACAGAGGGTTGACCTCCAAGATTACAGTATCTCAAACACTGCCCCGTCTGGCCTCTTGCTTGATCTCCCGGCTGCTTCTTTTTTTCATCCGCAGAACAGAATCCCCGAACATCCCTCGAGGAGGAGAATTCTGTCATGGGTGGCATCTGCTGTATAATTACGGGCAATTCCAGGTTGTGCCACCCAGGATAGAAGTAGGGAAACAAGGCTGATAATAGTGTCATTAGTTCATTATGCTCCAGCTAAAATTACATGTGGAGCTATAGGTTTGTAATTCGATAAGAGGACTGGGGATGCATGTCGCCCACTAATCAGACAGAACCATGGCCCTTCGTCCGATTCGGAGCTGCTGCTTCCTCTCTGTGACAAAGGGCACCAGAGCAATGTGGTGCCTCTAAGCTGGGTTACTGCAGCAAGATGAAAGCAATCATGGTGATTGCATTTATTTGTTCAGCTGACGATGCAGTGGTGGGTTTTATTTGGAGGGGTGCCTCTGGATGGGCAGGAAGAGGCAGGCAGGCTTGGGGTACAGGGAGGACACAGCGTGTGAAACCCTACTGTGTGCCGCCTGTGTGCACAGGAGGGGTGGCCGGGCCCTCACTGCTCTATCCTACCCCACCCTACCCAGCCCTGAGCTGTCTTCTCCTGCCACCTTTTCTCCAGCAGTGATCACATCGCTTCTGTGGCTTTAGGAGCCATCTGCACACCCCCCACTCCCAGCTGGCCCTCTCCCAGCATTTCCGCACTCCTACAATGGCACCTCAATTGGCATCGCAAATTTGACGCAGCCCCAACGGCCTGCGCGACTCCCCCACACCGACACACCTGACCTCCCTGGCTCCTCTAGTCTCTGTCAAGTTTCTGAAGCCAGAGAATCTCGGAGTCTGCCTTGCCGCCTCTTCCCACACCCCCTTCTCCCAGCCACCAGCAAGTCCAAAACAGATCCCAGCTCTACCCATGTCGCACCAAAGCCAAGCCCTACCCCTCTCCCTGGGTGACCACAGGGCCTCTTCCCTGGCCACGCTTCTGCACACAAAGGAGACCGGACCGTGTCGCACGCCTGCATCTCGAATATGGTCCATCGTACTCCAAAAATGAGCAGGGCAGAGGTGAGTGGGTCCTGCTGCCACCCCTGGCGCTCGCCTCCCTTGTCGCTTTGTCCAGACACACCGGCAGCGTGCTTTTTCTCAAACATGGCAGCCTGGCTTCCACCCCAGGCCTCGGCACCAGCTGATGCCCACGCAGACCGCCCTTCCTCAGATTCTGCGGTCTGGAAGCTCAGCACTCAGGCCCCGCAAAGGCCCATGCTTGCAGGACCCTGCGTCCTGGCCTCCAGAGCACCCATCACCATTCAGAATCATCTTTCTTTATCCGCCCGTCTCCCGCCACCTAGATAAATGTCCAGCAAGAGCAGCCACCTGATTCACGGCCGTATCCCCAGGGCCTGGCCCCCAGCAGGCCCCAGGAAGCAGGGTGAAGGCACACGTGCTCTCAAGGTGGAAGAGGGACACTAGAGAGGGAATGTCACAGAGGCTATAGCTAGTGTCCTGGGTATGGGTGGGTGGGCCTGCAACAGGGAGGGGAAAGGGTCTGGCCACTTGTGTCATCAGCCCTCGGGGGCCACCCCCAGCAAGGATGAGGGCTGTCATCTTTTGTGGCTCACTCAGACATGGCCATGGCCATCTGGCTCAGCTCTGCCAAGGAGCAGCGCAGGCCTGTGCAGCAGGGACCAGGGGGTGAGGCCCCGAGGGGCAGCCACACAGTAAGACTAGTGGCTGACACTGAGCAAGCACTGACTAGGCACCAGGCACTGGCCTAAGTAAGCCCTTCACATTCATTATTCTGTCGACACCTCCAACAACCCCAGGGAGTGGGTCCAGTCAGTAGTCCCTCTCTACAGATGAGTAAGCTGAGGCCAGAGACATGAAGTCACTCGCCCCATTTGCACAGTGGAGAAGAGCCTGTGCTAGGACTGGAACCCCACTCTCCTAACTGCCTTTCTAGGTGCTTCCCTGGGTTATAGGGTGTGCTCAGGGGTGAGACTGGTCCTACCCTGTCCTCCACCCCCAGGCAGAGCTCCCTGCCACCACCCCACCCAGCCCCGAAGCTCACTCACTGGAAGCAGTTCCTGGTTCCGGCAGTGTCCCGCAGGTACTGTCGCAGGGAGTCCAGGAACTCGCTCAGCTGCTCAGGGCACACGGCCATCTCCTGCCGGACCAGCTGCAGGTGCTGTGGGGCCACAGGGTGAGTGAGCGTGGGCACCTGTGGGCCTGGCATCCTGCCACGCCTTGGGGTTCCTGACAGCCCTCTCCCCCTGCAGGACCCCACAGCCTCAGGGGTACAGCTCAAGACCCAGCATCCCCAGACCTCCCTTCAGAAAGGACAGGACAATTTGGTCAAAATAAAACCCCAAAAACCCATACACACAAAAACTTTTCATTCTTACACATGAAAACTGGCTAAAAAAGTACTAGAAGTTAAAAGGCCAAATGCAGGAAGTAGTCCCATAAATGCTTAAAAACAGGCAAGGGTGTTTAAAGAGGCTCTATAGACATCTGGAGCTGCCTGCAAGGCATTCAGGTCTGTGACATGACAAAATAGGGACCAGCAAAATTCATTGACAGAACCAGTGTTTTAATGTCACCATCCTGTTAATCACTTTGCTCTAGGCCAAACTTTTCGATCAAAAACCCTGATGTCGCAAAGAACACCCCTGGGAGCAGGGTTGCAGGGCCATTGAGCCACCTGCATCTCGAGCCCTGGCTTAGGCAGGGATGGTGCCAAAGGGGAGCGGAAGGGAGGCCTCAGGAGGGGATCCTCACCATGTTGGTGCCTTCTTCATCTGAGAGGCGCTGCTGCAAGTCAAACCAGAGGGTCTGAAACAACAGGGCACAAAGCGATGCTGGAGGCAAAGGCCACCTCTGTCAGGGAGACCTCTGGGACCACCACAGAGCTCCAGCCCCTCCACCCCAAGGTCCTAGGGGCTCTGGGGGCTTCCAGGGGCCAGGCCTTACTGGACAGGGCTCAGTCCACCCTCCATGCACAGTGCTGGCTCAAAGGGGACCCAGGAAGCCAGGTTGGGAGACCAACCATAGGAAGTGGCAGGGATCCCTTCTGGCCCTGGCATCTGGGGGCACCGGAAGCCACAGAGGCCAAGCAAACCTACTGCAGAGGGCACAAAGGGAGCTCCATTTTGCTGGGGGTTGGAGATTTGGGGAGAGGCAGCAATGGGGACTTGTGAATTCTGAATCCAGGATGCTGTTTTTTTTGCCACAACTGCTAGCAACCCTGAGATTCCCCCATCAACTTACAAATCACCCCCAATCTCAATCCCTAGTGCCCCCCTGAATTAAATGGTCTGAAGGGCGTGGTCTGTTTTCAATGGTCTTCCACAGGTCCTGGGCTAAAGTTTTAAATACATTTAACTTTCCAGAAACCTGAGGTAGGTGCTACCTCCCTGTAAGTTCCAGGAAAGCAGGACCCCTGAGCATGCTGCTCACGACCACATGCTGGTATCCAGAGCAGAGCCCAGAATCTCACAGATGCTCAGTGGTCACCATTTCCCAGCAGAGAATCGTGGGCTCCAAAGGCCACAAAAGATGCTTAAGTGCTGAGCCTGGGGCCTCTCTCCTGCTGACACACAGAATCATGAGTGTCCTCATGAGTGTCCTTCCTTTAACTTGGGTACCCCACCCCGACCCCCCACCATCCCTGAGGACAGCCTGAGTCTCCAGCAAAATCACACAGGCAGGTCATTCTCACACGAGCTGCTTTTTAAGGAAAACAGAGCAGATGTGTACGCCTGTGACCTGTGCTGTCACCACCTTGAAATTTTTTATGAATGTCTGAACAAGAGGCCCTGCATGCTCATTTTGCACTAGACCCTGTAAACAGCCGGTCCTAGAGAAGGTACTGGCATTTTGGGGACACACAGCGCACACGGCGTAAACGTGATTTGTAGGCCAAGGTGTGCCTGCCAAAGGCAAGTCTGTTTCCATTGTTTTACAAGGTGTAGGTAATAGGCTCCCACGGGGCAGGGGCTGCAACTGGTTCCCTTGGCTTCTCCCAGCTGGCAGAGCCACTTGAGCATGAGGGGAGAGGAGGGAAGGGGAGACACGGTGGCACCCATGTCTGCCCTGCCCTCTCCCAGCCTGGTCGCCCTAGCTTTCCAGGTTCCAGGCCCAGGAAGGGCTTAGGTTGGCCCACGGAGGGCGGGGCCCGGAGCTAGCCCCGGATTGGCTACTGCTCCCTCCCTGGGCCAATCAGAGGCTGGCGAGAAGAGACCCACCCTGTTTCCAGGACGCCCAGGTGTTCCACTGTTTCTAGCCAGCCGGTTGTTAAGGCGACTGGGGCACTAAAAATAAACTTCAAAGAGCCTCCCTCTGGAGGCGCCTGTGGAGTTGTTATGACAACCAGGCCACCGGGTCCAGGGAGCTGCTCCCACCCAGCAGCCGGCTCTAAAGGGGGCGTGGGGAATCCCACCTTGGCCTCAGCCCTGCAGATGAAATTGCTGCCGCCTCCCTATAACTCCCCTCCAAGTCATTGTCTCGGTCTCCACCTGCCCCCACGAATCCCTAAGAACTAACCCCCAAACCCATTAAAGTACTATTTTTTTTCTTTTTGCCCTTTTGCAAAAGATGTAAGAAATTCAGAAAAGTTGAGGAAATGTAAAATCGCTGCAACCCAGGGCTCTGTGCTACCTGCTATCTTGGTTTACCTAGGTATATGGGTATAATATGAGCATCTGTATAGGTTTGGGCACCAGAACCTCTAATAATAATTGCTAACATTGCTAATGTTAAATGCTAACTACATAGCAGGCTCTGTGCTAAGCCATTAAGACATTATTTTATTTACTCCTCACAACAACCCTGTGAGGGGTATGATTCTGATTATCTTCTCTATGTTACAGGAGGAATCTGAGGCTCAGAGAGGGTAAGTTACTGGCCCAAGGTCACACAGCTGTTAAGTGGATTAGCCAAGATTCTAATCAGGGCAGTCTGATACCTGACCCCACTGGTAAACATGAAGGCAACCTGTTTATCGTCCAAGAAATTGTCATTGTTATGGGCTGAACTGTGCCTTCCCCAAATTGAAGGACCAATCCTTAGCTGAAGTCCCAAGTACCTCAGAATGTGACTATATTTGGAGATAGGGCCTTTGAAGAGGTATTTAAGTTAAAATAAGGTCACATAGGTGGTCCCTAATCCAATGGCTGGTGTCCTTGTAAGAGGAGATTAACACACAGACACACACAGAGGGAACACCATGTGAGGACACGGGGAGAAGACGGCCTACAAGCCAAGGAAAAGAGGCTACATTAGAAAGCAGCCCAGCCCACATGCTGATCTCCAACTTCTCGCCTTCAGCTGTGAGAGAATAAATGCCTGTTGTTTAAGCCCCCGGCCCCGGGTATGTAGTGATGGCAACCCTGGGAGGCTGATACAGCTGTATTGTGAGTACCTACTGAGTCATGAAACGTTCTCTGAAAACGTGATTCTGTGAAGGCTGAGTCACCTTCTATCACCTGTGGAAGCACCATATCATATTGAAAAGATTGCACACCGCTGGTCACTCAGGTTGCCACTCATCTTTCCGGGGACGTCACCATCCCTCCTTACCGCCACGCTGTGTCTTGGCTCCACCTGCCCCAAGCCTGCTTAAAGCCTCCTTGAAGCTCTGTCCCCTTGCCATCCACGGCCCTGCTGACTACTATCTACTCCTTGGGCTGCCCCTCCGTGCTGCCCGCTCAGTCCTCCACAGCTCCTTCTTTCCCCAAGCACCTCTCCTCGGCCATGCACCACGGACACGCTTCCAGGGTCTGTCCGTATTATGTTCTCCATTTCCACAACCCACGGGGTGATGTCTTCCCAAGGCTCCCTGACTTCTGTCTTAACTCTGCCCTCCCTGGGGGTCTGGGGAGAGTGAAGAGCTAGAGGTGAGGGCTCAGTGACCTTACCTTGTTTTCCAGCCGTCCTATTAGCTCTGCCAAACGGCTGATCTGGGCTTCCAGGCCCTCCTCCTTGGGGTCTGAGGTGATTTGGAAAGAGGGACAGAGATGCTAATGGTGGGCAGGGCCAGGCCTGGGGGAGGGGAGCTCCCAATCTCCCCAGGGGCCACGACCTGCCCCCAGCCCTCCTACTGCCAGTTCCACTTGGGAGACCCAGACCCCATCTGGGCCACTGTCAGAATTCCTCTCAGGACCCCAACCCAGTGCCCGCCTCCCCCCAGGCCCCCCTCCCAGGCCACCACACTCACTCTCACCAGAAAGCAGGCTCTTCTCTTGTTCCGTGGCCATGAGCTTGTGGTTGGGGGCGTAGGGGGGAGTGGGGCTTCCATACCAGGTCTCCACCATGCCGTGGCCGGGTTTGCTGTGGTTCTGTCTGCAAAATGAGTGAGGTAACACACGCACCATGAGGGGGGCTGTAGAACCCTGACTACTTTTAGCAGCTTTGGCAGACATTAAGCACCGGCTGTGGGCTGAATCATGCACAGGTAACTCCATGGAGCCCATCCTGTGAAGTGAGCCTTGTGGCCTTTGTGTCACAGAGTAAAAACAAGGCCCACAGGCCGGCGACTTGGCCAAGACCATGCAGCTCGTGGGGCTGAGTCGGCATATGAACTCAGCTGTTTTCTAGGACTCCGCAGCCCAGGCCCAGTCCCCTGGGGCTTCAATTCCAGGCCCCGGCCCCTACCCAATAGCTCGCGGCTTCCCTTCCCCTCCCTGCCTGCCTCACTAGGAGCCAATGTGGTGTTTGGTGCCCTCTGGGGCCGGGGTGCGAGAGAGCTGGGTTTGTACCCTCTCTGAAATACGGATCCCTAAGAAATGGTTGAGAGTAGGCAAGGAACAGGACAATGAAATCTGTGATCCTGACCTCAGCCAGGCCCTGGAGAGAGGGGCCAGATCCCATCTCCTATCCCCCTAGTGCCCCCTACCCTGCATACTGACGTGCCCGCACGTGCAGAGCCCCGAGAGGCACTCACAGGTCACCAAGCACTGTGCCTGGTACAATAGTGGGCAATCAACCAATGCTTGGTGAATGCCTGAGCACCCAAGTGCAAATGCTGGAAAGCTCACCATAGGCACACCAATACGCACTAACATGTGTCCACATACAGCACACACACGCTCCCATGTGCATGGCCAACATGCCCGGGCCCCAGCCCCTTGGGCAGCACTGCCTTTGTGAACTTGAAAGCTCAAAAGCCTCTGCCTCTGTGCAGAATGAAAAACACGGCTCCTCTGCGGTATTGGAAAGGCTGGTGGAGTCTTTGAGGTGTCAATCCTGGCTGGAGGCAGTGGGAGTCCCTGGGGCAGCAGGGTTTGAACCAGTGGCTGGTGCCTGGGACTGGGAAACAGGATGGCCTTAGGGGACTCGAAGCCAGGAGCCAAAATAGCTGAGATCTGAGGCGGCTGGAGGTGGGAGCACATGTGGAGCAGACATGGTTCTCCACCGTGACGTGCCACTCCTGCCACCAACATTCCCAAGTAGGGACCCAGTGTGGGGGCGGGCGGGGGTAACGGCTGACATGGGATGGAACTGGCAAAGTGCAGGAAATCAGCTGTGAAATCGTGTGGCAATCTTATCTGCTCTACTGCACGATAGGAGTGGCGAGTTTTTAATTAAGATAGTGACAAAAAGGAAGGAAATCTCAGTTAAGTTTGGGGACCCTGAGAATCACAAGACTGGTCACAGATGCAAAACTCTGTGATTGTAATCCAGTGGACACGGCCTGGGGCCCAGGGAATCTGTATTTTTCATTTCCTAGGTGATTTGGCTGCAGGTGCGCAGAACAAGCACATTCTGGAAACAGTATCATCCAGCAGCTTTGCAATCACATCTGACTGGGACCAGCCCCTCACCAACCAAAACATACACTCAAGCTCCCATCCCACAGAAACCAACACTGTGCCATGCCAGGCCTCTGCCTGGGAAATCTGCAGCCACCCACCGAAATTCAAGGCTCACTAATGCTTGGGCCCAGACACCTGGCTTTTGCTCCCATCTGTATTTCGTTATTTCCCCTTATGCCAGGCATGTCAGCTGTTCTGAAAAGGACAGGCAGAGGGGAGTTTGTCTCCACTTGGGGCAGTAAGTGCGAGGGCTTGTGGCCCCCCCAGAGCTGGCACTGCTGAGCCCGAAGGAGAAATACTTCCCTCTAGATGCCAGGCTCGGTGCCTCCACACAGCACCCCCCAGCAAAGGGCGGGGGACCTCAAGTGCTTTTCCAGGGCTTCAAGGACATGCAAACAAGGCCTTAAATAACACTGAATAACACTGTGAGACAATCACTCCATTTCACGTCTCTTTCAATCCTGAGGAAGTCTGATTTGGCACTACTCGGTCTTCAACGCCTCTCTGCGGCCTCCCCAGGCTCTTTCTAGCAAAGAGGGAGCAGGCCTCGGGATCCCAGCTGACTGTAGGCAACAGCAGGTGCTGAGTTTAACAGTTACTCCATTTAGGGCATATGATGCTTGCTTTCCAATTGTGGTAACCACATGCAGTTTCCAAAATTTACTTCCAGTTTTCAAAAATGAGTCAAGCAATGGAACAGTCTTAGGCAAACAATAATGTGAGCAGTATGGGGATGGGGCAAAACCGATCAGAGTCTAGGAGATCATCGTAACCGTACGTGTGTATGTATCATATGTGTGTGCTGCATGCACGCTGGGTATTCTTCTACGCATAGATGACCTCATTCAATCTTCACAATCACTGAGGAGGTAGGTATATAATCGTCCCCATTTTGCAGTTGAGGAAATGGGGGCACAGAGAGGTGCAGCAGCTTGCCCAAGGCCACCAGTTTTCAAGTTCACAAATGTCCCTACCAAGCAGTAAGTTGGCACGTGTGCGTGTGCGGCATACCCCCATGTGACCCAGCAAGGTCCCCCGGACACACCGGATCTGGCTGGTCTGCTGTTCGATGGCCTCCACAGCACTCTCCACTGAGCTCAGCAGGGACTGGATCTGATTGGCTGTCTCCTTCAGGAGGAAGCGGGTCACAAACTGGTCCACGTTGCTCCCGCCCTCGTACACCTGTGGAGGGGAGCGAACGGCACAAAGAGTAAAGGGGTTGGGAGGGAGCTTGGGTGTAGGGTCTGGCACAGAGTTGGGGGGACACCTGGAGTCGGTGTCTTTCCCTTGCAGTGGGAAGGTGGGACCCCACTCCACTGCCTTCTGCATCTTGGAGGCTAGGTAGAGGCTGTGGACTCAGAGACCAAGGATTGAAGCCTGGCTTTACCGCTTACTTGCCCTGTGATCTCTGTGGCCATACCAGGAGTTGCTGCGCTATCTATCTTACAAGGTCATAGTGAGGGTTAAATGACAAAATGTATACAGAACGCTCACATAGTGCCTGTCACATACCAAATACTCAATACACAGTAGCTGCTATGATAAAGATGACGGTGGTGATGATGATGGTGATGGTAACGATGGCGGTGATGACAGTGGTGATGGCGGTGATGATGGTAGTGTGATATGATGGTGGTGGTGACGGTGGTGATAATCAAGATGGTGACGATGAAGTGATGAACATGGTGGTAATGATAGTGAAAGATGGTGAAGAAGATGGTGGTGTTGACGGTGGTGATGATGATGGTAGTGATGATAGTAATTAGTGGTATTGTTCTTAATATTTTTGTTGACAGGGATAAAGTATTAGGGGAGAAGAATTCAGCTCTTCTGCCCCATTCCTCCTCCAAGGAGGATTCTTTGCACCCCTGGGCCTTCACGCTGCTACTCAGAGGAATGATAAACAAAAATCAAAAGCAGCCAGAGAGCTTAAACTGGCTCCCCAAGGAAAGTGCCTGAGACTCAGTCCTCAGAGGAAGGGGCGAGAGGGGAATCTGGGGGGTGGGGGAACTGAGTGAGGGAGACTTAGAGGCTGTGAGGAGAGGAACTCTGGAGAAAAGATGGATGAAGAGCGTTTTCTACAAGTTTTGCTCTGTGATGTGAGACAGAATTTCCCCTTTTGTCAAGAGACTGCAGCGAAGACATTTCTTAAGGTTTCTAGATCCAACTGAATTTCTTTTGGTTGCAAAAGACTTTACAGTGGAAGGGAGAAGGCCCCGGTTTAGCCAGGTCACTTGAGGATCATAACAAAGTGACACCGAGTTGGGAGGTGCTGGACCCACAAATCCTGTGCTGTTCTTCTGGTCTCTTCTGCCAAGACCTGACTTTCCAAAGCCACCTGCCCCAGGGAACCTTGGAATTCTGCCCAGTTTCTGGCCAGGCAAGGGAACACAGGGCTCTCAAGGAAAGCAAATTAAACCATCCATCACTTCTGACTGGGAATTAGTTAACAATAATTGCCCAATGGGAACCATGGCTAGAGACAGATGGAGAAATGAAGGCAGGGGTGGGGAGCAGGGAAAGAGGGAGAGGGGTGAAGACAGGCCAAAAGGAGAGGCACACACAGATGGGGAGGTGTGGAGGTGGACATCCCGTGCCAACCACCATCAGGTCAGGCACTCTGGAGAGCCTGACAGGGAATGGATTTGCGGCAGAAAGTATGTGAGTCTTGGTAGCCTAATGTACTGCAATTATCGATTAGCCTTCCTCGCAGACAACTGAACTCACATACAATCTCGTGATCAATGGGCTCAGGACAAATGAATGGCCAAAATCGAACAAGAAGACGTAACGTGGTAGACAATGTAAGCGCAAAAAAGAAAGGCTGCTAGAAGCCATCCAGCAGAGAAATGAGCTGAAGAAAGTGTGTTAAAAGCACTCAGATCAGTAATTTCAGGGTGTGTCGGGTCAATAAGTGGAACTTGTTACTTGAATTCCAAAAAGACAACTTATTTTCAAAGGAGTAAAAATGTGGCTTTTATAGGTTTCTCCTCTGCCATCGTCAATGCCTCAGCTGAGAGACCAGCTACACGGATTCCAGAGGAAAAGGGTTAGATCTAGGAATTTTGCAAGACGTGGGCAAATTGCTCGTCTGCAGGATAATAGGGAGATACTCAGAAATCTGCAAATCTATGACATTTTATCAGATGATCACCTTTCCTGCAAAGAATGCCTAGGAATTTCTCCCAAATCATCGAGGGTTGAATCAGAGAGAGAATTCTTCAATAGGGAAGCTGTAAAGTAGCTGGTGATCACCCTAAAAATTAAGCATTAAGGCTACAGATGTCAGGAGATTAAAAAACATGAATCACTAATCGTGAAATTTTAATTACATTGGATTAAGTCACTAAGGAGGGTGAAAGTATGGAAAAAAATAGCCGAAAATCTAAAAATCCCTTTAATTCCACAAAAGGGACTAGGAAGTGTTTTTATTAGCTAGGTCTAAAACTAGGATTATGGCTGTTAACAGTGTCTGGTTTAGAGGCCACTAGGAGAATGAAAACCTAGAATGTTCCCCTTTGAAATCACAATCAACGCTATAAACAAAGCAGACCATTACAAGATAAAACGCCAGAGACTGAAGCAGCATAAAAACACGGGGTGCATACAAGATGACAGCAGTCAGACCACATAGATCCTAACAATAAAGAAAAGCGGCCTAAATTCCCCCACGTCAAGACACAGTCTCAGATTTGATTAAATGAGATCCAGCTGGAAGCACAGCTCAACCAAAGCATCACGAAAGGACTGACAGAGACCAGTCTGTGCAAAGATTCTGCAACCAAATTTGATCAAACGAGCAGGACAAACTGCAATATCACTATCAAGGTAGAATATAAATGAGAACGTATCACACAAGAAGGATGAGACCGTAATGACACAAGGCATAATGCATGAGGACATAACGTTATTAAGTCTTCGTGCAGTGGGAGAGGATATTGCAAAGCACGGCTATAGGGATTCAGATGGGTCCAAGCACTCTAGAAAGCAATTTTGCCTTCTACTGCGAGCCTCACGCCGCTCTTATTCTTTGACCCAGTAATCCTCCACTTTTGGTAATCTAGCCTTAAGAAAGAACGCAAAATGTGGACAGATATTTATGTCCCAATATTATTCATAATAGCAAAAACCTGGAAATCTAATCTAATACGCCCCAAGAACACAGGAATGGTAAGTACATTTAAATAAGAATATTTAAACTGATACTTCTGAACTGTTTTTAATAACACAGGAAAAGCGTCTGTGGAAATCTTAGGGGGGGGAAAAAGCAGACAATACATTTTTGTACACAGAGCCATAATATAGTAGAGAAATACACATAAAAAGGGCTCAAAGGTAATAAACTAAAACATTGATAGTGGTTAGGGAGAGTGTGAATTAGAAGTGATTTGACATTTTTTCCTTTATCCTTTTCTCTACTTCCTAAATTTTACCTATTGAATATGTACCATTTATATAATAAAAATAGTATAAGAAAGGGCTACACTATTTAATAAAAATAGTATAAGAAAGGCATCAAACAACATGGCTAAAAACATAGAAAGGAAAAAAAACATTGATATAAAGATTAAACGACAAAACAATTTAGCGTGAGATATTAGCTCATCGCTGTCCCATAGGACAGCGGGCACCAGGACATAATAATAAATAGGGATGCAAAAGGCACTGGGAGGAAAAAGTGTGGAAGTCTTTAAAATGGGCAAAAATGATCACTGGATTTCTTGTCTAGTATGCCCTTCTGGTTTATCTAGGTCTTTCCTTGTTTACTTTAAAAACTCTAAGAAGTAAAAAAAACTGATAGTAATACAAATAATTCTCACCCACAGAAATGCATATGAATTTTGTCTGGCAGAATTCCATGGGCAGTGACCAATTTTGCATTTACTCACAAATTCATTTCAAAATTCCTGGTTGCCTGTATACTCGGCGTGTGTCCTTTGAATTTTGTACTTGTCACATCTTAACTGGTCTCACATTAATGAATGAGTTAAGTAAGGCCTTTGACATGTGTGGGTTTTACTTTTATACACGAGACATGATTTTACCTTTTTACGAAGTTGTCTTTCAAAAGCATAGATTTCATAACAAAGATAGGATAGCTACTTTCAAATTTTATCTTCGGAAAGTATGATCCCCATTTTCCCAAGCATCCATGAGATAGTTATAAAAACAAATCAAGGGGTGACCTGTTATCTCAGTTGGTTGGAGCGTGGTGCTGATAACACCAAGGTTGCCAGTTCGATCCCCGCATGGGCCACTGTGAGCTGCTCCCTCCCTAAAAGACTCAACTATGCCATTGTAGCATGAAAGCAATGTGTAACCAATGACCATGGCTGTTCCCCAATAAGATTTTAAAAAATAAAACAAAAAACCCAAAAAAACAAACAAACAAATCAAATAATATGTAACGAAGAAATCGCAACACATTAAAAAAATACAGTGGAAACCTTACTGGTCATTCAGTTTCATCTGAACACCACGAAATGAGAAATGAATAAGGACATAGGCTATTAGAGAATACTAGGAGAGAAAATACTACATATTAAAATCTATGGTTACAGTGAAATTATCATTCAAAGACAAATGTTTAAAATTTCGAAGTTTATTATCAAAAAAATTTCAGCATTCTATTTCACACATGAAAAAGAATAGCAACAACAACAAACCTAAGGAAATAGGAGGAAGAAAATAATAATGATAAAAATTATAAATACATTGTGGAAAAGTTAAAAAAACTGTGAAATTTAAATAAATGTGTCGGGGCAGGTTATAAGAAACATCTCATTAAAATGGGTAAAACTCAGTCAAATGTAAGTTTTTAAAATGTAGCAAAACAGGATAAAAATTAAAACAAGAACTGAGCTGAGCTATATAAAGCAGATGTTTTATTGAACTTAATCTGCATTAAGTGCCTGTTTTGTGTCAATATCATAGATTTTTTTTAAAAATCATCAGAACATACTGCATAATTGATCATAAAACTGATCATGTCCACGATAGTTTTGTTTAAAACTATAAAATGAACACAAAAATAAAAAACTTAAGTGAAACTAGGATTGACGTTAAAATAACTATTAAAATAATCCCTGCCTGTTTAGCACCTCGACCGAAGCCTTACTGATTCACACACAGAAAATATTCACAACCACCTACAATTCATTCCCAAACTATCATCAATCCACAATTCCTGATAAAGACAGAGATCAAAAGCTCAGCTAGTGACAAGCATTAAACAATGCGATGAAAGAATAATGCACCAATTAGGGTTTATCACAGGAAGCTAAGGATTACTCCACAGGAGAGAATCTAATAATAGACTCCACCCCATCAGTAGCATAAGAAAAATCATATGATCATTTTAAAATGACCAAAAAGGCATTTGAAAAAACTCACTACCACCTCGGAAGACAGGATTTAACAAAAGAAATGCAAAAAATAATTTTTAACAGGCTGAAGAAGATTCTAAATTAAGAGCTGGCATTAATATTATAATTAGTGGAGAAATACTAGAGCAACGCACTTGAAAATCAGGAGCAAAACAAAGATGCCTGACTTAGCACCATTTTAATGTTTTAGGATTTGGGGGAAATGCAAGAGGGCACAGCAAAGAAATGGGAGGATCACGTATCAGCAATGAAGACGAGAACGACAGTGGCTCACAACTGATGCTATGACCGCATATGGACCAAAGCAAACGCGTCAACGAGCATCAACAGATGCAAGAGATGCATTTGAAATAATCAACGAGCTGCATTTCTACAAAGAAAAGGTGGTTAGAAAATACGCAAGACAAAGAAATGCTAGTTAGTCACCACTGCAACACCTACCATCACCACCACCATTAAAAATGCACCAAAGGTTGCACTCACTGAACATCACACGTGCATGATTTCTAAGAGCAAAATCTCCAGAACTGGTCCAAGTTATATGGGTAGGAGTTAAAATCCTCCCCTGGATGGAGAATTAGGTCACGTCTCTGAACAATTACAACCAAAGGCCAAGGAGAAACTATGGATGTTATCAACGGCTCAAGACAACATTGCTGAGCAGTGGCCCCATTCAAAGATGAGAAAACCCAGGCTCAAGGAGATGGTTTCCATCATGAGGGGTCCCATGTGGGCATATGGTGCACCTCACACAGCCGATCAGAAGCGGAGCCAAGGGCTGACACCCTAGTCCGGGTGACTGGGGTTCCAGAGTCTGGGGTCTTCCATGTTCCCTTCTAATTCCCCATCCGCCTTGATACTTTCAAATATCAAATAGTCTACAAGGACGAACCATGAAAGAGCGCCGGTTTTACACGTTATTAAAATAGACTTTAACATACCAAGACTCAAAATAGCATGACATGCAGACAGAAACGGGGATGTGGGTAGTGAGAGCGCAGGGTCAGTCAGGCCCAGCTATTATATAATATTTCTGGGAATGGGAAGAAAGGGATTCTCTAATACACCGCAGAGCAGTAACTGAGTAGCATTTGAAAAAACGTCCAGAATTGGTCTCACCTATGCCTGAGCATACAACAGGAGCTTAATGGTAAGAACCAGTAGTCACCTTTACTCTGTGCCAGGCTCTGTGCTAAGCAGCTTAGAGACCTTACTTCATTCAGTTCTCATGAGGACCCTGTAAGGTGAATGCTCCCATGCCACAGATGGAGAAACTGAGGCTTAGGAAGGGAAGTGATTGGCTAGGGGTCCTTCAGCCAGGTCTGGCTGACTTTACTGGCTAAGGTCCCTGGCCTCATCCAGCAGATGGGGCCGGCCTTTTTTGAGCTCCCACTGGTCGCTCACGGTTGCTGGTAGGCTGTGGTACCTTGGGTGTCTAGGTGCCCCTCACAGCATGGCCCGCTTCCAGCTCCCTCCCTGAGTGCCTTGGTCACTGTGCCCAAGCAGCAGCCCCTACGCCTGGCTGACTGACACTGCAGTCACCCCTGGGAGGGCTTGGAGTCCCATGTTGTGCTCCTTACCTCTTGGCAGGTCCCTGATTCAACCAGCAGGCATGGCTGTCTGGCTATGACTCTGCAGGTTTACCCTTCAGAGCCTCTGTCTTCATATCTATGAAATGGGGGAACTGAGAGTAGCCACCCATAGGGTTGCTGTGAGGATGAAACTGGCCATCATAGGTCCTCAGGAAATTTCCTGTGTCTCTCCTCCGTGGATGCAGAGAAGGAATGCACCCTGCCTAGCCCCTGGAAGACGCCAGCCCAGTGGGAGTATAGACTCAGAGGCGGGAGATGACGCTTCGGGGATGGGCTGCTTATGCGCATCCAAGCCATCACGGAGAAGGTACAATGATACCCAGCCCACAACCTGCCTTGTTTCCCTGCCTTCTGTCCTCCTCCAGGCCATAAATGCAAACAAGGAGGTGACAGGACTGCAGGCAGACTTTGGAGCCACATCAGAGACCTCTCTCCAGGACAGCTAG
Source organism: Hipposideros armiger (assembly GCF_001890085.2). Classification (NCBI taxonomy): domain Eukaryota; kingdom Metazoa; phylum Chordata; class Mammalia; order Chiroptera; family Hipposideridae; genus Hipposideros; species Hipposideros armiger. Next base: position 4,383,878 of record NW_017731369.1, on the reverse strand, counting down.
GAGTCCCTGCACTCTGCCCCTCCCAACATTCCTGATGGTTCCCATGCCCAGCTCCAGGCTCCCAGCCTGGACATGTGTTTTCATACCAGACACCATCCGACACCCTGGTCAAGGTCAGATGTGTGAACCCTCCCCTTCCCATCTCGTAACCCTGTTGTCAAAGGGCATGAGATCATCAGGTATGACACTGGTCCAAGGACCCCGGAGGGCGCGGGGTGCCTGATGCTCCCTTTCCAGGACTCCGTCCCAGGACCATGCCCAGTTCTGGGAAAGGGCATCCTCCCCACCAGCCATCAGACCCTGGGTGGGTGGCCATTCACGGAGCCGCTCTACTCACTTCACAGTTTACCTCAGCTCCCTATAAGAGCCCCAAGCAAAGCCCACCTGACACCTGTCATCACAAATCCAGGCACGCTTGGTTGAGGAGGCCCCGGAGAAAATCTGGAACCAAACCAGCACTCAGGCCTCGGACCCCCACAGGCTACCGACACCCACTGACCTTCTTGGTGTAGCCCATGGCCTTTAGGACAGAATGATTCAAGGTTTCCAGGGAGGCCAAGACGTCCTCATAGTCCCCCATATGGTCCACAAAATAATCTGGGGGGAGAGGAAGCAAAGGTCAGGGTCATAGGAAGATTCTGAGCCCTCCCACCAACACTACCTGTGTCCCCCATTGCCTTTCCCCAGTCCCATCTCCCCCTACACCCCACCCTTGGTCCCTGCATCGCTGGGCACCTACCACACAGCTCCTTGGTGTCCACATGGCTGCAGAGAGAACGAGGGAGAAGGGGACTCAGAGGCAGGCCCGTCCCATCCCCCACCCCTGCCCTCCCTCCGCAGCACGCACAGCCCCATACAGCAGGTAAAACACCTGCCATGCCTTCTCTCTTCATCCTATGCTCTGACACCATGACCCCACTTTACAGGTGAGATTGCAGCAGTTAAATGGCACCGTCCCCTCTGAAGGACCGAGCAGGCATCCATGTTTGCACCTCTGTCTTGACCCCATCGCCACGCCAGCTACTCCATACCCTTGCCCAAAGTCTACTGACCGCATGAGCAGATGGGACCACGGATGGGGCTGAGGCAGGGCCCAGGAAAAGGGAGAGGAAAGGGATGGGGGCCGGGGCATGACTATCATAGGCTGAAACAAAGCTCTCACGTGACACGCTGCCCCGGGGCATTCTTGCCTGTTGGGTCCTGGGACCCAGGCCCTGGGACAGCCCTCCCTGTTCTCACCCCAGCCCAAAGGTCTGCATCCCCATTCCTACAGTGTGGATGGAGAAGAATCCCGTCCTTCCTTGGAGGAGACTGAGCATGAGAATGCCAGCCATGCTGCTGAAGGTGCACACAGCAGCCTCAGAGCAGAGATGCAATGGAGGAGAGTGCCAGGGGTGGGCGCCGAGGGACCTAAGCGTTTGTGAGGTTCTAAAACCTTCCCTTTCTGGGCCCCAGTTCCCTCACTGAGAGAGGAGGGGGCTAGACTAGAACAGTGTGTTCTGTGCAGCCCAGGTTCAACAAGATGCTTCTGGGAAAAGACTCCCGTGGCGGATTCGGTTTGGGTTCAGAGGCTTTGCAAGCTCTGGCTTGGGGACTCCCCTAATTTGCATCGTATAGTAAAAGTTCTGACAAGTCTTGCAGAAGGGAAGCTGTTTCATTGAGCTAAAAGTAGCATTTCACCAATCTTTCTGACCCGGGTGGATTGTTTGGGGGCAGAAAGCCTATTTAGCATACCCAGGAGCAAATGGTTACAGCTGCATTCTGGGGAATGTGGGAGAAAAGACTCCTAAAGGTGTTTAGTTTTGACCTTCTACAATGGTGGGTCTACCCTGCTCCCCGCTTACATACTCTCATGGTTAAACTCTCAAATCAGCACCTCCTTCTCTCTCCACCCAGCTGGCCCGATACAAAAGCACCAAATGAGAATGAATAATCAAAGCACCCCCGGGGCTGCAGCAACCTCTCAGAAACCTCCATCTGGCTCCAGATACAAAGCCCTTCACTGGCGTCTGCAGCAGGAAGCTGTTTCTTTCAAGTGGCCTTCCCAGGACAAGGAGACCTGTTCCACCAGCCCCTCCTTGGTCCTCAGCCCCAACCTCTGGTCCAGGCCACCACTGTGCTTGGTCCCTTGCAAATGGGCCTGGTGGCAGCTCTTTGTCCAGACCCTCTCTAGCCTGTCTCAGGGGACTCCAACTTCTCAAATCTGCCCCAAGCAGCCCCCCAGGAACTCTGCTCCTCATCACCAGAGTGGGCCTGAGGAAGGTGAGCAGGTGTCAGGTGGAGAAGGGGGTTCATCCTACTTGGGGAACTCCAGGGAGAGGGACAGGATGGCATTCAGGTTGGGGCAAGTGTGAGTCGAATTTACACTTGACTTAAGGATGGGTTGCGGCCTGAGTTTTTGGTTGATTCTGAGGTGCAGGTTAAGTGATGGGGTTGGAGAAAAGGTTTAATCAGGTACAGACTTAGAAGTAGAGTTAAGGTTACGAAGTAGAGTTAGGATTAATATTCGGTTACAGTTTGGTTTCAGATGTGATCCAGTGAGGATCAAGATGGCAGAGTTACTGTTGGGACCGGGAATATGCACAGTGGCCTGGGTCAGGACTGGACTGAATTAGCTGAAGGGTGATATCACCGCCAACTTCCCCTCTCACTAGCCTATGTAAATCCTGCAAAACCTAGGGTCTCTTCCTGCTTAGCCACGTGTGCTCAGGAAAGACCAACTTGCCAACGCGGTGTCAATCTGCCCATTCCCGATTCACCCCAGACAGTGGGGCCTCTTACTTTTAGTTTAGCGAGTTGGGGAATTTCAGGGTCCCTGCCCTCCAGGGGGATGCACAGCGGATACTGGCCTGGGGGAGAAGGAACGTGCCTCCTCTCGGACCCTGGGCGTCTTATGCCAGCACCCAGGACTCAGCTTACTTGGTGTTGTCAGAGTCGATTGTGTGGAAGAGATCCTCCAGTTCTTTCTCGTTGAGGACGCCATCTGCAAAGAAGAGCTGGAATTCCTCCAAGGACAACTTCCCATCATCTGCAAGGAAGAGAGGAAGGACGGAGAGCAGCTGGTGTCTGAGTGCTAGGACATCCCTAAATCCAGACAATTCCCAAACTCACAGATAAGGTCCTGGCAGCTAACCCCTGCCCGCCCAGTTAATTCCCAAACCAACAGATCAACTCCAGCCCACATAACCCTTGCCTGCTCAGCTAATTCCCAGATTAACCAGTAAACTCCAGTTCATAGAGAATCACTAACTCATCCAGCAAATTCCCAAACCAACACATAAACGCCTATTTAGAGATAATCCCCAAATCAACAAGTACAACACGAAGTATTATAGCTAGTCTGCTGGGGCTCACGCTGCATACAGTTAACAAGCTGAGAGCACCTGCCCCCTGTCTGGCAATCTTCTCACATCTGATTCACCTGGGGGAATTCGCGTGACCACCTGGGGGGAGGAACTATTTACGTAGTACCACACCTGTCAGAGGTTAGGTCCAAAGCCAGGCAGTCTGATGACCATTCTCTTTTGCTTCCAAATGCCCAGATAATCCCCCCACTTTTGAATTATCTCCAAAGTGAGCAACCCGGGTTCTGACTTTGGGAGAGAGAGTGACCCCTCTCTACTCTGTCCCATCCACTTGGCAAACTTTGGGCCCAAATCTTTGCATGGTCTGACATGACGGCTGCCAACAGTTGGCATAGAGTTCTCACCATGCCACAGATATGGCCATCAAGATGCCAAACCACTAGGAAAGAAGGTACCTGTCCCGGGCCAACAGTGGCCAGCCCTCCTAAGGGCTGGGGGCTGTGGTTCTAGGATGGGGATAAGGAGGGAGTGTGGCTCTGGAAGAGGGGCCCCACAGCTGATGCATGCCACCTGTCTCCCCCACTTCCCTCCCTTTGTCTCACCTTTTCTCCCCCTACTTGCAGTTGCCCCGGCACCAGCACTGCTGCGGAAGCTCTTACCGGCGGGGGCAGGGGGGCCACTGAGGGAGGGGCTCAGTTTTCAAGCTTCCGCCCTCAGCTCCTTCCACCTGCGCAGCTGCTCGGCAAACTCCTGCAAGCTGATCCCCAACCCTCTGCAGCCACCACGCCCTCCTCAAGGATCTTAGTTTCCTGCTCCTCCTTACAGGGAGGGAAGCAGATGGGAGGCAGTGGAGATTCGGGAGAAGGGCCAGCCCAGGGCATTTCACAGCCCCACAGCCCCTCTATGCAGACCCCCTTCCACTATTTCCAGCCAGCCTGTAATCAAAGCCCCTGTGAGTCCACATGGCACCTCCATGTGGATTAGAAACAGATGAGCCTTCCTGGCGGCGGTGGTGGTGGGGACGTCGCCCAGCGTCAGGACGCATGGGCTAGGAGCAGAGTGCACACGGGATCTGAGGCTCTCAATTTCCTCAGGTAGGTGCCCTTGTGCAGGGCACCACTCGCCTAACCATTCGTGGCTGATCTACTTGAGCCCAGAGTCAAAGTCACGCTTACGTTTTAAAGGCTCTGGAGTGTCCATCTCTGCTCCCAGCAGCTCTGCGGGAGCTCAGAGGAGGGCAAAAGGACAAGCTCAGGAGAGGGAGGGAGACCCTCACCCCCTCCACCTGTCTTCTCTGAGGCTCCATCAGCCATAAAGTATCAGGGGCTGGGAGAGGAAGATTACTAACACATGAGCATGGGCATGTACGTGGCGGGTTAGGGGCAACATCCCAGGATGCCTCCAACGTCCTGGCCCGGGTTTCAGTGTCGCAGAGGGAGAATACATTTGTAAATTTCAAGAACAAGAGTCCTTTTAGTACATACACACAAAAACCCCAGAAACAAAGCCTGAAAAGTGCATGATACCAGCTGTGAAATATGTAAACTCTTAAGTTGTGGCGCTGTATTCTGTGCAAGCGGGGACTTTCCAAGTTCCCTTTGGCAAGACTGGTGATAAAAACCAGAAACCACGATGCAGAGTCATGGCAGACACAGGTTCACCACACCTTACGGCACAGGTATGACCCTCACCCCCATTTTACAGAGCAGTCAACTGAGGCACGGAGCGGTGCAAAGGACTTGCCCAGGCCCCACAGCTGGAGCTTGAACCCAGGCCATCTGGCTCCTGAGTCCACTATGCTCTCAACCCAACCTGGGGCAGGGTCTTGTGTCAAGACCCCCAGCTATAGGGCTGCAAGGAAAAGCTGAGGCCAAGTCCAGACTCAGTGGACATGTTTGATTGATTAGTCATGTCTGCCATGGGCAGCGCTAAGGAGTCTCCCTGTCCCCACTTCCTCCAGCCTGTCTGGGTATCCCTGTCCCGTCTGCACTCAGGAGAGCAGGCAGGGAGAGGCCCACCAGGCCTCCTGAGCACAAAGCCTTCCTGGCTGACATTTACCTTGACTGTCCCACCACAGACCTAATGAACCCCGATCAGCTAATGAGGGAAGCAACCTCGCCACCCAGGCCCCTGCCCAATTAGACCAGAGAGCATGGCGCCTCCACTTCCCGCAAGGACCCCGCGTGGGCCATTTGCAGGTGGCTTCTCTAATTAGCATGAGCTCAGCCTCACAGTCGTCCTCGCAGTGACCTTTCAAATGCCAGAAGGCTGCTAGTGTCTGCATCCCCAGAGAGAAGTGCAGTCTGCCACCCCTCCACCAGCCACCACCCTCTGGATTTCATAACTCGGGCTGCCAGGCAGGACCCTCACTTAGCTGCCCCACGGGAGCCATGCCCCGTCTCCACCTCTGTGAAGAAGTCTCTGTCCTAGAAGCCATGCGGACGAGCCAGCCCTTGCTCCAGTACTCCTCTCAAACTCTCAGCCCAGGGCCTCGCTGGAGACCACACTCCCATCTTCTACCCGCAGGGACCTCACGCCCATGGAAGCCTGTGTTCAACAAGTGTGCATGTATGTGCGTGCCTTTGTGCGTCTCTATGTCTACACCCACACTCATCCCGACGTCCATATTACTACCATTCCCTGCCCACACAATGTTTTTAAACTGTGCTGGGCTGAATCTGAGCTCACCTGCCCCCTCCTCAACCGAATGTCTGCAGTCTGTCACGCGCTATCGCTGAGCCTTGCTTTTGTCATCTGTAATAAGGGGATGGTGCTTCCTATCCCAGTAGGAGCAGAGTGAAGACCAAATGAGAAGGTCTGTGAGAGTCTTGGTGCCTAACGGATGCCCAATGGCCGCCAGCAGCCTCCAGCAGCCGGCAGAAACCCCGTGCAGCATGGGAAAGGAACCAAACACCTGTTGACCAACCAAGGCCATTTTCCAAGGCGCTCGATACTCATCAGCTGGTGCAGGACTCACTGATTCATCACAGCATGCCAGCTCCGAGCTCCACTCTCCATCCTCACAACAGCCCTCTGAGCTGGGTGCTGGTTTCATTATCCTCACTTACAGATGAAGAAACCGAGGCCCAAGAGTTTCGTGACTGGCCTGAGGTCACCAAGCTGGGAAGTGGCTGAGAAAGGGCTTGAACCCAGGCAGTCTCTGCAGTAGAGGAGGGGGCCTCGCCCCCCCTCCAAGGGCTCCGCATCCCACACACAAATGAACCCTGGTGACAACCCCCCACGGCCATTTGGTGGCCAGTAAGACTTAAGGCCCTGAGAGGCGGAGTGGGCTCTGCCTCTGTGGGGACCACAGAAGTGAAGTCGAGGGGCCTGCAGCTGTGCTCAGGGGGCAGAAACATGGCCTTCTGATAAGGAAGATGAAAGCCCATCTGTGCCTGAATGGAGACCAGGATGTCACACACCACCCACACGGGTGCATGGAAACATACACACACACTGCAAAAGTCCCTACAAAGCACACAATCAGAAACACATGCACACACACAGTCTTGGGTACCTACAGCAACAGTTACAGAGGCACATCACTCAGATCCACAAACTCCTGCACATGAGTGTGTGTGCACACACAATACACACACACACACACGCCACATCTACTTGGGCGCACACACTCCCTGCAGCACACGTGGAGACCAGCCAGATACACGCTGCTGCACCCCAGTGCCGCACAGCCCCACTCTCATCCATGAATAAATCCATTACCTGAGGACCTACTGTGTGGTGGGTATTGGGCCCATGACAGAAACAAGCCCCAATTTCCACTTGTAAAGGCGTCACGATCTGCGGGAGGGGCCTGGCCAGCACCCAGCCATGGCCACGCAACCCCAGGCTGGCTGCATAAGGAAGATGCTAGAAAGGGGACAAGCCCCTTAACCGCATTCTAATCTCTAACACTGTTCAGGCTGTGAAACTGCCCCCATTTCTTGCCTCCCACTAAAGTCCCTGCCCCCCAGCACAACCCTCTTCTTCCCCCTTGCTCCATATGGAATTGCTCTGATTGTCCTTTGTCCCAAAAGGCCTGGGAGGAGCCATCGTCATCCCTAAGAAGGGGGGTGAGGTGGAGGGAGACCCCTGGGCACTGCCTTTCAGCCCAGGTCTGTGTATCTCCTCCCATCCCGTGAGGCCTCATATTCCACCCCCCCAACCCCACAGGGGTGAAGTTCAACAGTAATTCCCAGCAACGGGGAGGAGGGGGTGTTGGCACCTGATGCTTCGGGGAAGCTGGGGGGCCTGGAAGGCAGGTACTATCTGTTCCGCACCTTCCCCCCAGCATGGGCCTTGAGAGTCAACCGGCATTTTTTCAACAAATGAGCAAATAGATACTGAGCACTGCTTAATTCTCTCTGAAAACATCTCTCCCCGCATCTCCTCTCTGTATTTTCCCAACAACCCAGGGAAGCAGGCAGGTTAAGTGTTATCACCCCACTTTACAGATAGGGAAACTGAGGCCTGGAGAGGGAATAGGCGTTGGTTAAAGTCCATGTAGAGTCACTTTGAGCCCGAGAATAATGACTACAGTATTTACAGGAAGTTCTACTGCTTCGTTACACTTGCGAGCCTCAGGTGGGCCTCGTTAAATTTGGTTATCTTCAGGCCTTTGGCCTTCCTCCTGCAAGATGGAGCCTTTCCAAGCAGTCGGAAGTAGAGTGTCATGAATTCTTTGGCAAAATAATGTGCTTCTCACATTGTTGGGGATGCTGCGTGACGTGGGGAAAAGGGCCGGGGTCTGAGACACAGCCTCGATTGCCTTCTCGCAGCTGGGCTACCCTGGGCAAGTCAGTTAACCTCTCTGGGCCACTATGGAGTTGACTGCAGCAGGTGGCTATGAGGCGGAAGTGTACCAGGGCCTGTGAAGGGTCTATAGCAGGGTTCGGCAAACCTTTGAGATGAAAAGAGCCGCCAGGGGTCGGCAAACTGCGGCTGGCGAGCCACATGCGGCTCTTTGGGTATGTACATGTAGCTCTGAAGTAAAATTGAAAATGAAAATAAAACTATCATAGTTTCATTTATAAAATGTTTAAAGGATATTATTCACATAATGGTGATTATGTAAAAATATATTTATGGCTCTCGAATAATTTTTAAATTGTTGTGAGGGACAGGATTGGCTCTTCCAGGGGTCGGCAAACTTTTGAGACTGAACGCACCCAAAGAGCTGCATGTGGCTCGCGAACTGCAGTTTGCCGACCTCCTGGTCTAGAGTGAGGTGGGGCGGGTCCAGCCTAGCTGCATAAGGGTTAAAGCACACCAAGCATTTACCATGGGCAGGACATCTTGGCATCGCAGACATCAACTCACTGAATCCTCATGGCATCGTCACTAGGTAGGAACTATGGGAGTCTCATTGTACAGAGGGGAAACTGAGGCACAGAGCACAGCCAGGATTTCAGACTTCAGAGGCCTTCGGACTTCAGAGACCTGTACTCTAAACCTTTCAGTTCAAGGTCATCCACCCCTCACCCCTGATCTGTTCCCCTGAAGCCTCAGGATAGAAAGAGCCAGACCCTCATTCAGGGGACAGTGTGGGAGAGAAACTCACCATTTTTGTCCGCACGACGGAAAATCTGCAGAGAAGAGAGATGGGTCAAGTCAGCCCTGGGCCCGGGGAGCAGGTGCCCTCCAGCAGCTCCTGACCTGATACTGAGATTCCACTCCTCCCGAGGTAGGCCTGGGAAACAGAGCCCCCCTCTTTCTTCCTCCCTAGGGAGGAGACCCCCATCTAGCTGGGATCCAGGGGTGGGGAAGGGATGTTTCTGGCAGAGGCCCTCCGAGCTACCCTCACGGAAGCAGCCGCCCACTCTCCCTTCTGTGCCGCCAGCCTGCCCACGGCCATGCTGACAGACACACGCACACACATGTGGACACTCTCGCTCATATCCGTCCACATATTTGGGGGTGCACTCCCAGAGCCATTGGTCCATGGGCTTCACCCAGTTGTACCCTCAGTTACACACTGAGAATTTGTGTCCCATGGACACAGCCACATGCCTTACACCACTGCACCCCTCCCAGAACCCCTCGAGGGCCCTGGTTTTCTGTAGGGAGACTGGGTTAAGTCTGCATGGAGGTGTCTGCTAAGGGAACCTGGAGGTTTGGCAACTGGATCAGCCGCGGGCAGGGCTAGATTTTTTAGGGGGTCGGGGAGTGGAAAGCAGGTCTTCAGGAGCTCAGAAAACCAGTAGCTGCGTCAGGCAGGGATGGGGGTGAGTGGGGTGGGAATAGGCCCTGCCCCCACTCCCCAACCCCAGCCTGAGCTTAGAGACCAAAGTAGCTCCTCCTGGTATTCTCGGACTCCTTAAGCCGTGCTGATGGAAACAGGACGGGAGGCACCACCACCTCTGACCATTCCACCTCTGGTTCCCCCCTCCCCGCCCCCTCCTCCCAACACACACACACATCCCTCCAAGCAGTGGGGCAGGCATCCATTATCAGGCACCTGGGGCTGTGACAAGCCAAAGCAGCAGCTGGGGATGCCTTCTTCGACATCACCCCCTCCCTTAGCTGAACCCTGAGTCTGGGGTACTGGGCAGGAGCCATGGTGGCTGGGGCAGAAAGGGGAGCAGTTATCAGAGCACCCGAGGACCTCCTCAAAGCCCCAGTCTAGGCACCCCACCCTCAGGTGTGTGCTCTGGGCCTGCGAATGACACAGCCACATGTATGGCTCCCATGAAAACTAAGTCCCCACCTGTGCTTGTCACCCCATTTCACAGATGAGGAAATGGAGGCTCCGAGCCCTCACGCAGCACTCGAGGACCGTGGAGCCCCCCTCCTGTACTGTTAGAGGGGAGAAGCAGGCGGGATCTGGACAGGGAGGTCTTCCCTACAAGGGCAGGCCTAGGTCTGCAGACCCTGCGGGCCAGGGCTTTCAGCAGGGAGCTCTGCTGGGGTCTTGAGAGAGAGGGTCCATTGTGTGTTCGGCTGTGTATGCGTGAGTGTGTGTTTGGAGGTGCCAGAACCTCCAACACTTCCAGCACTGCTCTACCTTCCCTGCCCAGCACTCTCTGCCCAAAGCCAGCTATGGGTTCCAGGAGAGAAGGAAAGAGGGAATCCAGGCTCCCCCACACTCACAGGGATATGCTACATACACACACACCCACACACACACACCTCTCCCAGAAACCCATCATGAACATTGGAGGCACCCCCATCTCCCGGCCACCCACCACACTGGGACATGCACATCTGGTCATCATGCTGTCACAGGGCAGAGGGAAGAAAGCCCCTCCACCTTCTCCTAGCACTCCACAGGAGTCCTCTACTCCATGCCATCCACCCTGAAATCTCCCTCCCACTTGGGGAGTGGGCAGGAGGGTGAGGTGGGCTTCCCAGAGGTGGGCGGTTTGGTTTGCAGAGAGGATGAGGGAGGGGGCGAGTGGAGGGAGGGTGAGGGTGCCGAAGGGAATGGAGGACAGAGAGGGCTCAGGATGGAGTGGGGGTGGTGATGTGGGAGCCCAGAGGGGTTCAGGCTTAGGGCGGATGGGAAGGAGAGGGAAAGACAGAGAGGGAAAGACAGAGAGGGGGTGGCAGGGAGAAAAGGGTCTTTGGTTAGGGATGAGAATACAAGGGCTCAGAGTCTAAGGAGAAGGAGAAAGGTGGTCTCAGCAAATAGTAACTCAGGCAGGGACACGGGATGGCGGAGGCCTGAGTAGTCAGGGGCTCCTGTCCTGGGAAGGGATGAGGGTAAGAGGATGAGGTGCAGGGCTGGGGAAAGATGGGGGTTTGGCCAGGACAAAAGTGGGGGGCGGTGGCCGGGCCGAGGGGGCTCCAGGGTCCCGGCT
>NW_017731369.1:4361047-4371435 GCF_001890085.2 Hipposideros armiger | reverse complement strand
TTAGGTGCTAGGCTCTGGGTCCCAATAATGGGCAAAACAGGAGCCTCCTGGAGCTTACGTCGGAGTGGGCAGAGTCAGATACTGGACAGATTCCACAAATAAATGAATCATTAAAACCGAACTGCTGTGAAGAGGTGGCACCTTGGGTCATGAGCTGGTAATTTCCCCTGGTGCCTAAGGAGGGGTCTGTGTCAGAAGATGCTTCCTGGAGGAAGTAACTCATGATGAGAGAGAGGAAGGGGAAGAGTTAAAGAGAGGAGGGAGAAGTGGGCTAGAAACCTGACTGTGCAAAGGCCCTGTGGCAGGTGAAGCTGTGCATGAGGGGCTGAGACAGTACGCTGCCAGGGAGAGTGGGAAGGGGCTCAGAAGGCCTCCTCAGCACTCCTTCCTCATACACACCCTCCCCTCACTTCTCTAACACAGCTGCCCTCTCATCTGCCACACTTGGGGCACCATCCCTTGTCCCCCGAAGCCCAGCCCAAGGACCTCCTCCCACGTGGCCCTGTGCTTCCGTTTGGCTCCTAGAACAGGCTCCTGGGCACCCAGTCCCTCCCCAAACACAGAATCCTCAGACACATGAGTGCAGGCAGGCACTGATTTTATTTGTGACCTGATTCTGGAAGGAGCGTGGCCTGGAGTCCTCCTGGCTCCACGCTCATCTGACCCCGGTCATCCCTGCTCACACTGGGATTTCACCCCAAATCACAGGTCTGGGCCTTCGCTGACCTGCAGCCACTGTCCCCACCGTGGGCACTGGTCTGAGTCTGGGCAGCCTTGGTTCCCTGCTCCTCTCCATCCGAGAAGCCTGTTGCATGGGCTCATGGCCACTCCTGTCTCCTGCCAGGAGAGGCCCCCCTTCCTTCACTGGGGCATCGCGTGTCCAACAGAGCTGTGGTGATCTCCCCTTCTCTTTAGGGTACAAGGATGTCAGGCCAAGGGCTAGGGTGGCTTCCTAGCCTCCTTCCTCAGCAGGGAGCTGGCCACGGCCAGGGCCCCGCCCTGCACGAACCGCACAAAGTTGTCCCCAGCCAGGGGACCCACTGCGTACAGGCCCTCCTGCTGTGTGCTCTGGTAGGTGAAGGGATCCACATCAATGGGGTTCCTCTTGGCGCTCAGTGGCTGGTTGGGGTCCATGGCGAGGTCAGCGCCTGCCCCCGGGAGGAAGGAGAGGTTGGGGTGGGAGCCGATGAGGACTAGCACCAGGGAGACGCCAAAAACCTTCTGGAAGCCCGTGGGGTCCCGGAACACAGCCTGGCGGTCCTCCTTGAAGAGGACCGGCTGGTGCTCAGGGAGGCTGCGGTAGCCCTCGTAGGGGCTGGGTGACAGGATGGACTGCTCCCGCATCATCTGGTGAACCTTGTGGTACTCAGGGTACAGCATCTTGGGCAGCTGGTTGAAGACCAGGCCGGGGTCGTCCACGGTCCGGCGGAAGGCGTGGATCACGGGGATGTTGTAATGGCGGGCGAAGAGGACCGCATCGGCCGCTGACAGCCCCGCGCCAATGATGAGGATGGGGTCCGAGTCCGGCGTCACTGTGCCTGCTCTCGTGGCCGCCTCCAGGGCTGACAGCTCATGGTGGATGAAGGGCAGCGTCTCTCCGGGGATGCCCAGCCGGGCAGGGCTGTCTGACGTGCCAGTTGCCAGGACCACATTGTGGGCACACAGGGAAAAGGGCTGCTGGCCCTGGTCCTCGGTGGTCAGGAAGCCGCTCACCTGGAAGAGGGGGCTGGGGTCCTGGGCCCCGGAGCTGCTGGGCTCCGGTGTCCCCCATTCCACAGCCGTGACCACTGCCCCGGACACGAAGTTGTGGCCCAGACCCTTCTTGGTCACATAGTCTCTGTAGTAGAGAGCGATGTCCCCAGCTGTGGCCCGGCTGTTTCGGAGACCTCTGGGGGAAGAATGTGAAAGGGCAGGTGTCAGATAGCAGATTGGGGTGGTGGGGCAATCAAATAGGAGTGGGAATGACCAGGCTGGAGTCAGGCCCCCGAACCTACTATGGCTGTGCCACCCAGCAGCTGTAAGACTTGGCTAAGTGGTTTAACCTTCTCAGAGCCTCGGTCTTCCCTTCTGTAAAATGGAGCTGATAATGGTATCTTATTGGCAGGGGGGTGTTGAGAGTGGGGCTTCCAGAGGCTGATGATCTGGGTTCAAATCCTGACTCTGCCACTGGTGAGCTGTCTCCTGAAACTCTCTGCCTCAGTTTCCTTATTTGCAAAATGAGGATGATGGTGACAGTACCTATTTCGTGTGGTTGTTGAGAGAATTAGATGATGATATAAACGAAGAGGTTAGAATAGAACCCGACAGGCAATATAAGGGTCGGCCACTATTACCTCAAAGGACTCAATAATAACGTACATAAATATGGTAGGATTGCAGTTTTATAATGTTCAGAAACAGGCAAAACTAATCTATGGAGTTCGAGGTCAAGAGAATGGTTACCTCTTGGGCGGAGAAGGGGGTGGGGATTAGGAGGGGTCTGAGGGGGCTTCTAAGGAGAGGGTGAGTCTGGGTGGCTGAACGCAGGTGGGTTCACTTTGAGAAATTTCATCCACCCGTACACATGAGTTGTGGACTTATCTATACGTATGATATATTTCAGTAAACAAATTGATAAAAAATAACCCGTGTAAAGCACTTAGCACAGTCGCAGCACACACAGTAACAGCAGGAACTATTTTATTATTATTTATTAGTAGTAGTATTAGTATTAATATTTTCACCACCGTTTCTGAGGCAATGACTGTGGGCCAGTGTGGCTGGTGGCTGAGGTACAAACTGTGGCACCCTTCCAGCTCCCCCCGTCTCTACCTGTGTGACCTTAGGTGAGTTACTTTCCCCCACTGTGAACATAGTGTTAGAGATGAACTCACTTAAAGGGAAGCCTAAGTGACACGCCAGCACGACCAATCGACCAACTGTAGGGTGAGCTCAGACCATATCCCCCAGCCAACCCAATTCATTCGTCTGCTGCTGAAACTGGAACTCTGCAATTTATTTCTGTGGGTTTTGCATTTCCCCTTCTCTGTTTTAGTAAAAAACTGTTTTAAGGGATTGTCCTAAGATGTTATACATGGGGTTGCTCCTAGAAATAGCTCATTGGAAAGAATGAAAGCTGCAGGACTGGGCAGAGGCTTAGGAGCCGCGGTAGCACCTCAGGGGCAGGGTGCACATCTGCCTAGTTTTTGGCTCTGACATCTAAGCACGAGGACCTGCCTGTAGGAAGTTTTCAAGGCAGTTGCTCACCCTGCCTGGGGAATGCTACGTGGCCATGTAAAAGGATGGTTGCAAACACTGTGTAGCCACCCAAAGTGAAATGCTATGACGTGATGTTGAACATTAAAAGTAGGATATGAAAGAGCATGTCTATAGTGCAATTTAAGCTCCTGTCTGTCTGGTAACACATCCTAGGTGTTGGATGTTTTCCTACTAAATGTGCAGGGGCAGAAGTCTTTGTGACAAAGAGATAGACAGGGATTCCTGCAGAGGTGGAAACTCAGTTGCCCAGAGAGGCCGAGTGACTGCTGGGTGGGAGTGACATGCCCCTGTCACAACTCTGGAGGGCAGAGGAAATAGGGCAGACACCTCGTAGGGGGCGATCCCCTGCCTACAGCACTGGGCAGCTTCTAGCCTCACACTCCAAGATGAGCAGGGGCTGGACTTCGTTGATTCAGTGATTTAACTGTTTCTCCAGGGTGGTCAGAGGTGTGCAGTGTGGTCATTAAGGAAGGAACTAGAAAGGAGATGGGGAGAAAATACCCCAAAGATGTGACAGTGATAGGTAGAAGTGTGGGGTTTGGGGTGAGTTGTCTTTCTTTTCTCAATTTTCAGTTTTCTATAGTGTGGTTGTTTTTCCAATGCAAGAGTGTTAAAAATAAAATAAAATAAAATAAAAAAGGAAGTGCATCCTGTTTAGCTGACTTAGAAGGAAAGCGTTGGCTCCGGACCAGGCTCTGAATTGTGGGAGGGGCAGTGGGGATGCCAGAGGACTCGGAGCCTGGGGGAGGGTGTAGGGGATAGGGGACGGCTGTTACCCCATCCTTGGAGGCTGGGATGCTACGGGAAGGCCAAGTCAGGGGATCATGTGACAAGGGGAGGAAGCACTGGGCAAGGAGGCCTGGGGTGAGCCCAGCTCTGCTGCTCACTCCCTGTGTGGTCTTGCGCAAGTCCCTTCCCTATCTGAGCCTTATTCCCCCACCCCCACCCTGGGAGTAGGAGGGAGACAGGCCAGATGATCCCTGAGGCTCCTTGACCTCTGGCTCCTGGGCTCAATGTCGGGGTGGGCCCAGGACTTCCCTGCCCACCCTGGGCCTTCCAGCGCTGCCTTACCTTCTCTTCCTGCGCATCCAGTCCTTGACCTGCAGGTCTGGGAGCCCCATCCACTGGCCCTGGCTCAGGGTCACCATGGAGCCTTCGATGGACTGCAGGGAAAAAGGGTCCTCTGGTTCAGGCCTGTGCTCGGCCCCAATCCACTTGGACTAGAGGGCACTGGAGGCCTGAGCTCACTCAGAGAAAGGGGACAGGGAGGGGGCGTGAGAGGAGGGGGAGGCTGGCAAATAGGAAGGGGTAGGGAATGGAACAGTGCTAACCCCAAAGACTTCATGCAGATTTGGCCCAAATCTCTTGCACCCGTCCTGGTCCCACTTACATGCCAGGCTCCCCCAGGCAGGTTCCGGCCCAGGACCACGTGGGGGATAGCTCGCTCCTTCTGGTGCTTCCAGGCGAGGACAGACTCCATGTTTCCCCCAAAATCTGTGTCTGGGCGCAGGAGGGCATCAAAGAGCAAGGCCACAGGGCTTTGGCTCCGGCCTTCGAGGCCTTCGGACAGGTAATCCAGGTCCTGGAGGGGGAGCACAGGTCAGAGGGCCCACCGGAGGAAGGCTACCCGGTCTTGCATTCCTACCCTAACATCAGGATGGTCAGATAAGCTGGGAAATGCCTCCGCTCAGAAGGAGATAATGGCTGATGGTATATGAAAGGCTCTGACAAGTCCTGCAGCTGTCCTTTACCAGTTTAATTTTGCCAAACCCAGTGTCTCTCAGACTTGCTGGAATAGGAACATTTTCTCTGCATAGTATTCTGAGGAACTAGCGTCCTGTAGAAGGCATTTTGAAAAACGCTGATCTAGACCAAATGCCACTTACTTCCTCACCCCCCAGCTCAAGGGTCGGGCCGGGGGATGGTGGTTGGTGATTAGGAGGATGGATGTTGTCTGAAGAGGCATAGAGGGGAGATCTGTGAGACCTCTAGGGCAGGAAGCAGTGGAACTGCAATGCCTAGAGCAGGGTTTTACAACTTTGGCTCTCCTGACATTTGGGCTGGATCATTCTTTGTGGCGGGCGCTCTCCTGTACATTGCAGGATGTTTAATAGCATCCCTGGCCTCAACCCTCTAAGGCAGTAGTACCACCCCTCTAACTGTGACAACCAACATTGTCTCCAAGTATGGCCCTGGAGAGCAAAGTCATCTCCTGGTTTAGAACCAGTGTTCCAGGAGAAGTGAGACAAGCCGATGTGGCATTTGTAGGTCTCAAAAGACAGCCCTGGTTTCTCTCTCTGTGTCTGTGGGTGAATTCGTGGCCTCTCTTTTTCTGGGTTTGGTCTTGTGTCTGAAAAACGCATACTTTGGTTTTTGCCCTGGGAAAGCTGGGAGAGTTTCCCCAGAGGGGTGTGTACCCCACCCCCCTCACACCCACACCCACACCCACACCAGCCACAGCTCTTGCCCACCTGGTCCAGGATGGAGACCCCTGGCGCTTCCGCGAGCTTCCTCTGCAGCAGGGGGTGTGGGTGGATGGCTTCTGGCCTCACATAGGGGGTATAGCCGGACAGCAGGTAGGACAAGCAGATGCCTGAGGGACCATTGCCTGGGGAAAGGGGGTGGGGTCAGAGGGCAGCACGTTTGGGTTCAAGAGACCACCACCGCTGAGGGCTTTGGTCTTGATCTGACTCGTTCACTGATTTGCGCTTCATTCATAAAAATAAAACACGTATTAAGCCCTGAGCATGTGCCAGGCACTGTGCGTAATAACAGTCACTAACAAAGTAATGAACAATTGTTGAGAACCTACTAGGTGCTAGGTACTATACTACTGGAGCAACAATAAAGTTGTGGTAATAACTGTTGACGTTTGTTGAGTGCTTACTATGTGTCAAGGGATTTTAATAATAACAAAATAATAATAAACTGACAGATGCTGCTGCTGTACCAGACCCCAAACGAAGTCCTGATGTGCCTGCATTATCCCACTGAGCTCTCCCAATGACTTTAATGAGGTACATGCTACTCTTTTCCTCCTTTTATACCCAAGGAAACTGGGGCACAGAGAGGTTAAAAAACTTGCCTGTGGTCACACAGCAACACGACCGAGATTCTGAGATCACTAAGAACTAGTCCTGTCCTTCCAGAGCTAATGGCTGGTGGGTCAGGTGGACAAGTAAAATATTATGGCACAGGTTGCTATGTGCTCTGGGGGGTGAGCTTGGAGTCTTGGGTGCTCAGCAGGGGTGCTAGGCCACCTGTGGACCTCCTGCCTCCAAGTCTGAACAAATCACATCACATATCTGTGGCATTTCTTGGGCAATTAGCCTGGTGACATCGTTTCTATCCTTATTTGTCTTTCCCCTCTTTATCTTGTGTTGTTCAGAATATTACCCAGATGTGGACTACCATTAGGATGAATCACAGGGAATTGCTGATGTTCAACTGTTTTCAACTTAACAAAATGGGCCATTTCATGTGGTCCAACCTGCTGCTTGCATGGGGAGAGGCGCCATCTGTCCCCCATTTTTTGCAGACCTGAGGACAGGTCCATGTGCTGCGGTTGTGTCCCCTCTCACGCAGGCACCCAGCACGGTGCCAGGCACGGGGTGAGCACAGGACCAGGCCCCCGCCTCTTTACTGCTCTCACCTTGCAGGTTCTTGGAAGGATTACGTGGAATGATATTGTGTAAATTGCTAAGCATAGCACTGGGCACACCATGAATGCTCGGTGGCCAATTGTAAAGACAACAATTGATTGTAAAGAAAGGCCAAACCTGGCCCTACCTGGCTCCTGACCTCTGATGCTGGGGACACCCTGGAGGGCTCAGTCCAACCCCTCCCCTGCCCAAGGTGACACTCACCGATGATGATGACCTCGAGGGGCTCCGAGCTGCTGGCACTGAGTGGCTGGTCCTGTCTGCAGTTGTTCATGGCTGCAGCTGGTGGGGGTCTTGGGGCTGGCAGCTGATCTGGAGGCACAGAAGAGGAAGGGCCACTGGGTGAGCCTTGAGTATCACGTGGTGGGTCCCTTCCCACCTGTAGGGTGTCCTGTTGTGGCACTCAGGGTCAAATCCAAGGTCTTCCCTGAGGCCTATCAGGATGCTTATTACTCTGGTCTTCTTTCTCCCCTCCTCACACCTCGGTTCCTGTTAGGCTCTCTGTCCTCCCCTAGTTATGCAGGGTCCCTCCCCCAGCCTGGTTACCTCCGTCTCTCTGAGCTTCCCTCCACTCTCCCCATCTCACCAACGGGGCTGTAAAGAGACCCGAAGCCTATTATCTGTTTTCCATGAGGCCTCCTCTGCCCATCGGGGAGGGGGCGGGGGGTGCGCGCAGAGCAAGCCCTGTTGGGTGTAGTCTGGTGGACTTTGGAGCCATCATCTGGTTCTAGGGAGGTGCTTCCTAGCTGGTGACCATGGGCACGGTCCCAGGCCTCTCGGCTTCAGTTTCCTCATCTATAAAATGGGAATAATGTCCCTAACCGGTAGGACTGCTGGGGACAGCAAAGTCAGATCTGTGAAGCATCTGCCTGCAGCAAATCTGCTCCTGGGAAAAGACCAGAGCTCGTTATCTGCTCCAGGGGCTGGGCGGGAACACGTGGACTTGGGGAAGCTTTGGAAGCCTGGAGTAATTTGATTTGGGGAAAATGCCTGTAAACCTGCTCATCTCTGGAGCACCAGCGCCCCCTTCTGGCTAAAGGCCTAAATCACTCCAAGAGACCCAAACCCAGTTCTTAGGGTTTGATTTCTCTCTCTCTCTCTCTCTCTCCCTCTCCATCTCTCTCCCTCTCCATCTCCCTCTCTCTCTCTCCATCTCCCTCTCTCTCTCTCTCTCTCTCTCTCTCTCTCTCTCTCTCTCCCCCCTCCCTCCTGGGGTGGTGAGGAGAGGGAAGAAGAGCTGCCACAGCAATTTAACAGTGAGAGCGTCCATCCCTCCCAGCAATTCTCAAAGGATGGGTTCACAAATGCCAAGAAATGCATGAGATCGGGCCGGCCGAGTGGCGCGATGGTTGGGAGCTCGCTTGGGATGCCGGAGGGCCCCGGTTCGGATCCCACATATGAGGGCCAGTGACGCTGCCCTCTACAGCTAAGATGCTGAACAACAGGACAGCAACTTGTCTGTTCCCCTTCCCCCAAAACCCCAATTAAAAAAAAAAAAAAAAAAAAAAGAAATGCATGAGATCAAAACTATTTTCCTATGANGCTGGACAGTGTGACTTGGGAGAAATGTTGTCCTGCGTAGCCTCAGTTTCCCCATCTGCGCACTGGTGTTGCCAGTGTGGGGCTTGCAAGGTGCTGACAGCTGATCAGTGCAGCTGAGGGAAGGGGCCTGGCATGTGGGGGGAGCTCAAACGCAGCTGTCTGTTCTGCTTAGTATGGCAGGCCTCCTATCCCCACCTTCTAGGCCTCCCTCAAGCCTTCCGCAGGTGCCCAGGAGCAGGGGAACCTGTGGAAGAGAGGGTAGGGTAGCTCAGGGCGCTTCTCTGGGGGTTCTGGTGCTGGAACGGATCCCTTCTGCTCCTATATCAAAACCACCATTCCTCTCTCCCCAAGAAATCCTAGAAGCATTCACAGGAACTGCTCCCGGTTCCTCTTCCTCGCCTCCCTTCTGTTCCTCCTCACTCCTTCTCCCTTGTGCTGGCTCCCACTTGCTGGGCACCTCCAGGAGCTGGGCACCATGGACAGGAGGTTCTTTACACACAGCTAAGGCTCAGAGAGGCCCATCTTGAGCCTGAGGTCACTCAGCACAAGCCAGAGCTCAAACCCAGGGCCAATTGCAGAGTCTGGAAACCTTCGGGAAAAGGCAGACAAGGAACAGATGAAGGAACAACGCTCCTTCCTGTCTCAGGTGCAAAAAGCACGGCCCTGGGACTCTCCTGAAGGGCCCGCCTGTCCCCACGGCCACCCCCTTTACGAGGTGCCCGCACTCACTGTAAGACGTTTCAGGGACCTGTACATTGGATCTGTACGCCANGAGCTCTGAGGTTCCCCAGACTCCCTGAGTCTCAGCACCCCAGCCTTCTGGGAGAAGCCAGGTAAGCCCCTGGGACCCTGGGGGCTCTGCCCCACTCCAACAGTAAAGGCAGGGAGCCTGAGGGAAGCACCCGCCTGGCTGTGGGACCCAGTGGCCTCGGGATTCCGGGCAGTATGTCAGGGCTGGCCACACCTCTCTTTCTTTCCTGCCAAGAATGGCGTCACGTGACCAGGGTGTGCTCTGGCTGCAGGGCAGCTGTAGGGCTAAGGGTGCCAGGCACCTGGAGATGGGCATGGCCCGGAGGGGTGGAGTGGGAAGCTGGGGGTAGGGAGAGAGTCATGCTGGCCCCCAGGGAAGCCAGGGTGGCCTCCTCTCAGGACCACCTGGGGGTCCCCCTGCCTGGCTCCAGGCCCTATTGGCCACCCCTGACCAGGATGTGCCCAGGATGTCTGCCCCCCCCCTGCCACCCCCCCTCAGTGCCTTGCCCAGGCCACTCACCTGACCAGCAGGGGGTCAAGGGAGACTGGTGAGTCTGAACTGGTCGGATACTATGAGGGCCAGGAGATCACAGTGCCCGTCCAGTGAGCAGCATACCCATTACCCTGTGGGGGATCCAAGAGGCTCTGAGAGGCCAGGGCAAGCGAGGGTATTTCAAGGGTTGGGAAGAGGCGGGCCGCAGGCGTGGCCAGGAAAATCACTTTCATAAGCGTGAGTCAGCAGGGGCCTCTGGATGAATGAACTTGGCAGTCATGCTGCCTGCCCCAGGGCCTGCCTTAAAGGGGCCCCATCCCAAGGCAGTCCCTGTGGTAGAAGAACTGGGAGTAACCGGGCTGGCCCCCACCCGTGGGGCTCAGTCAGTGAGTGGAGGAATTGGGGGATCCCTGTATGAGCCAGCCTGGCCTTTTCCCTTAGGGAGGAGGAGACAGCTCTGCCCAACGTCAGAGGGGGCCCCTTTAAGTGGAGTAAGAGCCCGTTCCCTCATTCCACCTGGTTCTACTTGGTGTCTCCACTCCATAGCCCCTCTCCCCTCTGCCACTCCCCCCATAAAAAGCCCTCTGGCACCAGCCTGCCCAGGCTGAGAATCCAGCTCTGCCACTTCCTGGACAAGCTGCCTCAGTTTCCTCCTCTGAAAAATGGGGCCAGCCAAGTAACAG
>NW_017731369.1:4358662-4360072 GCF_001890085.2 Hipposideros armiger | reverse complement strand
GTCTGGCTGCAGGAATCTTCGGGCACTGTCGGGTCCACAGACAATGGTCTTGGGGGCTGGGGAGGTGAGCTGGGGACAGAGCCAGACCTGCCCTGTTCTCAGGGGGCTCCTGGTTGTGTGCGTTGTGCCAAGGACACCACCATCAGAAGGGCCCTGTACTTGGTTTCATGCTCTGTTGTCACCACCTTAAAATTCTTAATCATTTTTGGACAAGTAGTCCCACATTTTCGTTTTGCCCTGGGCCCCACAAATCACATGACTGGTCTGGTCTGGGCAGCACCCGATGTGTGTTGGGGTGTGGTGGGTGAGAACTGATCCCTAGGCTCAGCACTATAGGCTGGGTGAGCTCAGGCAAGGCACTGTTCCCTTGGAGCCTCACGTGACCCAGGGAAAATGGCACTCATAGTCCTTTCCTCCCGGGGTCCTCAGCAGCAGTGACCCCTGGGGTCGTGTAGCATGTGGGGGTGGGGGTGGGTAGAAGGAATCCCAGTGCTCCAGGTCTCAGCTCTGCTATAGGTGTGCTGTGTGACCTTGGGCTGGTGGTCTACCTCTGTGGGCCTCTGTTCCAGCCATAGCCTTCTTACCAACATTCTTTGACACTGTAAACCTGTACCCCACTCACAGACCAGGACCTAGCAGGGGGTTTGACCACACAGGGAGCCCCGTGAGAGCCGGGGAGTGCAGCTCCCAGGGACTTACCTCTTGTGCAGGCTGCGTCTTTCCCCAGCAGCTGCCTTGTGGGCTCCACTTCCCCATTCCAGGGCTCTGGTCTGCAACTTCCCAGTGCTTTTACTGTGTCAGCTGAGACAGAGAGAGATACCCCAAGGTCAGAGACTCCCATCTGCAGGGCAAGGCTGAGATTCAGGGAGGCCTGAGGATGGGGGTCCAGAGAGGAGAACCCAGGGAAGAGGGGGCTCCCGGGACCCCCATCTCCTGGGTCTGGCCTGTTCCTCCTCCCTGACCTGCCCTCAACCCCACCCCTCTTTCCCCACAGGCCCTGACCCCTTTTCCGGATTTTGAAATTCTGCTGACATGGAGAATTGTGGGCGAGATGTGGACTTTCTTCCCTGTTATCTGTTTACCAACCAGGAGATTACTGGAAATAGAATATGTCAAGTCGCTTCCAAAAAGCTCGACTGAGATAAAGACAGATAATGTCACAGGCAGACAGAGGGGCAATGGTTAGAGGGGGCCACGGGGAGGGAAGAAGCAGGATGGGGGACCTGTGCTCTTGGACTCCACTGGGCGCCCCAGTTCCTCTAGACCTGCCCTGTCCCCCTCTCCTCTGTGAGTTCAAGTGGCTATTAAGTACCTGACAAGTGAGCCTCAGCGTTCAGATGTGCGGATAGTAGGGCAATGGATGGAGCCAATAGCGATACAGGCTGCCCAGGTAACTTGGAATTTCAGATA
>NW_017731369.1:4353977-4355625 GCF_001890085.2 Hipposideros armiger | reverse complement strand
GGGGTGAACCTCGAGGTCACCTTGCTTATCCACTGTGACTCAGCCCTATGACCTCGGCCACTTCCGTGCCGACTACTGAGAACTGTCCAGAAAGTGGTGGCAAATGCTCTGAAAGGACCATCCTGCAGCCTTTGGACATGGCAGTTACAGAGCCGGGAGACAGTGTGGAAAACCTCTTTATGACAGAAATGAGGGACGCAGGCTATGAAATTACGGGGATGCTGTGCCCGAAGTGTGAGCATGTGGGCAGGAGCCAGAAAGGAATCAGGGGGGCAAAAAAAGGAAGCTAGAATGATTGCTGGGGCCAAGATGGATTTTTTAAATTCTAATTTCTATTGTCTTTGTATAATAAACAGTAAGAATCATAAGCAGAAACAATTCAAGATGAGGGTTTTCTGTGCTGGGCTTTGTTCACTGATGTGTGGCAAACGCCTACCTACCCCAGGGCCTGGGGCACAGTAGTAGCTCAATAAATATTAATTGAATGAATGAATGACTCTTTGCTTTCAGGCTTCCCTGGTAGGCTCTTAAAACATTTTTGAGCATGAGCTCTTGATTTTGTATCATATGCATACAGATTGGCATGACTTCCGTATATTAAATCTTTCATGACCGTTTTGAATTAACCAAGGTTGAAGACAGAGCCCTGTGGCCCACCCCTGGAGACCTTTTCTGGACATATGATTCCTGTAAGGGCTTGTGCCAGGCCACCCAGCATTGTGAAAGGTGGTTTTGTAGCATGCGGGAGCCTGCAGACCCTGGGCTGCCAGGGGTTTGTCAGGGGCTGTCTGATCAATCCCTGCTTCCCAGAACCTCCTAAGAGGTATGTGGGCAATTCTAGTCCCAAGTTCATTGCCCTTACCAGAGAGGCCAGAAGCTGCCCTGGGGCTGCTGGCCTGTTTTCTCTCAGGCTGTTGCCCCTTTGCCCTGGGAGCAAAGGCATCTCTTTGTTGTTTTTTTCCCCCCACATGCTTCTATAAAAAGCCCTGTTTATCACTATTATCAAGTTTCACAAACCCCCCAAGGCCTTGCATTTTGGGGCAGGTGGGGTCAAGGCCTCAGTGAGCTAATTTAGTGTCATGTGAACTAGCCCTTTCCCCAGTGATAGGCAGGGAGAAGAGCCCCAGTGCAAATGAGGACCTGTGCCCGGCAGTGAAGTCCTGGGAGTCCCAGGAGGGCTTTGGAAGGGCTTCGGGCCTTTCGATGTGGGCCGCAGGATTCCAGAGCCATGTCCTTTTCTACCAAGGCCACACACCTCCAGGGTATCTGACAAACTGCAAAGTAGACCCTGCGTTTCTGCTAGACCACCTCCAGGGCCTCCCCACTGCTGTCAGGCCCACCCAGGCCTCATGGACCTGGCAGCCTGCCGTCAGCCTGCAGGAAATGACCTGGAAGGGCCTCTCCTCTCTGCCTCTCCCCAGCCTCCTCCAGGTGCCCGAGCACACAATACCGTCCTCACCTGCCACGTCTTTGCTCTGCCTGCAATGTCCTCCTGCCTTGCTTTCCTCTGGTTCTGGGCAGACCTCTCTAGACCTATCTCTGATTCTCTGCTATTCAGATGAAGCGGGGATACCCGGGGGTTTGCATTTCCCGAGCCCTACTGTGCACAGCGTTTATACTAAGGGCTTTATAATCAAGTTCTCAGTTA
>NW_017731369.1:4349582-4351517 GCF_001890085.2 Hipposideros armiger | reverse complement strand
AGGAACAGCCTGAAATTCAGCCCCCTGCGACTCCCCTCTTGAAGTGGCTTTGACCTCAGGGGAGGGGGTTCACAGCTTCCCGCTTCAGTGACTCACTCAGCAGGAATTGATGTACTGAGCACTCAGCTAAGAGGTGGGCACGATGATGGGGAAAAAGACACAGGTCTTGCCCTCAAGGAGAGGATGATCCAGGAGGAAGATGAGCAAACAAGCCCGTGAGTAACGTACTGTCACTAATCGACCAGCCTGGCCATGTCAGGAAAAGCCACCCTGAGAGAGACGACTGGACTGGGAATGGAGGGTAGCTGAGAATTGACAAGACTAGGAAAAGGCCTTCCAGGTAAGACCAACAGCAGGTGCAAAGGCCCTGAGGTTGGACAGAGTCTTTGAGAAACAGAATGGGACATGGGTCTGAACAATGCTATCAGGTAAGGCTGGAGAAGCTGACGGCAGCCAGATCACGTAGGACTTTGGAGGCTGTGGAAGGAGTTTGGCCTTTATCCCAAAAGCAAAGGGAAGATGTCAGAGGAAGGTGACAGGATCAGACCTGCATTTTGAAAAGATGGTGGGGCGGATAAGGGCAAGCACGGGTTAGGGGCTGTGGCAGTTGTCCCAAGAAAGCATCGAGGCCATGGCCATTTCCTATCCCCAGGAAGATGTTCCACTGGGGACAGGCCAGATTCCAGGATGCTCTGTGTGTGTGTGTGTGTGTGTTTATGTGTGTGTTGGGGTATGTGAGGGGCAGACAGGGGAAGTCATAGTCCCAGTGGGCGGAGCTTGCTGTGGGGCTAAAAGTCAAGGGTACGTGGGTGTGGTCTCTCCTCCTCCTCCAAGGTCCAGAGCTGCCCAGTGGCTCTCTCTCTGCCCTGAGTCTGTGTGGCCTGTGCTGGGCCGGAGCAGCCACCCCCCATGAGCTCCCACTTCTTCTTCCTTCTCCTGGAACTGGTATGTGTGGCTACAGGAGCATAAGGTCTGGGTCTCTGGCTAGGGTGAAACAGGCTGAGCTCCCGAAGCCCAGCTCCAGCTAGCACTCTGCAGGGAGCCGTGGGCCAAGGCGCCCACTGGTATCAAATGTCCCTTTGCCCCCTGTGCTGTCACTTCCTTGGGACCTCATGGGGAGGTAGGATCTGGTCCTTGGGGGTCTCCTCCCTTGCTACTAACGTAAGTACACCCTGGACCTCCCCACTGTCCCCAGCAATGGTGTGGCTGCCTGTGTGTGTCTGGGAACCCCCAGTCTCCCTCCCCCCACCCCCTACAGCTGTTCTGGTTCAATCTTGGCATTCTCTACCCTACCCTAAGCTGCCCAGGGGGCCCTCTCCCTGAGCCAGAACCAGGACAGGCTATAGAATATGCAGGCCCAGTGCAAAATGTACCTCTGGGCCAACAATTATTAAGAATGTCAAGGTTAGCTCAGTGGGTTAGAGTGCAGTGCTCATAACACCAAGGTTGCCGGTTCGATCCCCACATGGGCTACTGAGCTGCACCCTCCACAACTAGATTGAAACAACTACTTGACTTGGAGCTGATGGGTCCTGAAAAAACACACTGTTCCTCAATTAAAACAAAACAACACAGAATGTCAAGACAGCGACAGCAGAGCGTTAAACCCAGTGTGGGGCGCTCCTGATGGCCATGAAGCCAGCCCTGGTCGGGATCCATTTAGAGACCCAGGAGTGGGTCTGCCAGCCAGTCATTTTCAGGATAAGAAACGCCTCCCGGCCAAAGAATGTACCAGGAGTCTGGCCCTGCCCTCCTTCTGTCATTCGTTCATTTGGTTATTCACTCCTTCATTCATGCCATGATCAGGCTCTGAGCTCCCTGCGAGGCACTAAGTTCCACGGAGGCCTGGAAATTAGAGATATATTGGTCCTGACTACGGTGCTGGCTTTGGACAAACACCCACATCCCAGGTTTCCACGACCCCTCCTCACCTGG
>NW_017731369.1:4346268-4349513 GCF_001890085.2 Hipposideros armiger | reverse complement strand
GTTTAGGCGGAGAATGG
Source organism: Hipposideros armiger (assembly GCF_001890085.2). NCBI lineage: Eukaryota > Metazoa > Chordata > Mammalia > Chiroptera > Hipposideridae > Hipposideros > Hipposideros armiger. Next base: position 4,349,496 of record NW_017731369.1, on the reverse strand, counting down.
TGGCTTCTTGATGCATTTTGGAGCAGGTGTCAATGGGACTTGGTGACAAATCGAAATTGGAAAGTGAGCCGTGGTGGCTTGCTAAATGTGAAAGAACTGACTCCCCCCAAAAAGAGGAGCCCTGGTGTGTAGCATCTGCCAATTCCTGTGGTGTAAATATTCCCGCCCTGGTGGATTTCAAGCCGCTGATGTGATGTGCAGAGCTGGGAAGAGATGGGCACAGCTGGCTGTCACTGCGCGAGCCTGCTCCAGACGCCACTTGGGGGTGAGCGAGAGGGGAGGGAGGTGTCGAGAATGACAGCCATTTTCCTGGCTGCAGCAGTACAATGCAGGATGAGGGGGCATTTACTGGGCAGAGAAGATTGGGAGGGGGAGAGCCTGGGGTGTGGGGGATCAAGAGTTGTCCTTCCATGCTGAGATGCCCATAGACCTCTCCAGCTGGGTACAGAGGTTGGGCTGTGAAGACCAAGGGGTGTACATGTGGGGTTGTACATGTGGTAAAGAGATGATGTCGAAAGCCTGGGGATAAGAGGAGGAACAGAAGGAATGAGAAGAAGCCAAGATGGAGCCAAGAGAAATGGTGTCATCCCAACGGCCTGGTTGGGTGCTCGCAAGCCCGTGACCTGTGAGGAAGCAGTCCTGTTCCTCGTTGGAGCCCAGCAGTGCAGAGCGGGTGTGTCTTATAGGGCCCGTGACTTCCCCCTTTTGGCTGTGACTCTGGAGCTCCCCAGACCACAGGCAGATCCCGTGAGGACCTTGCGAGCAGCTTAGAGGCCCCAGTGGCTCGAGGCCAAGGTGACAGGGCAACCCAGGGAGGAAGGGTGGACTGGGAGTACCGGCGGAGAGAGGGCCAGCCAGAGAGAATGGAGAGACAGGGATAAAATGATGATCATAAAAAGTAGGCCATCCTCACCAGAGGCCAGGGAGGTAGTGTTGTTAGCACATTTACAGACAAGCAAATGAGGGGACAACGAGGGGCCGCGCCAGGCAGCGCGATGGCAGCATCCCCGCCCCCACCCCCAGCCTATCGTCCTGATTTTGCCTAATCCCTTTCCCAGAGCCTCCTTTCTGAGTTGTTTTGGTTTCTGAGGAAATAAGACCTACTTGGCACCCTTTGATACCACCCTGAGTTGGGATCACACTGAACCACACAGCTGGCTTCTTCTGTTAGTCACCGTTGTCATCATCTTCACCATCACCATTATCTTCATCATCATTACTACCATCATCTTCATCAACAGCACCACTGGCTGGTAGGATAACAGGGCATTGTTCCTTATCTGCATTTCCACATTTTCTGCCATGATGAAATACCGCTTGTACATTTCTCGAGGAAGGCAGTTGGATGGTGGCACTGAGATGTTGTGATGAGCACTGCGAAAGGAGGCCTCTGGGACAGGGGGATGCCCGTCTGAATACACAAGAGCACCACCTTGCTCACAGGGCCACACCAAACAGAACCTGACAGGCCCCGCTTTCTACAGGAGCACCACCAGCGGCCATGGTGAAGCCCGGACAGGACTGCGGAAGCTCTGCGTGCTTGCAGCATGGGTGGAGATGCAGGAGCAGCCTGGCTGTCTGGGCACGGAGAGAAGAGTTGTTGAGATTGTCTGTTGCACGAGCAGGGGTTCTCAGCCATCCCCATCTCAGGAAACCTCCTGCCCTACAGGCAATGACGTTCGAATGATGGAATCCGAGGCCAAAACATCATCAGGCTGGGCCTGGCGCGGCTCTCCTCACGAGTCTGTGCAAGGATGGACTTGTCCACCTCTGGCTGTTAAGGGTGCCAGCACTCCAAGCCACTGTGGTTTTCTTCCTTTTTCTGGCAACCCAACCTCCAACCTCCACCGGATCAGGGTGGGCAACCCCTGTCTCCCCAGTCAGGGGGCNCAGGTGGTGGGCAAATATTTTAAACAACATGTTTAGTTTACAGATGAAGAAACCCAGAGGGCCATGTCCAAGGCCACACAGCAGCGAAGTGAGACAGGAGATTCAGACTTCAAGTCTGCCTGGTGACAGAGCCCAGACATGCTCCAGGACAATGATGTGAGCTGTCAGCAGGGCTCGGCCTGGGTTCATGACTCAGGGAGTCACCATAAACCTCTGGGGAGCCAGGGTCAATGCACCTCCCCACGGAGAGAACCAGGGAGTTCAGGAGCTAGAGGGGGAGTGTGGGGCAGGCGCACCTGCACAGGGGTGAGGCTGGGGTGGGGGTCATTCTCTGTTTCTGGATTCCCCCATCTTTTCCTTAAAACCCGGGGAGAAAGTTTTGGCTGACAGTGAATGTGCCTATCCCACAGTCAGGGTGCACAGGGAGTCCAGCCCAGGGGTGTAAAAGGCTTCTACTTTAAAGTCAGACAAACTGGGATTCTAACTCCATCATCCCCTTCAACTGTGTGACTCTCGGCAAGTGACTTAACCTCTCTGAGTTTCCATTGTCTTGTACACAAGGTACAAATAATGGCAGAGTTGGGCCGGCCGAGTGGCTCAGTTGGTTAAGAGCTCGCTCAAGAGCGCGAGCTCTGAGCAACAGCGGTTCGATGCCCGGCCCGAGCTGAGCTGCTGCTGAGCTGCCAATGGGTGGCAGGATGGGTCAGCTAAAAAAACCAATAATACAACAAATAAATAAATAAATAAATAAATAAATAAATAAATAAATAAATAAATAAATAAATAAATAAATAATAAAAAAGAAGGACCAAATAAGTGCATCCCTGCTGCACTTGGGAGAGAATTTGAAGATACACTAACACCCAGGCCCCCATCTCAGAGATTCTGATGTCACTGGGCTGGGGTTTCGGGGGACATGGGAATTTTCACCAGAGATTCCCCTGTGCAGCGGGGTTGGGCGTCCCTGTCCCTGCTGCTGTCAGAGGATGAGCTGAGATGCAGTGTGGAAACCACGTGGCCTGTGGAGGTGGCCAGGACATTAGAGCCCCTTCCACCCTAGCAGCCCGTCTTTTTTGTAAACCACATTCTTGAGGCTGTCGCGGGAACAGTCATGAGGGCTAAAAGAGGAATATGTGTGCATATGGTCTTCCCAGGCCACCAGGAAGACAAGGGCCTTATGAGAAGCCCAAAGGACCATCGACTGGACCAATGGGGTGAACCTCGAGGTCACCTTGCTTATCCACTGTGACTCAGCCCTATGACCTCGGCCACTTCCGTGCCGACTACTGAGAACTGTCCAGAAAGTGGTGGCAAATGCTCTGAAAGGACCATCCTGCA
>NW_017731369.1:4330883-4337378 GCF_001890085.2 Hipposideros armiger | reverse complement strand
CAATCACAAGCAGTGGGTCCCCAGGTTGCCCACCGTTCTGTCCAACTTGGCTATAAATAGAGGGTTCCCACAACCTCCTCCTCAGGCTCATTAATTTGCTAGAGCAGCTCACAGAACCCAGGAAAAGAATTTACTTACGATTGCTGATTTATACAAAGGATATTTTAACAGATACAAATAAACAGCCAGATGAAGAGACACACAGGATGAGGTCTAGGAGGGTCCTGAGCGCAGGAGGTTCCGTCCCCGTGGAGTTGGGGTGCGTCACCTGCCCAGCCCCTCCACGTGTTCACCAACCTGGAAGCTCTCTAAACCTGATACTTTAGGGATTTTTATGGCGGTCTCATCACAGAGGTACGGCTGGTTATTACTCAGTCTCCATCCCCTCTCTCTTCCCTGGAGGGTGGAGGACAGGGCCAAAACACCTAAGCTTCTGATCAAGGTCTTTCTGGTGACCAGACCCCATCCTGAAGCTGTCCTGGAACTCACTCGAGTGTCACCTCATGAGAAGAAAGGACTCTCCTATCACATAGGAAAGTCTAAGGGGTTTAGGAGCTCTGTGTCAGGAACTGGGGTCAAAGACCAACGATGAGAATAAGAAATGTTCCAAGCACCTCAAGCTCTGGCCAGCCGCTGGGGATGACGACCAAAACATTTTTTCTTATTATATCACAACATCACACTCACTGAGTCAGAAACTTGGGGGGATAGGACCCGGCCATTTGTGTTTCCACAACCCTCCAGGGGTGCCGATGTTGCTCCAGTGTGAGAACCACTGACTCATAGCACAGGAATGTGTTGGCGATGAATGAATCAAAATGGGAGCATCACTTTCTTTGAGTAGAAGTATGCTATCGTTGTTCTAAGAAATGCAAAGTCATTCTGTTATGCGGGGCTGATGTGGTCTGATACGTCATCAGAGAGTCAGCCAGAGCACCAGCCCCAGCCCCCTCGGTGGACTGAGCTCCCAGCCGGCTGCCTGGGTCAGCGCCGATGCGTGCTTAGACCCAGCACAAATGCCCCACCAGAGGGAGGTGTGGATCACGGGGAGTCTGTCTCTTGTCTCCCTGAGAGTAGAAGCCTGGCATGCGGTTATCTTCCATTACTTCGCCCAGATCCTTTCCTACCTTCTCTGCCCTTCTCTGAGCCCTGGGAGGCTGGCACCCTGGCCAGCTGGCTTCTGGTTGGGTTTGATCAACGGAACAATGGCGGGAAGTCAGAGGGCAGGGGGACAGAGTGACCAAGGCAGTGGTGTGCTGGCAAACATTTAACTACCAGCTTCAGGGAGGTGTTGTAGAAGACCCTCATTTGCGGTGTTTGCCCAATTCTGTGGTTTAAGTATATAGAGAGGAATATTTCCACCACACAGATGCATAGATGTGCATAACCTCATGACCACAGCTAGTAGGAAAATGTAGCAAAATCATTAGGGGTGATGCGTTTTGAGTATGTATTTTCTTTGTTTTGAATATAACTTACTAATTGTAAGTTTACATAATTTAATTTTTAATAAAGGATGTGTTTAACACCTGGCTCACAAAATTCCTGAAACTTTGTCAGCTTTCACAAGTGGGCACGAACCTGTGTGGGCATGCTGTGGGGCCAGGCAGCACCTCCTGGTCATGTCTGTCTGGGGGACCTCTGTGGTCTGCTCCAGCCCTGTGATTTCCCCCTTCTGGTCTGACTCTCACCTGGCTCCAGTGACACGCTCTCCTCTTGTCCCTTCAGCCTGGGGCGGAACTGGCTTCCGGCTCTGCTATGCCAGCGTGCCTCAGTGGCCGGCCTTGTTCCTTTGTGGGGCGCCCCAAACGTGGTGTCCTGGGGGGGGAGACAACAGAGCAGATGCCAACTCCTGCTTGAGCCCCGACCCTACCTCTTGTTTTGTTTTGTTTTGTTTTGTTTTACTTATCAACCTTCTGCATAAGACATCATTGGAAAAAAATGATTCTAGGGCCAGAAACCAGGAACCCATGGGGACATGGCGAGCTCTTGAGGACAGAAAGGTACTCATTAAAAGTGGCTGAATCCCTTAGTCATGGCCGGTGGGTGTGGCAGTTGGAATGCCTTCTTGGGAGGCAATGCAGCTATGTCTGTCATGATAGCAATGCACATGACCTTGGACCTGGAGATGCCTTGTGAGGTATTTGTCTTAGAGACAGACTCACACCCGTGCGAAATGATGCCTGTCTGAAGTTATTCATTGCAGCATTGTTTCGAAGAGCTGAAACGGAGGCAACCCAGTGTCAATCATTAAGAGACTTGTTCAATAGGCTCTGGCACAGTCTTACAATGGAATATTTTGCAGCCATTCTTCATGCAATGACATGAAAGGCGCTCCATGATCACGTGTGAAAAACAGGAGGTCAAAATGGTGGGCAGAGCTTGCTTCCCCGGGCAGGCAGGTGCGGGGGAGCCATGTTGCAGTCCTAGCCCCAGGAGGGCTTTCCTGAATGAAGGGGGTATAGAGGAGCAGGAAGAGGCCTGGGTCTGGGTCAGGGGGCGGCTGGGGAGGCCTCTCTGGAGAAGTGACATTTCCACTGAGACCTGAAGAATGTGTGAGGAGCAGCCAGCCATGGGACGAGCATTCAAGGCAGAGAGGACATGAGCAAGATGAGGTGTGTGCGAGGATGGCAGCAGGACCGAAGGCTGTCAACTCTGGGGGTGAGACACGGGGGATGCAGGAGGTGTGGGCAGAGGGCCAACGACCCAGGGCTTTGGGAGGCAGCGTGGTGAGGAACTCGCCTCAGGGGCCGCTTCTCCGCTGTGTGACTTGGGGCAAGTGACTTCACCTGTCTGGGCCTCAGTGGGCTCACGGGTAAAATGGGGATGAAAATCCGAGCCACCATCCAGGATTGCGAATGATGCATCACACTCAAAACAGGGCCTGGCACATGGTGAGCTCTGCAGCTAGCTACCATTATTAATGGAGGATTCCAGGAGGCAGAACCAGGCCTAGAAACCAAATCAACTGGCTCAGGGTTCTGGGTCTTTTCCATTCATGCTGCTCCCTTCCACCTCTCCCTGCACACACCCCGATCTGGAAGAATCTGCAGCTGGCAGAGCTCGGGGTCTGCATCCGGTCCAGGCCTCTACTTGGGAGCTTCTGTGTCTTTAGCACTGTGACCGCATCCCTGGAAAGAGGGCTGGGCTGTGTGTTCCCCGAGCAGGCCTGTGCCTCCTGCTACGAATGGGAAGGAGCTGGAGAATGGTCCCAGCTGTGCGGCGATGGGGTGATGGCGACAGGGCCCCGGGGGCCTTGCTGGGATTCAGGGCAGTGGGGAGGCCTCCCAGGTGCTCAGGGATAAGGTGCCTCTGTGCGTGATCCTCTGGGCTCGGGCAGGCGCTGGGTGGTGCCTGACTCCTTGGCCTGAGCTGCTGGCTCGGGGCAGGCAGCAACTGGCAGAGGGAAGGTGCAGCCAGGTGAAGAAGGGGAAATGTTGGGGCAGGACCCGCCGGGTGCCTCCACTCCCGCACCAGGAAGCCTGTTCCTGCCTGGGTGCCACAAAAGCTGTCCCTCCACCCCTTCCCCAGAATTGCTTTTCCTTCCTGACAGCTGCTCAGAGTCAACATTGACTCATTTGTCCACACCCCAGCCCATCAGCAGATCCCACCTACCTTCCCTGCAAATGTACTTAGAGTTGACCACCTGGCACCACGCCCGCTGCCCCACGGTGGGCCCAGGTTGCTGCAGAGCCTGCTAGAACCACAGCCCATCCTCCACACAGCAGCTGGGGTAATCATACCACATGAAGTGAGGTGGGGTCCCTGGCCCAGGGGCGACTTCCCTGTCACCCAGGGAGTAAACCAGTCCTCTCGGACCCCTTCCGTCTTGGCCCTCCTGGGCCCCTCGCTGTCCCCACACACTCCCACCACAGGGCTGTGGCATGTGCTCTTCCCTTGGACTGCCACGCGACTCATTCCCTCAGTTCATTCAGGCCTCTGCTGAAACGTCTTCTCAGTGGCTAGAGCACCGTCTGTAACACGGTAACTCCTACCCTCTTTAGCCAGCTGTGTTTTCACACGACCCTCAGCCCCACGCTCCATCCTGCGTGCTGATGCGTTCATTCGTTTGTCTGAATCCCCACAATGGGATGCAGGCTCCCAGAGGGCAGGCTGTTTCCTGTTCTGTTACCCGGTTGATCTCAAGCCTTGTATAGGGCCTGGCACATAGTAGGGGCTCACGAAACACCACTGCATGAACTGAGCATTCCTTAAGCCAAAGACCACTAGGACCACGATCTCGTGGGCTCCTTCCTCTGGGACTGACCTTTTTCAAACCGCTGGCTTTCTCTCCAGCAGAGGCCCGGGAGAATGCTAGAGTGGGAGCCAGGAGAAGCCCAGAGCAGGGCTTCCTTCTGGCCACAGGATTGGGGCAGGTCTCGTTCCATTCATTCAGCCAGCCTAGGGCTAGTGCTCTGCGCAGGCAGGGGCCTGGGGGACAGACCACGGTGCCATGCCTGGGGAGTTCATAGATTAGGGGAGGGGACAGCGGTAAGCAAAAACAAATGTAAAACCAACAAGGAAGGCTCTGATCCCGATGAGCAGAATCGGGAGACTTTCTGCAAGAGAAAGAATAAAAACTGGAAGGCACCAGCCAGAGGAAGCTGGGGGAGAGGGAGACTGCCTCCTGGGAGGGGCAGTGATGACAGAGTCGGCCTGGGTCCTCCCATGAGACTTTCCATCTCAGGTATCTGAGTTGGCTCTTCCGCCCCCTCCCCGTTGCTAATATCAAGTGGCTTGGGGGTGGGGTGGGGAATTGTAGGTCAAGATCTAAGCTTATCCATGTGAACTGTCACAATGCAGACCCCATGCAGCTCCAAGCTGCTGTTCAGAAACCATCATATATGAGAGAGGAAGAGAGGGAGAGAGGGAGAGAGAGAGAGAGAGAGAGAGAGAGAGAGAGAGAGAGAGAGAGAGAGAGAGACCGACCGACCATGGGGAGTAGTATGTTGAATGGTGGTCCCCAACTATATGATACATGCAAGTTCTGACCCCAGGAACTTGTGAATGCGACCTTATTGGGGATAAGGGTCTTAGCAGACATAATTAAGGTAAGGGCCCTTATAAGAGAGAGGGAGATTTGAGACACATGAAGAAGGAGGCAGAACCGGGAGTGATGCAATTAACAAGCCAAGAAAGCCTGGGGCCTGTGCTTTCTTCCTGCCTCTTCCAACACCATCAGGATCTGGAAGAGGCAGGAAGGCTCCTCCCTTAGAGACTCTGCAGGGAGCGCAGCCCTGCCCACATCTCGATTTAGGACCTCTGGCCTCTAGGACCCTGGGACATTCTATGGTTTTACGCCACCCAGTTTGTGGTCCTAGGTTACAGCAACCCCAGGAAACTCATCCAGGAAGGACTGCAGGGGGATTAAAACTTGACTGAAAGGTGATTTTTTTAGGATTACCTGTACCTTNTTTGTGTGGACATCTGCTATCATTTATTTTGGAAGGAAATGCCTGGAAATAGGACTGCCAGGTCCCAGGGAAGGCAAGTCTGTGAGTTTATGAGAAACCGTGCATGGTTTTCCAGGGGGGCTCACCCCTTGTCTGGGTTTCTATAGCAGCCTCCTCCCGGCTGGCTCCTCCAGGCTTTGAAGGCAGCCCCTGCCTTTTAGAGGAAAGGTTCAAACCCAGCAGCAATGCACAGCCCTCCACCATCAGCCCTGCTTATCTCCCAAACATATCTCTGGATTTCTTCCACCTTGAACTTCACATTCCAGCCTTATGGAAGGCCCTCAACAGAACACACGTCATTTCTGTCCTTTTGCACGAACTGTCTGTTCTGCCTGGTGCACGGGTCCCTCCATTGCCCTCCAGGGGACAGCCTCCTTGTTTTTGAAGATATCACTGGAGCGTCTTGGCGAGTTGCTGACATCTCTCAGGCCCTGACCTGTATCCTTCGGCCCACATCCACCACCGTCCCTTAAGCCACCTTTGCAGGGCTCTTCTGAGCACACCTGGTTTGCACTGCGGTGGTGATGTCATAGAGGCACAGAAGGAACGGTGGCTTTTTCTCCTAGCCACGTCCTCACAACCTGGCCACATGCCTGGTACACAGGAGGCCCCGGTAGATGTCCAGTAATCAAGTCAGTGAGGTCGAGTCTTGGGTGGACACATGCAGAGGTGTGGCTTCTGTACAGTAAAGAGCACGCATCGGTAATGTGCAGCCTGGTGAAGGTTTGGAGATGCGCACGCCTGTGTGACCAATGCCAGGTCCAGACGTGGAACACGCCCAGCGCTCTGTCTGATTTTTGTCCCCACGAATTTGTGTTGCCTGTTTTAAACGTGCTGTGCAAGGCATCACGCAGATGTTCTCTCTCGGGTCTGCCTTCCTCTGCTTGTTCCAGACGCCTGCTCTGAGATGAGGGGCCCCTCTGCCTCCATGGCCGATGTCCGTCAGCCCCTACAGGAGCGTCACCCTCTCGCTCCCAGGATGTCTCTTCCCACTTCTCATTTCTGTCCTCAGCCCAGGGACGGGCTTTGTAGGCAAGTTCCT
>NW_017731369.1:4324687-4326123 GCF_001890085.2 Hipposideros armiger | reverse complement strand
GCGGCTCTTTGGGTACGTTCCGTCTCAAAAATTTGCCAACCTCTGGAAGAGCCAATCCTGTCCCTCACAACAATTTAAAAATTATTCGAGAGCCATAAATATAATTTTACATCATCACCATTACGTGACTAATATCCTTTAAAAGTTTGATAAATAAAAGTGGGATAGCTTTATTTTCATTTTCAATTTTACTTCAGTCAAAGTAAAATTGACCCCTGGCGGCTCTCCCGTCTCAAAAGCTTGCCGACCCCTGCCCCAGGGGCTTTGCTGTCAATTTGGGACGCCTGAGGCCATTTAAAGCAGGAAAACAGATCATAGGGAGTGACCGTCTATCAATCATGGCAAGGCTCCCCCCAAACCCCCGCCCCAGGTGAATCCAAGCGTAGAGGAGGCGTGCTGCTCCCTGGGAAGGTGGTGGGGGGAACACTGCAAGGCCAGGGATGAGAAATCGGGGGCACCATTTACGGGGCAGTCACCCTGCCTACGGAGCTTAGCGTGTCACCTACATTACATCACGGGGTGTCTCAGCTTCCCTCCCAGGGTGGAAACTGAGGCAATACGACCTTCCCCAGATCACCCCACCAGCAACTGGCAGGGCGGGGCTCAGAACCAGGGGAGCCCAGTCTTGGCAGAGCAGCTGAGAAGGCATAAAAGGGGTGCCTGACTAAGCCAAGGGCCCTTGGGAGGGTAGGGGGAAGAGGTCAAGGGTTCAGGGGGGTCAGAGGCCAAGGGCCTGGGGGAGCAGAGGTCGAAGGTTAGGAGGGGCAGGAGTGGAGCTGGAGTAACCAAGGCTAATCCAGGTCTGAACACTGCCCAGCCCAGCGGTGTGTCCTCTGGGGCGGAGCTGGAATGACAGAGCTCCCCAGGGGATTCTCATGGCAGCCAAGGGTTGTGGTAAATCCAGGGACACCTGGGTTCAAACCATAGCCCTGCCCTCCCTGCAGGAGCGGGAGGCAGTGCCTGGGTCAAGCCTGGATTGCGGTCCGATGGACAGACAAGCCCAGGCTGGGGAAACTATGAGTGAAGGTCAGTCACAAGCCTTCGAACCTTCGAGAACTAGAAGAGGCGCAGCCCGGCTGCAGTGCTCTCCCTGGTGGGGCAGGGTGGGGAGGAGAGATGGGGGCCTCAGGCGTCTCTGCCAGGGCTGCGGTTCCTCTGCGGGACCAGAGCCCCACACTGGGAAGCATATGGTTTTGGGGAGGGGTACGTGGGGTAAAGGCTCAGTCGCCGGAATGTCAGGCTGTGGTCTGACCCGTAGAAACTCCGAGGCAGACAGCCAAGGGCCTGTCTTGGTCAGCCTGACACAGCCAAGGTGAGCACCACCCTCCCTCTCTGGCCTCAGGGTTGCAGGTGGGTGGGGACACTGGTGAGGGCCGCTCCTTGAGGAGGGTGTGGTGTTGGGCCTGACCCTCTGAAAGCCCCCATTCTTAGCTGAG
>NW_017731369.1:4315131-4317322 GCF_001890085.2 Hipposideros armiger | reverse complement strand
GCTGGAAGAGGAAAAACAAGGACAGCAAGGCAAGCTGTCCGCCTGAGAACAGCACAGACACCGCGAACGCACACACACAGACACACCCTACCCTGCTCCTTCCCACAACCTCGGCACGGCTTGCTTCTCCCTCCATCTGCATTCTCACGCCTCCCACGCCAGGCCCTCTTCACGGAGCACCCAAACATGCCAACAGGCTGGCTCGGGCCCAGAGGCACAGCTCACATCCCGGAGCCGATTCCCGCTCCCGAGGCCTCGGATCGCAAAGACAACACCACGCAATCTTAAATAACCATGTTTTTAATGTTTAACAGAACAAACTTGTTCTATACTATTAAGTTCATTATGAACTTGAATCACTGACAATTTAAACCCTAATTTAAGCCCTAAGCAACACCTTTTGAGTTGAGTGATTTGACTTAGTAAATGTTGTACAAAGTCATGAACCTTTTCATACATTTATGATCTCCACAATGTAACTAGTAAAATACAGCATAGCCCTCTATCCCTTTGCAATGAGTGGAGAGCCACGGCTAAGGTCGCCATGGCTGAACTGTTCTAAGCTCGAAGGAAAATCTATTCTCACCTGGGCTGTCTGCCCGGGTCCTTGGATGCTGACTGGTCCACCTGGGACAACAGCTGGCAGAGGCTCTAGGTCTTTGTGAAGATGGAGGTACCACAGCACCGACCCTGGGGCAGGGAGCCCAGCCAAAGGCAACAACGGAATCTTCTGGAGAGAGCACAGCAGCGTCCCCGCCCAGACAGTGTCCACCTGTACCTACCACAGTCTTGCGATCAGGTATCGCACCTTTAACTGCACAATGAAAGTTAGGGCCCGGCCTCCCTGGGTGGCCCTGCTACAGACAAGAGAACACAGTGCAACTTCGCTTTACTAAAAGAGCTCCTTTTGGTACGTAACCCCCCCNGCCTCCAACCCCCTTCCTTACCTGATGATAAACCGGCTGGGTGCTGCGGGGCTGACAGGTGGCCGGTGCTAGATGGAGGGGAGCAGGCCCAGTGGAGCTGGCCCTCCCCCCGTGGACCTGCCCCCCATTGGATGTGGCAACAGAAAAATGGGGAGATAAGAGGCCAGGCTGGCCTGTTTGTCGCATCACAAAGTCCTACCCTGGGCTGGCTGGGGGGTCAGTTGGGGGGAGGCCCAGAGAGGCTCTGCCTGAGGGGCCTGGCTAGGCCCAGCTCCCTCCCTCTGCCGTGGCTCCACCAGAAACACCTGCAGGCTCAGTGGGGACACTTTGAAAATGGGCACACCTTGCCCAGGTGAGTCCGAGGCTAGAGGTTGCTGGGTGCAAGGCCCTGTTATTGAATGCTTTAAAACTCTGGTCAAGGGGCAGGTGCTACTATGGTCAGCCAGGGCCGCCACCTACCTGCATGCAGTGTGGCCTGGGGCCAAGGTCTGAACCTCTCCAAGCCTCGGTCTCCTCATCTGTCCCGTGGGCGTGCACCCAGCACGCCAGGACTTTGGCATTCTGGGCGTCTCAGACAGGTGGCCCTCCACACCTGCGGGTGCCCTTCTCTATGTACTGGAGCTTTCTGGACAGAGCTGCAAAAGAAGATTACAGAGCATTCCAGAAAGAGGCAGGAGCCAGCAGAACCCGGAAGCACCGCCACCACCAAGCAGGCGCTCCCAAGGGCAGAAGGGAGAATGGACAAGGCTCAGGGAAGAGGGCTGCCCAGACTTCAGAGTCGCCGCTGCCATTCAGAGGGACCTGCAAATCATCTCGTCCAACACTTCCAAACTTTCCCCCCAAAGCCACAGAGTCAACAACAACGAACAAAATCTCACATGGAATACCAATATGGAAACTTCTAAAAAAAAAAAAAAGTTTATTTTACGGGATTATATCTGTTTTATAAATCAAAATGGATACACTTACTTATTGTAAATTCAGCAATGGCCACACAGCTCCTAAGTGATGATACCAGGGTTAAGACCCATTTCTGGGTTTCAATAAAGCATGTCCTCGCCTCTGTCGTCACAAGTAGTCCTTTGGAATGACAGAAGTGTAACGAAAACAACAGTGTAAAAGGTATGGTTTCGCTATGTCCGAAAGTCATCAATATAACAAAAGTGACTGACTACAGTCACGTCTGGGGGTTCTGTGGATGGGCTGCTGAGTCTGGACGAGTAATAAAGGACACATATAATTCATAAACTGTACGGGTTCCTTGG
>NW_017731369.1:4311081-4314031 GCF_001890085.2 Hipposideros armiger | reverse complement strand
TTATGAGCACTGTGCTCTAACCAATTGAGCTAACCAGCCGCCCCACAAATAACGATTTTTAAGTGAAAACTTAATAAAGGATTTGTGGAGCTCCAGAAGGCCCACAGAGCCTGGCCAGTCCCCCAACATGACTGCGTCAAGCTGTCACCAGGTTACACTGAGAAGCAGCTATCTCCTGCCCACAGATGGCAGTTCCTCTCCAGGACGCGGGGTTCTGAGTTCTGCCTGCATGTGGCTTTCCTTCGGGTCCTCGTACTTATTGTTTGGTTCCTGGGAACATATCTGAAGAGCCTGCCTTAGGGACTCAAGGGAACCCAAGGGAAACGTTCACTTTGTGTGTCCAGAGTCAGGATCCTTCAAAGCGTTTCCCATGTGAGTTGTGTGCTCATCTGGTGGCTCTTGGACAAAACGATCATTTCATTTCATCCTTTTCCCATTCTTGTTCTTTCGAAAGACTTTTGAGGACTTTTTGAGTCTGTGGGCTCTGGCTGGGGGGTCCTCAAGAGCCTGCGGGGAAGTTACTTGCAAGTCAGGAGAGTAGCAGGCTTGGGCAGCCCCAGATCCCTGCAGCGGCCGTTAGGATCGTTATTTAGCCTCTGTTATTATATTTAGTGATGGAATGGGAACATGACGTGCAGGATCTGGGTACAGGTTTAATACCAGGGTTGGTTTGTTACCCGTTAAGAATTTAGGATAAGCTCCAAGTTCAGGAAAGGAAAAGGCAACACCGCCATCTAGTGGCAAATGGGGTGAACAGCGCCCATGTTGGCCTCTGATTCAGATTCAATGGTTCCAGGTTCAGAACTACTTTTTTAGCATCAGAACGAGTCCCTGATCGCATGTGACAGTGGCCTGAGGCAACAGGGGGATTTGTGGGCTCCTTGCCTCTCCAGCCACAGCACTGTCACCACTCAAGGAGCCACCACATCTAAGACTTTGCTGTGCCATGGGTACCATGCTGGACTGGAAACCTGCCTTTCTCCTCCAATCGCCTCACAGCCCCACAAGGGAGCCAGGAACATCAGCATTCGGTGCAGGGTGGTGACAAACAGACCTGCATTCACAGCCAGGCGGAGAGCCCCACTTAACCTTGGGACGGGGGAGCGGGGAAACTTGGGGACACTGTCTAGCTCAGGAGAGGTGGAAGTGGGGCTACAGAAGAGTATGGCTTTTTGATGTCCCCCTTTTTTTGGATTTAAAAGGAACTTCCCCCCCCCGAGACGTCTTAGGTCACAATAGCAGCGCTGCAAGAGCAGGAGCCAGTACCTCTGGGCTCCTTTTGTCAGCAGCTTTACTGGGCTGTCTGGCTGGGAGGCAGGTTGGTGTGGTGGAAAAGCCGACCCCGGCGCTGGTCAGTGCAGGCTCCGCCCTCACCAGCTGCTCAGCCCTCTCTGAGCCTGCTTCCTGATCTATAAATGAGAAACACTCCATCAGGTTTCAGTGTGGAGAACATCTGGCCCAGGGCAGAGATAGATGCTGTGTCTCTCTCCTTTCCTTGATGATTAAGTATTTATTAGCTATTTGAGAAATGCAAATATAATTCAGAAAACAAGAAAAAAGAAAAAAAAAGTTGAGAAAGAGACCTGAGTTCACCTCTATCGATTTTGCTAAATTGCAAATAATGCAGACACTTTCTGTGGTGAATAGACACCACTGGGCTGCTTTTGTTTCTATCTAAAAAGAAATCAAAATGGATTTCATATTCCAATGATCTTAGAATCCAATTAAAAATCAGAGAGATGTTCGCTCCATTTAAGTCTTAAATGAACCTTATGCTTAACTTCAAAGCCCAGAATAAGCTGATGCTTTCAAAATGTTAAGACACCCCCACCCCCGCTTTTTAAGCTACATACAGAACA
Source organism: Hipposideros armiger (assembly GCF_001890085.2). Lineage (NCBI taxonomy): Eukaryota > Metazoa > Chordata > Mammalia > Chiroptera > Hipposideridae > Hipposideros > Hipposideros armiger. The sequence continues at coordinate 4,312,172 of NW_017731369.1, read as the reverse complement.
AGGGAAAAGTGGCCCCCCTCTTGCTGGCGTGTTATGTCCTCCAATGACCAACAGAGGGCAGAGCTATACAATCTTTAGGAGCTCTAGGTCTGGAGGACTTGAAGATCCAGCCCTCAAGAGAAAAAGGAGGGAGCGGGGAGGGAAAGCGGAAAGCAGGCATCAGGGTGACTCCAGCCAGCGAGGCAGAGCTGGTTAGAGGCTTGTTGGATGAGGTACCAACTGGGAGAGATTGGGCCATGCTGCTGAGCCTGGGGCTCCTCAACTGGAAGTGAGGTGCTGTTTAGTTTTCAAGGGGTGGTTAACGATGCCTCAAACACTCATACATACAGTGCTCAGAATAGAAAGTCCTGGAAACAAATTACCCTACTTAGCTACCTTTGTAGAAACTGTGAACAGAAAACTGCCCAACACTCGAATGGCCAAATAAGGGGATGACAGATTCCAGAACCTACATTAAGGTGAGCTCAACGGTGGTCTCTAGTCAAAGTCCAGAAGCATGAACAGTTGTCATAAAGACAGTTAACTAGTACTTTAAATGCTTTATGTACATTGTCTCCTTTGAGCCTCTCAGCAGACTGAGGTAAGTGGTTGCCCTCATTTACAGATGGGAAAACTGAGGCCGAGTGAGGACGGGTGGCTTCCTCCAGGCCACCCAGCTGGGAGGTGGCAGGGCTGGGATTTGAACGGGGCACTGGCTGGAGCCAAAGCTGGTAGCCTCAACCGTGTATGCCACGCAGTGAAAGATGGGGACAGTGTGGTAGTGGTTGCGGGGGGTGAGGGACACTGAGGAGGAGCAGGCTCCACAGGGGTGGGGGTAGAGTATGGCTTCAGCCTTGAACCTGGAGCGCTATGGAGACTGACTACTGACAACAATTTATTGAGCACCTACTATGAGCCTGCCATATTTACTGCTGGGCACTTTCCAGAGGATGATACTGTGGTCAGAGTGGTTGCCAGGGTCCCCTACAAGCAAGTGGGATGGAAACCAGGCCTGGTAGGCAGCGCCTATGTCTGTAGCTACTGCATCCCCCTTGTGATGACATCACCTGGGCAGTGGGTAGCGCCCTCCTGTGGATGTAAATCCACAACGC
>NW_017731369.1:4307303-4308918 GCF_001890085.2 Hipposideros armiger | reverse complement strand
TCTGCTTTAGGAAAGGCTTAGAGTTTGCTGTTCTTCTGGAACTGAGCCACCAGGCTGAGGACTTGCTCAGAAGCTTTGATGTTCTTTGAGCCGAGGTAGGCGATGCTGTTGGTGGCCGTGTCCTCCAGGTAGTACCGGTAATTGACCATCAGGCCGCACGAGCTGGTGACGCCCTTGAGGCTGACGTCGGCCATCCAGTTGATACGCCACAGCACCGCCCCGTTCTGCAGGTGGAAGTTGGCCACGGGGTTCAGGGCGTAGCCCCGGTGCTTCTCTCCGTACAGGTACCAGGCACAGAGCCGCATCAGGGGGGCCTGGAGTGCCCTGACCAGCCTTTCAGACTTGATCCATTCGTTGCTGCTGAGAAAGACCTTGAGGGTCTCACTGATGGGACCGCCTGTGATCTCTGAGATTTCCTTACATTCAGAATCTGTAAATAGTTCATTCCTCCCGTGATCCTTTGCTTGCGAGTTCAGGAGCCCTAGAAGCCATTTGGTGAATCCAGGTATAGGAGACAGACTTGAAAATGTCCCAAGGTGAGGAAACTCTTTCTGTAAGGCAGGGTTGGGGCGGGGAAAGGAAGGTGGAGAAAACACATGCAAAGAAAGTTCAGCAGGGGTGTCACCATATAGAAAGACCTCTCCAGTTATCATTTATGTATCATTAACCTCTGTATGCTGCTGTATGGGTTACAAAGTGATATCTGACGTGCTTTAATTTTCTGTTTTCAAGGAATGTTTATTAAGAATCTAATGTGTGCAGGCCCGGGAGGCATCCGGAGTCCTCAGGCATTTATGGTGGTCTCCATCTGTCTGCACCACTGATCGTGGTGGCAAGTTGGGGGGACTCGCCTGAAATCAGAGCTGGGCTGCTGCCTGGAAGTGGGACTTGGTGTTGTGGCCTCCTAAGGAGGAGACAGGTCTTGTCTTTCTAGCACACCACGCCCCTCCCATGGAGTGCTTTGCAGCCACAGAATCTGGTTTGGTGCTTGGCACATAAGTACCCATAAGTACAATGCTGCTGAATGAATATGATCGCCCCAGTGTACCCCAGTGGATGCAGGGGATGGGGTCGAAGGGGAGGCAGTGGGTATTTCTCCACATCAGACAGTGTGGGTCAGTCATTACTGTTCAAATTACACAAAGATCTCAATGATCATTTTTAAAAATCCCGTATCTTCTGACTAGAAATGTAATATATGCTCACTATAGAAATTAAAAAAAGAATTTATGACAGAGACAAAGAAAACCACAATACTCCTTTACTACTCTGAGCTACTCTCAATAGTTGGTCAAGTCCAACTCCTGGTCTTTCTCTAGACAGTTTTTATGTGGGTGAGACATTTATCTTATATCCGACTTTATGAACTTATGAGCATTTTCTCACTATCATTAAAATTCAAAAACATAATTTTTATGACAGAATAATACCAAAAGATGACTGCACCACGATTTTTCTAACCACATTCTCTTATTGGGCATTTACAGTGGCTCTTTGCTCTGACAACCCCCCGTGAACACTTTTGTGCAGGAGACGACTATGCTTCCTTTGGGATTCTCTCTGATGACTTTCTGGCTCACAGCTGAGTGCTGGACGAGCAGCCAGCTGTCGGGAT
>NW_017731369.1:4224816-4304413 GCF_001890085.2 Hipposideros armiger | reverse complement strand
ATAGAGTAGCAACGAAAATAATTTTATGGTTGGGGGTCACCACAACATGAGGAAGTGTATTAAGGGGTCACGGCATTAGGAAGGTTGAGAACCGCTGACTTACACACACACACACACACTGTGTACGCACACATTCTCTCACATGCGCAGATGCTCAGTTCTCCACACTGGGAAGGCAGCTGCCCTCAGGGTAGGATGGGGGCTGCGTGGGCATCCAGGTCTCACTTATTTCATCATCGTGGGTAAGTCACTGACGCTCCCCTAAGCCTCAGTTTCCTTATGTCTGAAACGAGGACAATCGTAATGCTAACACCTAACACACAGGGTGCTCTCAGCAGTAATGCACGGAATGTGCTCTGCGGCTGGCAGGCGCAGAGCAAACACTCCATCGACATTATTGATATTGTAAATAATACCACACTATTCATGATATTCTGTCTCCTGATTTTTTTATGCAATAGTATGTCAGGGTTGGGTCTCCATGTCAAAAACATAAAATAAATCAATACTTAAATACATTCATAGAAATCCAACACATGTGAGGATGGACCAGATGTATAGGCCATCATTTCTTTAACTGATTTGTCCTCTACTGATGGGCAGTTAGGTTATCATTTCCAGCCTTCCAAAACTGTGGACAATGCTGCAATGAGCAACTGCCTGCACGCTTAGGTCTGAGGACCTTCCCAGGATAAATTCCTGAGTGAAATTTTTAGGACAAAGGAATGCATGTTTTACATTTTAATAGCTATCACCAAACTGTCCTCAGAGAAACTGTAATCACCTCTAGTGCGAGCGCGTGCAGGCTCCTGCAAACAGAAACCGTGAGGGATTTCTCCCGGTGACTGAGAACATCTGCTCATTTGCCCGCTCGATGTCTCAACCTCCAGATACTAGGAATGCTGCCCAGCACGCCCGTCCTGTGACCTGCTATCACCTCTCCAGGCTATTCCCATCCCAAAGCCCTCGCCCACTGCGCCTCCTGGTCTGAGCAGACCCGCGGTGCCCCAGGTGTCTTGCTTCCCCTCACCTGTCTTTACCGTCACTGAGGTCTGCTGTCCTAGTCCCAGTCCCCGCGCCGGTTCTCCTTCTGCCCCCATGCGCCTGCGTTCTCGCCAACTCCTTAAGGAGAAGCCAAGCTTGCCGCAGGCAGCACCCACCAAACGCGGCTCCCGTCACCTCCACTCACTGGGCAGCGCTCCGGGCCTGCGTCAGGCATCAAGCACAGAGACTACTGTTCGGTCTTGGAAAACTGCCCGTCGGCACTTTACAAATGCTGAAAAGTGGAACCCTGAGCCCTTCCATCTCTTCTCCCCCCACAGCGCTTTTATGCCTCACAACAATGTTCTGTGATAGACTTCGACCAGGTCTCAACTCAGTCAGCAGACGCGGGTGCAAGCTCTCCTCATTTCCCAACTGTCTACACACTACACACCTACATGCTGTAGCTACAAATCTGGAGAGTTCATCCAGCCAATTCAAAAATCCACAAACGCCTACAGCGGTTTATTTTTTGAAAGGGGATAAAAGCAAGTTTAGAAACGCCTGAGGGACTCTGCGGGACGCCCGCCTTGTCCTGAGCGTCGGCAGGTACCTGGATGTTGCTGGAGATCTCACTGGTCAAGGCCACGTGCAGAACCACCAGGGGCTCCCCCGGGGTGGTGCAGTGAGAGAAGAAGTAACATCTTCTGTAAGGGCCAACGCGTCGCTTCATATCCATCCAATTTTTCACAGGATGCACAGCCTCAGACCTGACGAGAAGGTTATAAAGAGTTAGGACAAACGTACAATTTACAGGCTAATTCACCATTGCTGATTCTGATTTGTATTAGTCACTAACGTCAAATAAATTCTTTAAATACAGCTTCAATCAACGCTTCAGGAAAATTCAAAGAAAATCATTTTAACATGAGATAGCACTGACTGAGAGGAACTGTAGTTAATGACCATTTTTACACCCAAAATTGTGCTCTAATTTTTAATACCTGGTCTTAAGATTAGTTTGCGAGGCCATTGGGAAGCAGTTATGCAGAAGATCTGAATGCAGAAACCTAACCAGACGCTCTCTTGGTGAACATTTTATGTCTTTTATTTCCTTGGAATCTCTGCAGTTTGAAGTCAATGTTGCAAACACACAGCTCTCGGTTCCATTTGGCTACAATCTCATCCAACCACTATTTTGTTTTCAACACATGAAACAGCGGCAGGCACCATCGGCCCCTCCAGTCTGTCACGCTTCACAGAGTATAGCATTTTCCAACCCTTAGCTTCTGTAAGGCCACATGGAATGCGAAGGGGTGGTTAAGAGCGTCTCCTGTCTGTAGGAATTGCTGTGACACACTAGCCTGCATTTCCTTGTGTCTGGGACTCACTGGAATTATGTATTGATAGAGTTAATTCAGACATTTTATCCAAGGGAGAGATTTTAACAACTAGATGAGATAGATGCCGTTTGGATTACTACATGAAAACGCCTGGTCCAGTGAATTCATACAACTCTGATAATGGGGTCTTGGGAAAAAGGGGGCCCACGTGCTTTAAATATGAGGACATAGGGAGACCTTGCGTAGAGGTTTGCCGGCTGATCGGTTGTAGCCATGCCCTTTCCTCCTCCACAACCGCGACGTCCGCTAGGACAGCCAGAGCATCGTGAGTACTGTGTTTTGGTTTTAAAAGGCTTGGAACAAGATGTGCATGTGGCTAGAGACTGGCTTTCAGCTGAAATACAAGAAATGTGAAGACCTGAACACTCACTCGCTGACTTTCTGAAGCACCTCACAGGACGAATGCCAGGTCACCCGTTCCAGGTTCAGGAACCCTGAAGAAAACCATTCTGAGAGCATGCCTTTCAGCACTCCATTCATTTCCTGAAAAGGAGAAGAGAAAGTGTCAGCCTTCCCAGGAGAAGAGATCAAGCCCGTCTCTGCATCGTCGCCAGCACAGTGAATTAAAACACCAAAACGCGACACCAAAGGAGACTGTGCAAGAGGATGAACTCTCCGATGGCCTTTTCTGAGGCCGCTCTACTGAACTCCTCTTATCTCAGCCAAGTTAGACTGAATGCGGCTCTCCATTTAGACTTTACTCCTTCAATCTGTAAGATACCTGAATGGGAGTATTCAATCTGCACTAAGTTTCCCAAATCAAATAATATATTCCAATTCATTCACCGTCTCGTGAACACCACTGAAAATATAGTTACTATAACAATGCCTGTACAGGCAGCAGGGAGCTTAAGTCCTCATCCCCTCAGGAACAGGTTTTGATATGCCAAAACATCATTCCTCTTTCCTAAGAGAAGCAAGCACTGGCCCCACTGACCGGAATTTGTCAACTCTGAGATGCGTATTTTCATAGTTCAACACCTCTGAAGTCAGGATGCATCTTTCAAATGATGGCAGGTCACAGTTTAACTGGTAGCATTTTTTTTCTCAGTGGAACATAAAATAATAGTGTCTCTGAAAATCAATGCATTTAGATTTGATGAAATTATTCTAATTTCAGTTATTTATATCTGATCTATTTCCAAAAATTATGAGTCAACTTTACCATCAAAGATACACTTGCACCAAAACCTTTCAGGAAGACTAGAACAAGGTGTGCATGAGGAAACGAGATCAGCAGAGCCATCTCAGGTTAGCCTGCTGTATGACATGTGCATGTAACAGCAGTGAGCGGCGAGGGGAGGCGGGTAAATCTAGGGCCAACTGGGGGAAGACACAAGCAGTCAGACCTGGACCGAACTTAATGTAAAGACGAGCTTTGGAAAAGCTGGGGCTGTCCAAAGAAGTCATCTTGGGACAGTGTGAACCTCCCCATGGGATGTGACCGAGCACAGGGCTGACAAGAAATGGGTGAAGCTGTTTTAAAAGGGATTTAAGCACTCCACAGGAGGCTGGACCAGATGCCCTTTGCAATTCCTTTGACCTCTCCACTGATTGTGTAATCTAGTCTCATTTACTGGGCTCTGAGCTTTGTAAAGGCAGAGGTCATTTCGGATTCATTCCTCTGGTTCCCACAGCATTCACCTGGGCCATCCATGTGGAAGATGGCCGAACAGACTGACATTAAATGAAAAAGAGAAAAACTGGGGAATGGTGATTAGGAAGTGGCAGGAAGGGAGGACAGGAGGTGTCAGTTGCTGTGCAATACAGACTGGCTCCTTAGAACACTGTACTTACGGCACTGAACTACTTCTTAATCTTCCTGGGGGCCTCACAGCCTCTTGAATATGTGCCAAAAACCAGGATCCTCGCCCCAGAAAAATGCAAACATATTACATTTTGCATACAATCTCCTGGGGTTCATGGACTCTTTGAAACACATCTGTGGATCATTTCCAGGGGTTCATGGACCCCGCGTTAGAAACCTCTGCACTGAATGGTTAGCAATGGATCAGCCAAGTTCCATGTAAGACATACTGGCATCTCTACTACACTCATAACAGAAAAAAGCCAGAAATAGCTAGTTTCAGTATTAATTCAGTATTAATTATGAAGGAAATGGTTTCGCTGATGAAAGCTCTGTCTAAAAGTTTCTTCATTCTATTTTGGGCTATTGACAACTATAAAATGGAACACTGGTACATGAGAACTGGGAATCTAGGTTAAAGGTTACAAGTCTCCACTGCTTAGTTCTGACACGGGTACAGCTGTTCAGGCTGCAATTAACCACTCCACGCAGCAAGGTTTCTGGATCACAGAGAACAGGAGGGAAACAAATCGCTTGTGCTTTCTGCTCATTAATCCTGTAATCATTTATCAACAATCCAAGACTCGGGGATACAACTGCTAGGAATATTGCGGTGATGCCAAACAAAGTCAGTGCTAGGTTTCAGTTTTTTCTGTACTGCTAATTCCAGTTTTCCTGGATGACAGTTTAGAAGGCCAGTCAACCCTCCCTTTCAGCAGAGAAAAAGCTGTCTCCCATACTCTCTTCTGAAGTTTCTGGCCATCAAGATCTCCCCATTTTGGGTATGTGAAGAATGGTTACTTCTCATTGCTCAGAAGCCCTGAGCTGGGGAAGGGAGCTGAAAGCAATCGGTGAGGGTCACTGAACTAAAGCTACAATATTTTGGGTACAATTCCAATTCCAACTCATGCCAGCTGCTACCCACCACGTGGCTAGGGCGCACTTTCCTATCTATGAATAAGTTCTTTTCTAGTCTAGCTAAGCACAGAATTTAGAACCAACAAAGACCACTATACTACCTTAAAAGCAAGACAAGCCACCAAAAGAGGTTGTAAAACAGTGTCTAGCACAGCTGGGCACTGCAACGGTGGGGATGCCGGCCGTTTGACACACGTTTAACGCCTTCTGCTAGGTTCCATCTCTGCTTCTGTTAAGGCCCGCACATCTCTCCTTTTACCACGTCTATGTTTAAAATGCCCATCAAGAAACCCTCTTGGGCCGGCCGAGTGGCTCAGTTGGTTCGATTCCCGGCTTGAGCTGAGCTGCCAACAGGTGGCAGGATGGCTCAGCTAAAAAAATTTAAGAAGAAAAAAAGAAACCCTCTCATTTTCTAAATGCCAACTTCCCTCTAGTGCACACAAATCGCTGAACAATGCTCAGGCCTTCTGCTATAATGGGGTTCAGTTCAGTTTCATTGGGATTTTATCTGTAAGAAACCTAACTCTTCAACCCAAATGGGCCTTTGGGAATGTCTCTGGAGAAAAACAAAAGCTTATAAACCACACACACAGAATGCACACACAGTCCCACATACCCCCCACCCCAACACACACACACACACACACACACACACACACACACCAAACCTATAAGCAGAGCTGGACACACCTATAAATTCACAGGGCATTTTGTTTAGGAGGTGTCAGCACACGGCATTCACATATGGGATCTGCCATCTCAAAAAACACAACAGATATTTGACCTTTGCCAGGTTATAAAAACTTTCTTCAATGTAGCACTTTTATCTTCCCAGGCAGAGACTTGAGACTGATTCTGAACTTCCAATCTAAAAGGATTTACGACTCCCTATGGGAGAAAAGAAACCTTGCTGATTTAAAATATCCTAGGAGAGGTACACCCCCACCAGGCCTCAAGGCCAAATTGGTCTTCACACACTTGACATGGAAGCCTCAATCTTCGGATTCTTTCCGTATTTCCAGTTATCACCTTGGTCAGGGACCAACGTCTTGACAAATTGTGCCCTCGTCCATAAGCAGACTTTTACCAAAGCTCCACCATATCCCTCAGGGCATTTCTTAGAAGAGAAGCAGGCTGACCTTGAGCACACACACCCACCACTGGCTGAACCTTTCACCTCAGTGCAGAGCCAACTGGCCCAGGGAGTTAAGTGACTTGGCTAAGATCACTTAAAATCATGCCTTTAACCAGCGAATGGCAAAGACAGGGCTGGGAGCCAGCCTCTTCCTTCCACACCCAGCGCTTCCTCCACTATTGCCCGCTGTCCCTTAGGAGACCCCACATCAGCATTCTTTCTGGCCTCCAATTGCTGGTTACTCGACTAAGCCAGTGTGTGTCCACCTGACTTTACCTAGCAAGTCCTCAAATCAGCAGGGGCCAGGCCACGGGTGACAGGGTGCCTGCTGTGCGCACACAGTAAGGGGTGCTCACATCTGCATCATCTGCGGAGGGAGGGAGCCCCCCACGCCCCCAACCTCACAGGCTCCTGCCCTAAAACTTCATGTGCAAAACAAAGAGTTCTGGCTGTATCGCCTCTTTTAACTTGGATGTAAAATACAGAATGAGGTAGAAGGGAATCAAGATGGACATGAATTGATTCTGGTACAGTATCGGATTGCAGTGACAATTTCTATGGATTAAATAAAAAGGACTATTCTCTGAATGATTTCAATAATAGGGATTTTTAAAAGTTTTATGTAACTATGGAGAGCAAAGAGACTCACCAGATTTAGCCACTAACAGTCAGACACAGTAGAGAGAAGGGTGAGATTTCTAGACAAAGAAACGGAAGTGGCATGATCGAAACTAGAAAAGGCTTCTGCACCCAATGCGTCCGACCCCATGCAGTGGCACAGGTCAGGGTATCACATTTATCCTTTGTTAAGAAATATCTTCGTTCCATGTGGCTTTTTTCCATGTAGGTGCGCAATGTCTTTTTCCCTCGTGTGTGGACAGGGTTAAAAAACAAGGGAACCCTGAACGTCTGAGGACCTGGTGCTGCTGGCAGCTCTGGGTTTCCCCAGGGCAAGCTCCTCTCTCCTAACAAGTCAAGTTTCAATGTCATAGCTTTCAGCTGCCACGATGTTTCTTCTCACCAGCACAATAACCAAGTTTTCTCGTGTGGGCAAGAGCAAGGGGGTATATTCAGTAATGTGTCAGAGAATCAGAGGATTTGGAACTGGATGGGACACTGGAAATCACCCGGGGCCAATGCACGCTGAAATCTGCCAGGGGCACTCCAAATGTCTGATATGATGTCTCTCTCGGCTGTGCAGAAACCTCCAAGCCCTCTTGGCTTTCTTCCAGCCTCAGAACTCTGTGAGTGGAGCCGTCCGGCATCAAGACAAATGGGAACGATTGGTATGCTGATTCTGTCTTACAGTGGGGGTACCCAAAATGCTTCATTCATCATTTTGCTATGCAAGAAATTAAAGACAAGGTTCCAAGTTTTTAAGGAGCTGATCTAGTTGGGGGGGAGGGGGGGGGATAATACATTTCAAACACTAAATTCTGTGGTTAATATATAAAATGCAAGTGAGGGGGGCAGATAATAACACGTCATGAAGCTCAAAACCGGGTGAGACCACTTGGAGCCAGAGTGGTTGGCAAAGCTGAGTGAATGAGCTGGAGGTGGAGGTAGCCCTTACTCTACCAGGCCTCCCAAGCAGGAATCACACAGGGTTCAGGGACTTTCTATCCAAGAGCCTGGTTGGCTAGAGAGGAGAGTCTATGGAGAGGAGCAAGTAATGGAGAGTAAAGCTGGAAATGCCACCCAAGTGTGCATCAAAATGCCAAAGGAAAGACACTAAATGTGATCCTTCTGGCACGAGAGGCTTGATGATTTTTCAACAAGGGAGTAAAGACTGACCTGTGGTTTTAAAGAAAGATGGACACTGGGATTGCTGATAAGATTCTTGGAAAAAATAAATACAATCACAACTGGAGAATACTGAACTCCTCATTCACTGAAACTAAATAAAACAAAGCCATCCACTAACTCGATTGTTTTATCTTGCCCATCTCCCCATTTTATAGAAAAAGGCAAAAATTCTCAGAGAACAAATCTATTTTAGACCTAGTTAAATAATCAACTCCAAGAGTCATGATGTAGTGATGAACTATACAACTGTGGAGTCATCGAGTTGACGACTTGAGTTGCAACTCCCACCAGCTCTGTGCTCTGGGCACTGTACTTGACCTTGAAAAGTGTAAATCACCTTATCTGTTAACAGTTCCCTATGGCTTGCTGAGGATGAAATGAGCAAGTTCATGAAAAGCACTTAGCACCCACCATGCCTGCTACTAACTCTTCCCATTCTATATAGAATGGAATCTCCTGGATCTAGTGACCCTAGAGCAGCGGTTCTCAACCTTTCACAGGGGTCGCCTAAGACCATCGGAAAACACATATTTTCGATGGTTTTAGGAACGGAGACACCACTCCTCTATCCGTCCCCCGGCCCACATGCAGATACGCCCGCATACGAGTACCCGGCGACCCCTGTGAAAGGGTCGTTCGACCCCCTAAGGGGTCGCGACCCACAGGTTGAGAACCGCTGCCCTAGAGCCTAGAGCATGCCTCATACAAGATAAATACCAGCTGGCTGCATGTCAGATGGATGGATGGATGGATGATTTCATTCTGAGACAGGTAACATTCTACCTAATTCTCCAGTCTCCTATGCAGTTAGAATCAAGTTCCAGAAGGATCATCATCAAGTACTGGTTCCTGCTTCAAGAAAAAAAGCCTGCTTGGATGGCAGACTGTACCCAAGCCTCCCTCGAGGGGAGTCAGATGGGAATGCACAGTGTGTGGAACACGAATCAGACTGGGCTTGAGCCAGGAACATGATCAGTTCAACACAGTAAGACCACATGACTGATCTGGTGCTGGTGGAATTAACAACGGTAGCTTCTCAGTCTGTGAAGGTCTGAGGCCCTAGGTAACACTAGTATTGTAAATTAACCAGTTTCCCGAGAAATCAAATCATAGCCACCATTATCACTGAGATTAATCCCATCCTTAACTACACCCAATTTTTGCACATTTAAAGCTAAGTAGCCAAGAAAGTTTTTGATAACATCATAACTCATGATAAGGAGGATATGAAGTGTCGATTTGAATTACCGTATTTGTATGTAAAAGACTTGTATAAGACGCACCCTTTTTCGAAAAATTTGGGGTCTAAAAACTGGGTGCGTCTTATACAGTGGTTGTATGAGCCCAAAAACAAGCGTGAAAAAAGCAGGAAATGCAAATAAAAAAAAAATCTACAACCACTGTATAAGACACACCCAGTTTTTAGACCCCTAAATTTTCGAAAAAGGGTGCGTCTTATACATGGGGAAATACGGTATCTCTTTGCTCTAAATTCTTGGTTAAGTCATACCATCTCAATGTGTTTCCTTTACTGTGAACGTGGACATGCATATCACCTCTCTCTGAGGGAGGCAATAAACACTAAAACTATCATGCCAGTGTTAAGAGTTCTTACATGAATTAGGACATACCGTTCAATTGTTCAATTTTTTAAAAGCCAATTGCACAATAACATTCTGAATGTCAGAACTTCCTGAAACTTTTACATCATTCGTTTACTCAAAGAGCAAGTTAGTGGTCTCACCACATTTAATACCAAGTAGTATAAAAGGACTATATTCAACCATCGGCAATCTTTCAAGTCATCATTATCTAAATCTGAAAGTATGTATTTGCATCTAACATGAGCTCACGGTGCTGAGCACCTGATTACCTCAAGAAGTCAACTTAGAATCATGTTTCAGGGCTGCTCTCAAGAAAGTAAAAAGCCTGCCCAAAGTTCTGCAGCAAAGCGAAGTCCAGAAGGCACCCAGGCTCCTAGACAAGGGACGACCTCAAATTCCAGTCATCTTTGTGCTGTTTCCCTGGACTTCTTAGGACGATGGCTTATTTTTGCTGACACCATCCGGGTTTTCAGAAAGGCTGCCTGATGCCCAGTTTGGTATTCATTCAAGTATACTACATAGAGATGAAGTCTGCCAGCTAAAATAATAAAAAAACAGACTTTATGAAGCACTCTAACCATGAACGAGACAGGGCAGTCACCTTAAAGGTAGGCGGGTGTCCTTTCTGGTAAGCACTACATAGTAAGGACTGGAGCAAGACATGACTAGAAGGAGCTAAGGACTCAGAAAGTATGGGAAGGGGACGGGGTTCAGGGGTCTGTAACTCATGACGAGGTGTGCAGGGCTTCAGGCAGGGCAGGCGGAGTGTTTGGGGCTTGAGGAGCAGGTGAGGACTATACTGGGAAGACTACCAAGAGCGCACGGCGGGGGCGCGACCCGGGCTGGGCCTTACCCGGACGTGCGGCCCCTCCACCAGCTTGAGGGCCTGCGCCTCGAGCAGGTCGGCCCGCAGCTGCACCAGGAAGCGCACGCCGCCGTCCAGCTTGCTGATGTGATGGAAGAGGCCGCGGTAGCGCGGCACCAGGGCGTAGCGGAGCCGGTCCTCCGCCTGCAGCAGCACGGCGGTCTCCCGCGGCTGCTGGTGCAACTGGAGCACGCCAGCGCTCTGCTCCATCACTTGGCTGTGGTCCACACCGAAGCCCCCCGCCAGGCGGCCCAGCAGCTCGGCGCGCTCGGCAGCCTCGGCCAAGCCGCCGTAGAAGCTCACGAAGTCCGCGCACTGGTTCTCGGCTGGCGCCGGAGTCTTCTCGCGCAGCTCGTAGGCGGGCATCGCGGGCACGGAGCGGCGCAGCAGCTCGTCCATGGCCCGCTCTAGGGCGCCCGCCGCTGCCGTCCCGCTCGACAGCCGGGGTCCGGGCGGCCGCTGCGGCCGTGGAGGGAGCCGCAGAGGGAGGAGGCGCCGCGCCGTCAGCCCTGGCCCAAGGCCTCGCATGGCGCCAGAGGACAGCTGCCCAGAAAGCGCCACCGCTACCGCCGCTGTGTTTCCGGCTTCCGACTTCCGGCGTGCGCCCACCCCATTGGCCGAGGTAGGGAGACTGGCGGGGCGGAAGCCAATGGGAGGGCGCTGCGGCGGGACTGGTGCGGGGTGGGGACGGGGCGGAGCGCGGCCTGAAGCCAAGTGCGGCCAAAGGTCGCGGCCGGTTGGCGAGGCTGTCAGTGGCTTCAGGCTCGCCACTGCCCTGTCCCCTAGCCACCCAGTCACCGTCTTTGCCTATCTCCCCACCGCGTACGCGCCTCTTATTCTCTAGCCGAACTCTCCAACCTCAAGGTGCATCAGAGTCACCTGGGGAACGTGATACGCATGCCGATTCCTGGGCCCTCTCCCCAGAGATTCGGATCCGCTGTGTCTGGGGAGGAGCCAAGAAATCTGCGTGCTTACGAAGTTTTGCGGCGGTAATTCTCTGGCCAGGTAGCCTAAGTGCTCTCAGTTCCTTGTCTGGGTCTGATTATACAAGTGACTGCCAGAACTGCAACCCTTCTCTCTCCTGAGCTCTGGACCCAGGTTCCAGCTGCCTGCTGGAGAGCTTTTCATGGATGGGGCAAACAGGGCTCTCCTGAGCGTCTTGTTCTCAACCTGTTCCTCCTTGGTTAGTCCTCATTCATTCATTTATTCATTCATTCAACAGAGTGTTTAACCGCCTGGTATGTGCCAGGTCTTATATATGAGGCACGGGAATAAAACAATGAACCAGACACACCTGATCGTGCCCCATGGAATTTACAGCCTGATGAAGGAGGCAGACGATAACATAACTATAAATTGTGATAAGTGCTATAAAAGCAATAAACAGGGTGGAATGACATAATACAGCAGGGCCAGGGTGGACCTTCCACTGTGGGCAGGGTCATCAGGGAAGGCCGATCTGAGGAGGTGGCGTTTAAGCTGAGACCAGAAGCTGGTTATGGGTTGGGAAATGGGGGGAGGGGGCGGAACAAGCAGACCGATCCATTCTTCCAAGTTCAAAAGCACAGTTTTTTATGACCTCTGCCCTGCCCTTTGTCCTAACATCTGAATTTTATTGATTTCTACTTCAAAAGGTCCCCTGAATTCATCTCTTTTCTCTGGCCTACTGCTCCTATAGCCCATGTCACTTCTCACCAGGACCACTGCAGTAAACTCTTTGCTTCTAGGCTTAATCCTTTCAATCCTTTCTTTATCAGCTGCTAAGTGAACTTTCTAAATTATCCATCTAACCATGCCATTCACTTGCTCAACAACCAAATGCTTTAGCATAACAGGCAGAGCCCGGCACCAACGATCCCTGCTCCCATGTCTAGCCCCGTCTTTTGTCTCTTCCTACCTCATGTCCCTTACTCTTTGGCCTGGTGGTTCCCAGAATTTTAGATTTGGGATCCATTTTTAAAACACTGGGAGGACTGACACAGAACTGGGCGGCAGGAGAGAGAGGTGGTTGTTGGTGGTGGTGTGGGTGTTGACGATGCCTGGAGTCGCCTTCAGTCTGTGGCCTCCAAACACATACCCGTTTTAGATAGTCTCTCCTTACAGGAGTGAGATTTCTATCATGGTTAATGAGAGACCGAAGGGAGTTGGCAGGGCTTGATGCCCAAAAGAAAACTCAGCCAGCAGCCCAATTTGAAAAAGAGAAGCCTCATCTAGATACAAAGGATGAAAGAGAGCATCAAAGAGGTTGCTGGGGACAGATGGTGGACAGTGTGCCCAGGGCAAATGGGTCTGGGACAGGGGCTTTTTTGTTTCTTTGGGGATGTATAGGGCACCTGACAATCAGTGGGTACCGGAGGGCGAATCCCTCCCTTTCTTCATCACATGCTGGTAACTGATGTCCCATTAAAGTCCCTCTGACATCCCCCTGATGTGGATGTGAGGAGAGAGATGTGTGCAGGCACTGCCTAAGCCCTGTACACACCTCTAACATGACCAACGCTTTATTTAGCACCCACTAAATGCCATCCACTGTTATTAGCCTTTAAATGCATTATCTTGTTTAATCCTTACAATAACTCTCCCTGTAGGGCAAGAACTATTATTCCCATTTTATAAAGGTGGACACGAGGCACAGAGAGATACAGGGACTTGCATAAAGCCTTGCAACTAGTAAACAGCGGTGGTGGTTCCTAGATGTTGCCGAGACTGGAGTGTGGAAGGACTATTTGGACACAGGCTGGTCTTCCTCCAAAGTCTGTGCTCTTTCCACCCCAGCATCCTGTCTCTGTGAAAACGAGAATTTCTATGTTCTTTAGAGTTGAGTTTGTCTTGGTGCTGAAATGTTGCTGTAAATACAGAAGAGACAGGAATCTAATCAATACCAAATCCCTCCCACATGGCAGGTAGTTTACTGTAGTTAATCCTCATGTCAACTCTGTCAGGTAGTTGTCCCCAACTACAGATGAGTCCGAGGCTTGAGGGGTCACATGACTTACCAAGGTCATCTTGTTAGTGAGAGGCAAAGCCCAGGTTTGAGCCTTGTCTACCAACTTCAAAGCTTTTCCTTTTTCTAAGTTATGTTTCTACAGAGGTTTTCCTTCCTCAGAGGCCATACAGGAATCATCCATTTGCTCCCCAGTTCAATCCCAGTGATGATGGGAACACATAGGTATTATTTTATTATGGGGGGGGAGCGCTCAAAGGGAGGCGAGCCCTAAGAGATATTAAAATTTATGAAGCTCCAATAATGAAAGCTGAATGACTAGGAAAACATCTATGAAACATACAGGAAGTCCTGAGAGGGACACAGAAGTGCCTGGGAATGTCTGTGTGATAACGGTAGCATTCCACATTGGCTGGGGAAACAATGGTTAACTTAGAGAGGCTCTCAGGAAAAAGAGCAAAGGTGGTTCCTAACCTCAGACTGTACAAAATAAATTCTAGATGGTGTAAGCATTTACATTTTTACACAAAATGAATAAAGAGTATCAGAAGAAAATGATCTCAGGGCAAGAAAGGTCTTTTGAAGTATGGCACAAACTCGAATCCGTAAAGAGAAAATTGGTAAATTTAATCACATGGAAAATTCTTTAAAAGTTCTTTATGGTTAAAAATCGAGAGACAAAAACTACCTTGGGGAAATATTTGCAAATTATATCACATCCAAATGGCTAATTTCCCTAATGTATGAAGAACTACAAAGCCATATGGGAAAAGACTGTCAACAGAACAGAAAAATAGAGAAAGAATATGACCAGAGGGTTCTCAGAAAAGAAAACCGAAATGGCTCTTAGTGGGGCTGGCCGGCAGCCGGCATGAGCTTTCATGAGCTGCCGGGAGCCACCATAAGCAGCAGTCCAATGGCCGGAGAGCGACTGCCTCACCCGGAAAGAGCGCAATGATAATACCAACATGGGCCAGTGAAGCGAGTCCTCCACAACTAGACTGAAGAACAAAAGGACAGCAATTTGTCTGTTCCCCTCCCCGAATTCCTCAATAACATCTTAAAAAAAAAAAAAGTGCTCAACTTCACTCATAGGAAAATGCAAATTAAAACTCCAATGAGTTGTCAGTTTTCGTTTATTGGATTGTAATGATCAAAAAGTCAGATAACACCCTGTGCTCCTGAGTACACTGTGGGGGAAACAAGCACCCTCTTAGGAGGGAAAATAAGTGTAAATGGTGGAGTAGGCAATGGTTCTCAATATGACACTAAAAGTACAAACAACAATAGAAAAATTAAAATTAAAAACTTTTATGCATCAAAGGACACTGTTAAGAACGTGAAAAGACCACACACAGAATGGGAGAAATATTTGCAAATCATATGCCTGATAAAGATCTAGTATCCAGGATACTATATAAAGAATTCTGATTTAGCTATATTTTAATAAAAATCTTTAAAAAAAAAAGAATTCCAACAACTCAACAATAAAAAGGCAAACTACCCACTTAAAAAATTGGCAAAGGAATTTGAATAAACATTTCTCCAAAGAAGATATGCAAATAACCAATATGCACATGAAAAGATTCTCAGCATCATTAGTCATTAGGGAAATGCAAACCAAGGCCACAATGAGCTATCACTTCACATCCACTAGGTATGACAATAATAATAATAAATTATAATTTCTAAAAAGGGAATAAATGGTAGTGAGGATGTTGAGAAATTGTATCTCTCATACACTCTTGGTGGGCATGTAAAATGGTGCAGCCATTTTGGATATCATTTTGGCTGTACCCCAAAAAGTTAAATATAGAGTTACCATATAGCCCAGCAATTCCACTCGTAGGTACTCAAGAGAACTGTAAACATATATTCACAGAAAAACTTGTACGTGAATTTTCATAGCCATATTCTTCATAATAGCCAGAATGGACCCAAATGTCCATGAACTGATGAATGGGATAAACCAAATGCTGCATACATATACAAAGGAATATTACTCAGCCATAAAAAGAGTGAAATACTGATACATGTTACAACATGGACGAACCTTGAAAACATTATGCCAAGTGAAATAAGCCAGGTACAAAAGTCCACACATTGTATGATTCCATTTATATGAAATATCCATAATCGGCAAATCTGTAGAGACAGAGAATAGATTAATGGCTGCCTAGCACCGAGGGAGAGGAGAGCTGGGAGTGACTGATAATGGCTATAGAGTTTCTTTTCAGTGATAAAAATGTTCTGGAATTAGATAGCAGTGAAGATTGCACACCACTGTGAATGTGCTAAAAACCACTGAATTGTACACTTTTAAATGGCTAAAATGGTGAATTTTATGTTATGTGAATTTTATTGAGAGAGAGAGAGAGTCCCAGAGGGATTAGTATCTCTTTAGCCATTCAGTAGAAAGAATCTGATTGGTCCAGCTTGGATCAGGTGCCAGGATGGGACAGGGAGACACAGATCAAGCAGAGCTGAGTGGGGGGATGGTCACCCTATTGGGTGGGGACACAGTGTTCAGAGGAAAGGGGTATAGGCTGGGCAGTTGTCTTGAAAGATGTCTACTTTAAGTATAAAAAAATAGTGTTAAAGAAAATCTTGGGGGAAATAAATCACTCATAATTCTAGCATCTTAATTACGCCAATTTTTATCTCTGCAAATCCTTCCAGTATTTGTCCACAGGCCAACATATTTTTCCAAGTTGTAATCACTGTGTTTGTGCTGTTTATTTCCTGTTCTTTTCACTTCCCATCATCTCACAAACATTCCCCATGTTTCTAAATCACCTTCATAATTATCTTTTTTAATGGCTGCATAACATTCAATTGAGTTGATGTACCATAATCTCTTAATCACTTTGCCATTTCTGGATATTTACATGGTCTCTAATTTATATATATATATATATATACACATATATATATATTTATATACATATATGTATATATATATGAGATATATGTATCATATATATATATATATATATATATATATATATATATATCATACTGCAGGAAATACCTTGGTGCATACTGATTTTTTTCTTTACGGCAATTGCCCAAATTACTTAAAAAGACCAAATAGGATAAATTTCCCCATGAAATGTCAAACTAACCAAGAAACCTACCAAGAAAAGAGGCTCATAAACTTACTGAGACAACTGGGAATGCAGTCGCAATTCCTGGAGATTCTCTCGTCCCCTCAGGGAAGCCTCTATTCTCACTGGTGTGTTTATGCCTCTCCCTGAACTGCTATGAATATACTAATGTAGATTTCTGTCTTCATGTGGGTCCTATCCAGGTTGGTTGTTTTTTGCTGTTATAGTGCTACTCTGAACACCCTTAGACATGCCTCCCAGTCCCAGGGCACGCATGCAAGGGTCTCTCTAGACCAGTTTCTCAACCTTGGCACACTAGACATTTTGGGGGATCACTGTTTGTGGTGGGACCGTCCTGTGCATCATGGGATGTTTAGCAGCATCCCTGGCCATCTGTAAAACAGGTGCGGTGGTGACAGTACTGCCTCATAGAGCAGCTGTGGAAACGGAGTGTGATATTGTGTGCAAAGTACTTGGCACGCTGCTGGGGACTGAAGGAACTCAGTCCCTTCTGAGTTAGTCCTTCTGTTTGCCCGAGACAGGAGCGAAGAGGAGCCCCATTGAAGGTACTCTTCAGCTGAGGAGGGGACAAGAGCCTGTGATGCTGGCGGGTGTGGAGGGGCGAGAAGAGACCCTGTGAACAGCAATGACTGACAGGAACCCAGAGGGAAGTGCTGGGCGGGAAAGGGGTGGGCCTGGGGCCAGCAAACCAGGTGTTTCCAAGGACAGAGCTCTGGCCAAGCCTGCAGGGACCTTGCAGGGCTTACACAGTGGTCAGTGTGTAAAGGGTGCGAGAAGAGGGCCTGCTCAGAGTCCCGTCTCTGTTCCTGTTCCCTGGCTTTAATTCCCTGTGGGTATATATAGCAGCCCTCACTCATCGGGTGTACCATGTGAAAAATATCCAGGTACAAAACACTATTATACATGATTCCAGTTTTATTTTTTTAAAAAGCATTCGGGAAAAAAGTTCACCAAAACGTTAATAGTTATTTCTGAGCGATGGTATTTCTTTTTGAAACTGCCTTTTAGATACAGTTTTGAGTTGCCTGATTTTTTTTTAATTAAAATGAACATGCATGACTTTTAATAATTAGAAAAAGCCATATTTCCCCCATTTCCATTTTGGATTGGGAAAAAAGAACCTATATTCATCTAGCTTCATAACTGGAGCCTCTTCCAGAAAGCTGCGCTTCGTTCTCACTAGACATGATTCGATGCCATGAACATTTGGAGAGCACCTGCTCTGCGCCAGCCTGGGCCCTGGTGTGACAAGGATGAATAAAGCACAACTGCTTCCAGAGAGCGTAGAGTGCCCAAACCATCACTTCTGGTATTGGTAAACATGTAACATTTTCTGCCATAATAACTATAATTCAATCTCTTCCTGACAATTCAGTGTTCTTACCAAGACCCAAGTTGTTGTGAAATGCTTTGTTGAGGATAGACTCGTTCTTCTGGCATTATCGTCATGTTCCTGGGGGCTTCTGCAACACCAAGGGTCACTGACTCCTTTGAACGAAGTGGCCTTAGACGGTTAGGGTTTTCTTGCCACTCAGTAATAATAATGATGGTATTCGTATCTTCTGAGCACCGACTACGTGCTAGGAAATGTGCTAAGCCTTTCACATGCTTGATCTCACTTAATTCTCACATAACCCCATGAAGGAGGGTCTTTATTTAATTTCCCCACTTTACAGATGAGAAAACTGAGGCTCAGACAGGTTATGTCGTCTGCCCACGGTCACACAGTAAAGTGCCAAGATTTGAACCCATTTTGGGCTGATTTCAAGGCATAATAAGATGCTCATTCCTGTACCATAGCACTTCCCTATGTGCATGATATACTTTATGGGCTGCAGCAGACTGTGCGTCCCAAAGATGGCTGCAGTAATTCCTGTCCCCCATGTTCTTGTGGAATCTCACTGATTCTCCATCAAGGGGTAAAGCCTAATTCTCCTCCCTTGAATCTGAGTGGGCTTGTGTAGCGGCCAGGGAGTTTGCTGCTCAGATCTCCCGTCAAGAAAGAACTGTTAGCTGCAAGGAATGCAGTTAGCTGCTGCCTACAACTGTTAGTATACGCAGCATGCACCTCAGCTCTCAAGTCAAGGCCATGCCCTTCCTGGGCAGCCCCCCAATAACTCAGCAGGGCAGGGGTCAAAGGCCTGGCTGTTTCTGTCCAACATGGGCGTCCTCTAGTGCACAATCTTTGCTCCACAATGTGAGGTTGGGTTGGCCATGACTATCCAATCTGCATTGCCATCCGAGGCTCTCTCTGCCCCTTCCTGCACCCCCCACCCCCTTTCCCTTCACAGGTGTCAGGGCCACACTGTGGTCGGAAGGCTTTTCCTGTGCCATCCGGCTTCCTCCTACTGTCCTCTCTTAGGCATTACTCCCAATAAACCTCTTGTACTCCTAACTCTGTTTCAGCAACTGCTTCCCAGGGACTCATCTGACACGGCCTATTGCTGTCTTGTAATCAACAGAGTGAGGTGGAAGCATTACTACAGGACTTCTGAGGCTGGGGCATAAAAGGCGAGGCAGCTTCTATATTTTTTGCTGGAATACTTGCTCTTGAAACCTTCAGCTGCCATGTAAGCAGAGCAACACCCCTGAGGCGGCCATGTTGTGAGGAAGCCCAAACTAGCCCACATGGAAAGGCCCTGAGACCACACAAAAGGAGAGAGGGAGGGAGAGGAAGAAACGGAGGGAGTTTTTTGATTGCTGAATAACAAACTGCCACAAAATCAGTGACTTCAAACAACACTTTTAAAATCTCAGTTTCTGTGAGTCTGGACTTTGGGCATGGACTTTGCTTTAGAACCTCAAAAAGCTGCAATCTAGGTGTCTGCCAGGCAGTGGTCTCATTTCAAGGCTCACCTGGGGAAGGGTCCCCTTCCAAACACGTGTGGTTGTTGGCAGAATTTAGATCTTTGTGGCTGTAACAATCAGGGCCTCGGTTTCTTGCTGGATGTCAGCTGGAGGCTGTCGTCAGTTCCTAGGGGCTGCCCTCAGTTCCTTGCTACATGGGTCTCCTCAAAGCCGGCAAGGGAGAAAGCTGCCTGCAAGATGGAGGTCTTAATGCTCTGTAACATAATCACGGAAGTCAATTTTATCACCCTTGCTGTATTGTTACCTGGAATCAAGTCACACACCTGCATACTGTCACAGGGTGGGACCGCACAGTGGCATGATCACCAGGAGGTGGGCATCACAGCGGCCACCTGAGCACCTGTCCACCACACCCATCAACAGTAGAATAGATAAATGAGGTGTGGAGTATCACACAGTGGGCTGCTCTATGGTAATGAGAATGAGCAACCTCAACCTCATGCAACAATATGGGCACATCTCCAAACAGTATGAAGTGAAAGAAGCCAGACACAAACGAGTTCATGCTATGTGATTCCACTATATAAAGTTCAATAATTGTCCAAACCAACCTCTGCTGTTAGAAGTCAGGTTACCCAGGGGTGGGGGATAAGATACGAGGTGGGTTTTGGGGCTGTAGTCATGTCGTGTTTCTTGATCTGGATGCTGGCTAGAGGGGTACATTCCTTTACTGAAAACTCATCATGCTAAGCTCACTTCTCTGTATGTGGTTATGCATCAAAAGCTAAAAAAAAAAAATTGACCCAAGAAGTGAAAAACCTGAATAACCATATATGACACTGAAATAATAAAAGAGCTATGATCATTCCCTAATGGTACCCCCACGCAAAGCCACCTTGAACTGAGCCATACACATAGCTCAGCTCTACCAAATCTTCAAGAGATGCATAATTCTTCCCCCAGCTTAATGCTAGCTGATGGTTTTGCACTGCATTCAAAATAAAATGTGCACCCCATGGCCCACATGACCCTTTGTGTTCCAACCCATCTAGTTCCACCATCTCAACTCCTACCACCCCCCTGTTGCTCTGAGGCCCCAGTCACACTTGGCGTCTTTCAGCCCCTCCAGTGCACCAGGCTCTTTCCCACCTGTGGGCATTTGCACATGCTGTTCTCTCTGCCTGGAGCACAAGTTCACCTCATTCTTTAGCAGGCAGGCTCCACTACGTTGTTACTTCTCAGAGAGGTCAGTCTTACCCAATCTCTCTCTCTTACCCTCACCAGCCACTTCCTTGCTGGCTCCTTCGCTCCTCTGTCAAAGCCCTTTATTTCCATCAGAGCACCTATCACAAATATATAATTATTTATTGATTTACCTTACATTTGATTTGTTTCTTTCTTCCCCACTAAGATGTAAGTTCCAGGGAAGCAGGGGCCCCACAGGCCTTGCACTCCGTCCTATCCCAGGGTCTACAGCAGTGCCCGGCCTGAGGTGTCTGCTGGGTGAACAGCAGCACTTGGTCCTTGTGACATTTCCCAGTTCACATGTCCTGTGAGAGAGGGACCCGCGGAGGCTGAGAAGCCTCTCTGAACCGTTTTCAGGTTCTGAAGCGGCTGTGTAGCCCAGATCCAACCACCCATGGCCAGGGGAGCTGAGCTCTGAGGCAGTTCCTCCTGAACGCAGTGGGAGGGGCTGTGGAAATGATGCTGGTGACATCCTCCATGACTTCCCGTTTCCCATTTCTTCATCCTCCAAGCCTACCCAACTCCTTGCCTACCCTTTCAGGTTGCATTTCTTTGGTGAAACCAACACTGGTTGGTGGGTCTTTTCTTCCCAGGAGGCGGCAACAGGTGGCCTGTCCCCAAGTCCTTTGCACAGGCTGCAGGCAACAAGAGCTCTCTGCTCCATGCTCTCCCCAGAGCCTGGCTGTGAAGATGGAGGGGAAGTGCTGTCACCACAGGACGGGACATTAGTCGGCTGAATCGATGTCATTTCTGACAGACCCAGGCCAGAGAGAAACAGATTGGCTCCTTGAGCTGAAGGCTGTATAGGCTTTTCCAAAATGGAGTGAAAAATGGCGGGAGTAAAAAGCTAAACAAGCAAACGCGCCATAGCGAGCATTCCCTTTTCTCGATCACACCCTCTGTGTTTTCGACTGCTAAGCGCAGGGCCCCCTTAAACAAGGGCATCTGGTCAGTCACACAAATGGTGGTGTTTGGCCACCAGAGGGATCGTTCTGAAATTCTAAACTACTACATCACTCTCTTGCTGGGAGCTTGTCAACACCCTCTGTCACCTAAAACAGATTTTTCAGCAATGGTTTGAAGCTATAGCATTCTGGGTTTGGAAGCAGCTGTGAGTTATGTCCCAAATAACGTGTTAACCCTTAAAAGTTAAAATATGGCTGTTTGCAGGTGACATAATTTTTTAAATTAGAAATTTCTGATTTTCTTTAAATTAGAAAATTTGAAATTAGACATATATATGTTTATAATAGCACAAAACTGTAAACAGCCCAAATGTCCACAACAGGAGAATGATGAATAAATTGTGGTATATTCACACAATGGACTACTACTCGGCCTTAAAAATGGACAGGTTCCTGAGACACACAACCGCATGGAAGAATCTCATAAGCAGAGTAATGTGCAAAGGAAACCAGACACGACAACTCTGCATTGTATGTTCCATTTATATTAAGTGACAGACCAGGAAAAAGTAATTTATGGCAACAAAAGTCAGAACAGGGGTCCATCTGTGGGGGCTGTGCGTATTCACTGGGAAGGGGGCCTCATGGGATGTCGGGAAAGTTCTGTACTTTTATCTGAGTGAATGACTAAGTACATCTGTGTAAACATCATAGACTTGTACCCTTAAGATTTGTGCACTGTAGCCCCATAAACACAGTGGGTTTAAAGTTATCCACATGGTAACCATCACATGACACTCAAGTGAATTGTGAAAAACTTTTGGGGGGATGAGAAGAAGGGGTGAAGCCAGAGTTAATGTGTTTGGAATTGCACACAAGTGGAGTGTCCACGGAGGCAGTATTCCCAGCGGAGGAGATACTGTCCACTCCTCTGCTAGACAGTTGACCTAGAAAAAACAGTAGCTCGTCACAAAGCCCTGTGTAATCTGGCCCCCTCTTACCTCCACAATTTTATCCCTTTCAGCTCCCCCAACACTCCCTGAGGTTTATGACTTCCGGAACTGTAAGAGAATAAACTTCTGTTGTTTTAAATCACTAAGCTTGTGGTAATTTGTTACAGCAGCCATAGAAAACTCATACAATTATTATGATTATTCCTGATATTATTTTCCATATCTCTTCCTTCCCCCTTTTTTTTTGTCTGCCTTCAAGAGATATCTGTACACAAAAATCAACTAAAAACTGGATTAAACACTTCGAACGTAAGACCTGAAACTGTAATCTCCTAGAAGAAAACATAGGGGAAAACCTTGTTGACATTTGTCTTGGCAATGATTTCTTGGCAATGATAACAAAAGCATAGGCAACAAAAGCAAAAATAGACCAATGGGACTACATCAAACTAAAAAGCTGCTTCATGGCAAAGAAACAATCAATAGTGTGAAAACTTAGCCTATGGAATGGGAGAAAATGTTTGCAAACCGTATATCTGGTAAGCGGTTAATATCCAAAATATATAAGAAACTCCTACAACTCAATAGCGAAAAAATCCCAAATAACCTAATTAAAAAATAGTTAAAGGACTTGAATACACATTTCTCCAAAAAAGACATACTAATGGCCAACACATATATGAAAACGTTCTCCACATCACTAATCATCAGGGACATTTAAATCAAAACCATAATGAGGTATCACCTCATACCAAAAAGGATGGCTATTATCCAAAAGACAAGAGATGAGCATTGGTGAGGATGTGGAGAAATCGGAACCTTTTTGCACTGTTGGTGGGAATGCAGCCATTATGGAAAACAGGATGGAAACTTCCTCAAAAAAATTAAAAATAGAATTACCATATAACCTACCAATTTCAATTCTGGGTATATTTCCAAAAGAATTGAAATTAGTATCTCAAAGAGATATCTGCACTCCTATGCTAATTGCAGCGTTATTCACAACAGCCAAGGGATGGAAATAACCCAAATGTCAATGGACAGATGACTGGATAAAGAAAATGTGGTATAATGCATACAATGGAATATTATTCTGCCGTAAAAGAGAAGGAATTCCTGCCATTTGTGACAACGTGGATGGGCCTGAACGCCATTATGCTAAATTAAACCAGACACACAGAAGGACAAACACATTGTGATTCCACTATATGAAGTATTTAAAACACTCAAACTCATAGAAGCAGATAATAAACTAATGGCTGCCAGGGACTGAGGGCAGGGGGAAATGGGGAATTGACTTAGTTTTAGTTATGCAAGGAAGTTCTAGACTATAGTTAACAATAGTGTATCGTGCACTTCAAAATTTCTTAAGCGGGTGGACCTCATGTTAATTGTTTATATCACAAAAAGTAAGCAATGAAAAGCAAAACAAAAACAAGCGAATGGGCCAGCCGAGTGGCGCGATGGTTAAGAGCTAGCTTGGGACGCCAGAGGGCCCCGGTTCGGATCACACATATGAGGGCCAGTGACACTGCCCTCTATAGCTAAGATGCTGAATAACAGCTCAACCTGGAGCTGGGCTGCCATGAGTCCCCAGCGATCGATGGATCCATCGTGTAGGCTGCAGCCTCTGCTGCAGTGGGTTGCCATGGGCTACCGTGTGTAGCAAGCAGCCGCAGGGAGTGGCTGTCCAGAAGCCGGCAACTGATCTGCCCGGGAAGAGCACAATGATGGTGCCAACTTGGGCCAATGAAGCAACATCCTCCACAACTAGACAGAAGAACAAAAGGACAGCAACTTGTCTGTTCCCCTTCCCCCAATTCCCCAATAAAAATCTTTTTTTTAAAAAAAGGGCAAAACAAAAATAAGTGAATGGGCCGGCTGAGTGGCTCAGTTGGTTAAGAGCTCACTCAAGAGTTTGAGCTCTGAGCAACAGGGTCCCCGATTGGCTCAGCTAAACAACAACAACAACAACAACAACAACAACAACAAAAAGCAAACAAGCGAGCAAACAAACAAAAAACCGATGGGATGCAAAGAAGCATTTGAGGCGATGGCTATTTTTACTGCCTTGATGGTGGCGATGGTTTCATTGGTATTTGCCTATGTCCAAACTCATCAGATTGCATGCATTAAATATGTGGTTTTTAAAATATAGTAATTATACCTCAATAAACTGAAAAAAAAAAAGATACAGATTTCTTGAACTTGAAAAATCTCCCTCTATTCCTGCTGCATCTTTTAGAAGGGAGAACTTCCATGCCTGCACCTCCATTTCCCACCACCCACCCTGCTTCATTTAGAATTCAGCGAAATTCTCCTGGGGCCCTGTGTATTAGACTCACTGGGACAGTCCAACAGGTGTGTGGGAGAGGGGGCAGTGAGGACTGAAGGGCCTTAAAATGTAGGTCTGGGCCCCACTTTAGATTTACTTATTCTAAATCTTAGGAGATGGGCACAGGGCATAAAAATCTCCATTAAAACAAACAAACAAACAAACAGCACCTCAGAATATTCTTACGTGAAAGAACCACGGTTCGGATGTAAAATGCATCCTGAATTCAAGCTTTATTTGTTCTTAATAAACATTGTTACACAATCTACAAGTTCCAGCAGAGGGGGATGTTACTGCATGAAAGAAAAGGTCTTTGGCAGGAAAAGGGGATTGGACAAGCCCCGCTTTCCAGAGCAAGAAAATGAAGATGTCTCCTTTGAAGGGATGTCCACCTGTGAACGGGTTTCTCCACCACCCACCCTCTTAGAGATCTGAGAGGAGAATCGAGGCACTTTGTAGGACAAACACCACTGATTTTGTTCACGTTCTGAGAATTCAGGAAATTGTCAAGGCACAATGCTATGAAATTAGTATGAGCTTTGTTTTTAAGGAAATTATTTTGACACCCATTGCCATGTCAAGTGTGTGTTTCATTTTAAGTTGGTTGACTTTCATTGACATGCCTGGCACTGTTTTCAGGAGGCTGTGAATGAAGCTGTATGTTTTTTTAATTCCTATATGAAATGAGAGATTGTTGCAAAGTGGCGTTCACTCTTGGACTCAGTTTGCTCTTGCGTTTATGCATCTTTACCGGAGAGCCTTATTTCCTGGAAGCTCTGCAAAGCCTGGATTCGTTTCTCAGTTTTAAAGAGGGTAGCTCAGGATGAAAGGGGCTAGGAAAATCGCCCAGAGCATTCGGGCAGTGTCTGCATCAAGATCTGAACCTTGGTGTAGCTGACTCAGTAGAAAGCAGAAGAAATAAGCATCACAACTTCCTGTTACCTAAACAAGAGGGGGTTTATTACTTTTAGCCAAAAGGATGGAAATGTGACAAAAGAAATACAAGGTGCATTAGCTGAAGATGAGGTCCAGTCCCCTTCAAAGCATAGCCCAGAAAGTACTCGTAAGCTCCAAAGACTGCCCTGCTGGGGAGTTTTCACACCCAGGCTGACCCTGACCATCCAATGTCTGTCTTCCTTGGGTCAGTGTTAGAGTTTCTGCCCAAGGTCTTTGTGGCAGGCAGTGTGATGGCTTCTAAAGATGTCCACATGCTAATCCCCAGAACCTGTGAACATTTCCTTACTTGGAAAAGGGGACTTTGCAGATGTAGTTGAATTAAGGATCTTGAGATGGGGAGATGATCCTGGATCATCTGGCTGGGTCCAATGTCATCACTGAGACCTTGTAAAAGGGAGGGAGGGAGGTCAGAGTCAGAAAAGGAGATGTGACGATGGACGCAGGGTCAGGAGCCAAGGATGCAGGCACCTCTCGGAGTTGAAAAGCCAAAGGAAGTAATTCTCCCCTGGAACCTCCAGCAGGAACACAGCCCTGCTGACACCTTGATTTTAGCCTAGTGAGACCCATTGGTCTTCTGAGCTCCAGAATTATAAAACAATAACGATGTGTTGTTTTAAGCCACTAAGGTTATGGTAATTTGTCACAGCAGCCATGGGAAACTGACACAGTCTCCCATGACCAGCAGTAAAAGAAAAAAAAAATGGTATTGCACAGATACATCATGTATAAGGCAAACAAAACCACAGGAATTTAAAAGGAGAAAATAACAGAGGACATAAGAAATATTTCAAGATGCATTTTAAAATTTAAATGGATAAACACTACAAAACCTCTTTTGGTTATCATTAAAATTATTTGTGTTGTAATATTAATATTTTTAATCAGCATGAAGGGTTGAATAGGCTTCATTACATTTAAAATTCTTTATCACTTTTGATACCACAATTTAAGGACCTGATTCTAAGGTTTGGATTTTAATACATGGTTTGAAAGACTTTCATAACTGAAAATATTCCATACAAAGATTTGTGGCTCTGTGCGTAAGAAGATAATGATGCTTACTTTTCATTACCAACTGCCAATTATGAAAAGATTTTTGTAGATATCTGGCTAGTAAATTTCCAAGTTTCCTGATCTTTATGTTGTTCTTGAAAACTAATTGAAAGGTACTTAAAAAAACAACAACTATTTTTAACAAGTGGGTTCAAAACCCACTAAAAGTTTTTGAGAGATTTTGTAAATAGAATGATTTATTTCAAAGATTTTAGGCACGCAGCTCTGAGCACTTTTATAAATGAGACATTTAAGTGGTTTTTTTTTTCACGGAAAAAAAAGTGACATAATGAAAAATTTCCCCAAAATGCTCTCTCCATAGCACAAGCTTCTTTAGAAAAGCAACCCCTTTCTCATTTGTATTAAGAATGGCATCTTTACGTGACAGATTGATACATCTATTCTTTTGAAATTATTTGCTGTGTTATATATTCCTCAGAGCTACCTATCATTACAGGAAATGTCAACAAATTTCAACATTCGTCATTTTGTCTTAAAAAAATGTAACACCTTTGAGTTCAACAACTCTTCTATGGCCTCTGCCTCGAGGTACTCAATACATCAATACGGGAGGTTTCTTCCCTTATCATTATGAGCTCTGGATTTCACAGGGTAACTGCACCAAGGACATGGATGTGCAGTGTACTTCTGACGTCACCAACTTCTTTTCTTTCCTTTTCCTTGCCCTTTCTTCTTACTCCTCCTCTTCTCCTTTTTGGACCTTGGGTAGAGATGGCAGATTAAACATATCCCTTGTTTCCTGACACACCATCATCATTGGTTCACCCAAGATCTCTCATTAAAAAAAAAAAATTTACTCCCTTGT
Organism: Hipposideros armiger; assembly: GCF_001890085.2. NCBI lineage: Eukaryota > Metazoa > Chordata > Mammalia > Chiroptera > Hipposideridae > Hipposideros > Hipposideros armiger. Next base: position 4,276,740 of record NW_017731369.1, on the reverse strand, counting down.
ATCCTCATAGGTCATTCCTACTTCTCCAGTCCACTAAGAAACTCTTCTCCTGAATTTAATGTGGGGTTTGGGGGGTATGTGCCCATAAAAATATATCTTGTTGTTTTGTGTGATTTTTAAAACAATTTTATTGGGAAACAGTGTGTTTTTCCAGGACCCATCAGCTCCAAGTCAAGTAGTTGTTTTCAATCTAGTTGTGGAGGGTGCAACTCAGTGGCCCATGTGGGGATCGAACCGGCAACCTTGGTGTTATGAGCACTGCACTCTAAACAACTGAACTAACCGGCTGCCCCTGTGTGATATATTTTTATTGTATGTAAATGGTATTATATCTCATTACTTTTTCCACTGAGCATCTGTTTTTAAATTCATTCATACTGTGATATACACATCTAAATCCTTCTGACTCCTTGCCATGGCATGCAACCCCCTATTTTATTCCTTTCTATTCTGGAATGGGCATCCAGTTTGCCTCTGACTCCTTGACACCATAGAAAATAATACATTAGACACCCTTGAACCTACCCTTTTATAAAGCTGTGTGAGCCCTTCTTTGAAATATAGACCCCAGAGTGGCACTGCTGGGCTACTGGGCATGTGCTGTGTCTACCTGGCTGCCAGTTTCTCTTCCTCAGAAGAGATCTGCTGTTCTATTCTCCTGCCCACGGGACATAAGGAGCCCAGGTTCCCACATCCTTGCCAACACTTGGCATTATTCAGCTTTCTAATTGTTGTCAAGCTAACAGGTATAAAGTGCTATGTCATTGTTTTACTTTCCATGATTACTCATGAATTTCAGCATCTTTACAGATGCTTGTGAGCTTTTTGGGTTTCCTCTTGTATAAGTTGCCTGTTGATGTCTTTTGTCCATTTTTCTCTCGGGGTTACTCTCTTGTCCTTACTGATTTTCAGGGCTTCTGTGAATAGTCTGTAATTGTGCTGTCCAATATGGTGGCTTCTAACCCTGTGCAGCTACTGAATGCTTGCAATGTGGCTGGCCTAAACTGAGATGTGCTGAATAGCGTACAATATGTTTAGAATTCTGAAGGCTCAGCATGAAAAAAAAGAAAGCAAAATTCTTGTTAATCATTTCTTGTTTTTTTTTTTTAGCTGAGCCATCCTGCTACCTGTTGGCAGCTCAGCGGCTCCTCAGCTGGGGCTGGACTTGAACCGCTGTTGCTCAGAGCTCAAACTCTTGAGCGAGCTCTTAACCAACTGAGCCACTCGGCTGGCCCCCTTGTTAATCATTTCTTACATTGATTGCATATTGAAACGGTAATATTCTGGATATATCAGATTAAATAAATTATCAAATTAATTTCATTTGTTTATTTTTTTTTAAATATGGCTACTATAACAGAAAAATTTTAATTCCATTAAGTGGCTCCCACTGTATTTCTAGTGAAAAGTGCTGGGCTAGATATTAAACCTTTGTCCATTTTAGACACTGCAAGTGTCTTCTCCCATTCTGTCCTCTTTTTATCAGCTTTACTCATGATGTCCTTTATTTCTGAAAAAGCCTTAATCTTGATGTAGTCAAATTCACTGATTTTGCCTTATGGTTGACACTTTGAAATGTGTTGCGAGAGTTTCTTCCTCTGTCCTGGCTCACAAAGGTATTTTCCTAAATTTCTCCTATTAGCTTTACAGTTTCATCTCTTACTTTTAACTCTTTCATTCATCAGAGGCCACTTTTATGTAAGGTGTTCTGTGGGGATCTTGTCCTAGTGAGTTTTTCTTATAGCATCTGTGAAACAATCTACCTTTTTCCCGCTAATTTGTGGTGCTACCTTTATTGTGTATTAAATTCTTTGACACACACACACACACGGGTATGAGCTCTCTTCTATTCCATCATGAATTATACTTAGCTTTTCCATACATTATTTTAAAAGAAGTAATATGCTATTGAGAATATGTATTCCCTGGTACATTTTTCATGTAATGGCTCACAAAAAGTTGCCTTTTGTGTATTCTTTTATTGAAACAAAATCTAGCAAATACCATTAGCTACGAGTTAAAAAAAAAAATCTGTGCTCCCATCCAGTTGTATGGAAAACCGCCCACACGACATACCTTTTTCTAATTCTAGTTTTTCAGATCTTCAGTGTTTTCTGTGCCTTTTCCAATGGCAATGCTGACAAAGGGGTGGGTTTTTCTTTTTGCATTTTTCTTTATATTATTTTACCCTTTTCTACTGCAGTGGGAAGAACAAGAATTTCCCTAATGGCATGTGTCTCTTTCGCCTTTTATTAAAAAATCTCAAAAGAGACTTTTGTATATCTGCAATTATATTCAGTAAAATTTTATACAGTACTAGACTGAGTAGTGTCTGATTTTACGTATTACTAAAAGAAAAATGTGGAGGTTTGTCTTCATGTCCTGATGTTTAGTTTTTCAAGGTCTTGTTAATTGTGGCTGTTCTCTCATTAGCTCACAGCGACTGACATAACATTGGGTAGGTTGAGAAAGGAGAGCGCTTTCCTGGTTCAGTGTCCACTCCTCCCTCCCACCATCAGCACCTTGATTTGATTCGGGGACATAATCACCCCTTTATATTCTTGGCAATGGAGTTTTTGTGCAACGGACACTGGTTCACCCGTGATCCAGAGGTGGGTACATGACCCAGGCCCAGGCAATCATTCTATTCCATCCTCTTGGCCCTGATTGGCTCACGGAAGGGCACATGACCCAAGCCAGGCCAATGAAATTAAATTCTAGGATTTTGTTGGAATATTAGGAAAAAGAAGTCAGCTTCCTTTCCACTGAGGTTGCTAAACCTGAGATGTAAGCTTAGACCACCAGGGAAGACAGTGTGCCTAAAAACACAGGAGGCTTGATAGTAATAGCTCGAGTCCTTTCTCCAGCCTTGCCACCCCACCATGATGTGAGCCAAAGAATGCTCCCTGTTTTTTGTTTATGGCTATTTGGGTTGTTTATGGTCATTTTCAAACTAAAGAAAATCTATGGAACCATCCTGCCTGTTCCTTATCTTCAGGGCTATTTTCCTGTTTATAAAGGTCTCTAGTAGACACACAGGGCAGAGCGACTGTGTCACCCGAGGCTTTTTTGTGGGTTATCTATTACTTGTAGGCTTCCAGATGGCCTGAATGGAAAGGCCCTTCTCATATTCCACTAAGCTTGACCTGATGGCATCAACCAGGAGTTCACCAGCTTCGTGCCCACCTCCCAAACTAGGTTAATTAAGTGTATTAGTAGTTATCAACACTGTATTGTAGCATTGAAATTTGCTAAGAGGGTAGATCTTGTGTTCTTACCCCCCTAGACACAGAAAGGAAATGGTAAATGTGTGAGGTGATGGACATGTTCATTAGCTTGATTGTGGTGATCATTTCACACTGTATACATAAATGAAAACATCACATTGTATACCTTAGATATATACACTTTCTATTTGTCATTTACACCTCAGCAAAGCTGAAAAAAAAATAATGTTGTGGTGAAAGTCCTTGCCTTTTATTTCTGATCTTTACAGATGTTTTGGGAAAAGGGAGGATCTGCCAACTCAGCAACCTTCTGTGTACCTAATTACCCGGGAGAATTTCATGTTAGAAATCCGTGACAAGGCATTACTACAAAAGCAGCACAGACTCCCAGACTTGAAAGGATCTCAGAGGTTCTGCTTTGCAGCCTCATGATCTGAGGACTTGTGTCATCCTAACAGAAATTTAGTACTCATAATAGAGTTTCATGGCAAAACTCTTTAGAAAAAGGTCTGGAAGTTTCTTTTAAAATGAAACATTCACCTACCCTACAACCAAACAATTCCACTCTTAGAATTTTACTCTGGAGAAATAAAACATGTGTTTACACAAAGACGTGTATACAAATGTTCTCCATAGCTTTATTCATAATAGTCCCAAACTGGAAACAACCCAAATGTCCAACAGGACAATGAATTTTTTTTTAAGTGGTATATTCAGACAATGGAATACCATTCAGCAATTGAAAAGGATGAACTACTAAACAAACAATCCAATTAAAAAATGGGCATAGGAACTGAAAAGACATTTTTCCAAAGAAGACATATGAATGGTCAACAGGCACATGAAAAGATGCTCAACATCATTCATCATCAGGGAAATGCAAATCAAAACCACAATGGGATATCACCTCACACCTGTCAGAATGGCTATTATCAAAAAGACAAGCAATAACAAGTGTTGGCAAGGCTGTGGAGAAAAGGAAATTGTGGTGCACTGTTGGTGGAAATGTAAATTGGTGCAGCCACTGTGAAAAACAGTATGGAGGTTCCTCAAAAATTAAAAGCTAGAACTACCATATCATCCAGCAACCCCACCTCTGGGTATATATCCAAAGGAAATGAAAACAGGATCTCAAAGAGATGTCTGCACTCCCATGTTCATTACAGCATTATTCACAATAGCCACAATATAGAACCAACCTAAGTTGAATGAATAAAGATGTGATATATATATATATATTCCTATTGTTTATATTATATACAATAGAATATTATTCAGCCATAAGAAAGGACATCCTGCCATTTGTGACAACATGGCTGGAAATGGAGGGTATTACGCTCAGTGAAATAAGCCAGTCAGAGAAAGACAAACGCTGCATGATCTCACTCACATGTGGAATTTAAAAGGTTAAACTCATAGAAACAGAGACTAGAATGGGGGTTACCGGGGGCTGGACGAAAAGGGGAGATGTTATTTAAGGATTACAAATTTCTACCTGTAAGAGGAGTAAGTTCTGGGGATCTAATGTACAGCATGGTGGCTGCAGTTAACAATACTGTGTTATATACTAGAATGTTATTAAGAGAGTATATCTTTAATGTTCTCCCCATGAAAAAGAAATGGCCACTATGTGACATGATGCGGATGTTAGCTAACGCTATGGTGGTAATCATTTTGTACTATGTAAGTGTATCACGTCAACACTTCCTGTATACCTTCAACGTACACAATGTTATATGTCAATTATATCACAATGATGCTGGGGAGGGAGGAAAGGAATGAATTCCTGATAAACACAACAACATGGACGAATCTCAAAAATAGTACGCTGAGTGAAAGTGGCCAGGCCCTACAAGTGTGGGGTGCATGACTTCGATTATAGGGTTTCCTGGACAAGCCGATCAAGGGTGTAAAAATCGGTCCATGTGCCCTGGCAGCTCCGGATCCACAGTAGGCAGGAGGCAGGACCCTGGAGGAAAGGCAGCCACTGCCAGAGATGGGTCCAGAAACACGCTGGCTTTTCCCTGCCTGCTGTCCTCCAATCACTGCCAGTGCCCCCACGGCCCTAGACCAGCTTGCACGAGAGCCTGGAAATACAGCCCGCAGAAGTCAGATACGAGCACAGTCAAACGGTCAGTGACAGAGCAGAGAGGCTAACCCAGGTCTGCCCAGGTTTGGTGAATAAAAATACAGGCCATAGAATTGAATTTCAGATAAACAATAAATAATTTTTTTTTTTAGGATAAGTATGTCTCATACAGCATTTGGGACATACTTATCCTAAAAATTATTCATTATTTATCTGAAATTCAAATTTAGCCATGCTTCCTGAATTTTATCCGGCAACCCTATCCTAAGCTCGTACTCTTTCCATGTTATTGTCCCACCACCTCTTACAGGAAGAGACCACACCTTTTTCTAGCTCCTAGCCTCACCTTTTTTCATGAGCAAACGAGGGGCATCTTCTTTTACTCAGATTGGAGAACAATCCTCAGGAAAGCCTTAGGTCGCAGGGAAGCAATTCCCCACAACACTGGTCCTCCAAAGTGCTCCAAAGTGCGGCGCTCGGAGTGGCTGTGGCAGTGCCTAGGGGAATGCAAGGGCTGCCTCAGAGGCCCTGAATTAGGATGTAACGAATCCCCACCTGATTCTGATGCATGCTCAGCCATGAGAGCCACAGCTCTAGATGAAAGGGAGCTGCTCTTTCTAGAGGAAGAGAAAGGTTCTGGGCAGAAATCAGTAAATTGTTATCCATGGCCACACCAGCCTCCCTGAACCACTTAGCGTTGAGTTCTCACAATGTTTTTATAAAATTATGTCTGGCAGCTTGCAAGAGCTCAGACCTTGGGGTGGATGCCATTACCAGGACAGGATGGCCAGATGTCAGCCTTCCCCAGGTGCATTTCCAACCAGGTGTCTTTCAACCTTTGACCCCAATCCAGAGAGCCTTTCCATCCCCATTCCTCCATTATTAAATCACAATCATTGGATCATCAGTATCCAAGACAGGGGCAATTAAATGGTAAAAATAAGGATGCAGCATTAGTTGTGCCATTTAACGACATTAACAGGAGCCTTTTACATTTTGTAAAAATATGCTATTATATTAATATGCCTAACCTGATTATGGTGTCTTCAAATGCCTTTTCTTTTCACTTAAGACATTAAGGCAGACATTTTAAACAGGGTCTTTGTACATCTCCAACATTAACAAATTATTAGACACTAATTGCTCTGGGTTCTAGCCACCTCTCCAAACACAGTTCTCCATTTGTAGAATTTAAAACATACTAGAGCAATTTGTGTTCCTTAATAGCTACAAATTTGTTAGCTTGACTCAGAACCAGCAAAACCTGGGAAGCTATTATGTAAATATAGATGTCTCTCCGGTGATGGTAATTAATGCAGAGATCTCCAGAAAAGCATTCTCTCTCTGATTAAGTGATGACGAGCATTTGACAGCTTGTGGGGTGGCACAAAGAACCCCCAGAACATTTTCCGGGTCCCTTGGCAGTTCTTTCTGAGTCTGAAAAAGCCCTTGAGTTTCCATAGAGGGGATAAGAAACAAGCTGAAGACCCTCTTCTCCTCTGAATCCCCAGAGCTAACCACCAGCACAGTGGCCTGAGCAGCTGGTTATAACTCCTCGTCCCTGTCTCTTCCTCTCAGAGGGTCAGATTCATTTCAGAATAAGAGTGCCATGTCTGATGCTGAGTATTCTCATTTGTATTAACATATGTCATTAAAAGTTGTGTTTACGCTTAACGAGGGCACAGACTTGCATGTTTCAGGTAACTCTAGGCAATGAGGGTCTGTTTGCCATCGCAGGAAAGGCCTTCCTGCTCAGCTGATCTCATGCCTGTATTTAATGGAAGAGTAAACTGGGGCCCAAAGAAAGGGAATGATTCATCAGACTAGAGAAGCAGTAGGTTATGGAAGGAGACCCAGGAACCACCCCCAAAGAACGGACTGGTCTTTCTAGTACCTACTGACTTCAAATCAATGAAACTAACATTTTTGGAGGTGTGATGGAGAGGCCGTTATTCTTGACTTGCAAATCATACTATTATATACTGAGTCCCCTGACCTTCCCCTTATCACTGCCCCTCCCACTCTATGAGGATCTTATTGACAACACTAAAGTATCAGGGCTTTGAAAGAACCTGGGATAAAGCCCAGTGGCAGGGGAGTAGCCTCCCTACTCAGCTGTCCTTTCGAATCTCAGTTCCACCACTGTTTAGCTGAGTGACATTGGTCAGGTTAGTTCACCTTTCTGAACCTCAGCGCCATCACCTGTGAGGTGGAGATAACGCTATGCGAGGATTAAAGGAAACAATTTATATATAGTACAAGGTCAGCCTTCAATTACTCGGAGGTCCCTTCCCTATAATTTCTAAGATTGGGTGCAATTTTATCTCTTCTTTCCTTTTCATGTAGATTTGATGAATGCTTAAAGCGTTCCAGAGTGAAAGTGAGGGTCTTGTTACCAGTCCCAATTAGATAGTTCAAAAGCCTCATAAATCTTGGTGAATCTGTTATAGGAAATTGAAAGCTCAAATGGTACGGCCATGGCTCTAAAGAACACCGCCGTCGTTCTCCGCAAGCCCCCGTGTAATGTTTCCAGTCTGCTTAGCAGTGTGTGTCTATCAATGATTGGCCCATCATTGATGCCCTAACCCTGAATAACGCAGCTAATGGCGCCCGTTCTTCCCAGCCAGGGCTAAATGAAGAGGCAGGAGGATGATGAAAGATGGCTACTTGGCTTATGATTTGGGAGCATGTTAATCCAAAGCAGGAATGACCTACACGGAGTTTGGGTCTCGGGTTTTTGAGAATGGAATTAAGTATTGATTTCTATGCCACTCTCTTATCATTTAATTAAACAAACCACGCAGTCCCTGAGTGTGTGCTGGCCACCCAGGCTCGTACTTATTAACAAGCTAAATGGGACGACAGATGAGCTATCACACACCAGACATAGCGCTGTGTGCATGGGAGCCCGAGGCACCTTGACAATGAGGAGTGGAATTTATAGCTCATGTTTTGCTTCCTGTAGAAGACCAACTCCATTCAGATCCTTGGTGAATAACCTTTGCTCTGTATCATCTGGCGAGAGGAATATGTGATGATTAATTTGAGGTCAGCTGGACTGACCGCAGGGTACCCAGAGTCAACATTATTTCTGGGTGTGTCTGTGAAGGTGTTTCCAGATGAGATTAGAATTTGAGTTGGTGGGCTCAGTAAAGCAGATGGTCCTCCCCAACGTGGGTAGGCATCATGGGATCCCTTGAGGGCCTGAATAGAATAAAAGGAGGAGGAAAAAGGAATTTGCCCCTCTTTTCTTCCAGACGGATTAAACTGGGGCGTCCCATATCATCTCCTGCCCTCATTCTGGGATTCGCACCAAGGTTCCCCTGGTTCTTAGGCCTGTGGACTCAGAATGAATTACCCCACAGGCTGCCCTGGGTCTCCAGCTTGTAGACGAACGGCCCACAGAACTTCTCAGCCTCCAGAGCTGCATGAGTCAAGTCCTCATGATAAGTATGTACAGTAATACCTTGGTTTGCGAGCATAATTCGTTCCAGAAACAAACTACTCATGTTGCAAGACATCGCTCATTTACCACGTTAAAATGTATTAGAAATGTTTGCTCGTCTTGTGGAACACTCGCAAACCAAGTCATTCACAATCCAAGGTTTTACTGTACATATTTGCATCTGCAATTGGTTGTGCTTCTCTAGAGAACCCTGACTAATACATGACATTCTGATTTGCCTCTGCTTCCCTTATTTATCAGTGCATCCAGCACCCGTCTGGAAACAACTGGCAGAAATGGGGGAAGTGGGCAGGAGGTAACATTACTGGGGAGGGAGGGTGAGAAGAGGCTGTGATTGGAGGCGTGTGTGTGTGTTTGTGCGCATGTGTGTGTGTGGTGTGTATATATGTGTGTGGTAGGAAGAACATAGGAAGTAGAAGGTCAGTACCTACGGGAGATCGCATTATTTATACATGATTCTTCTTTCCCTCTTGCCCTTGCCAAGATGTCATGGTGGATGGAGTCAGCTCCCCTCCTCTGACTTAAGGCCTAGCCATGTGACTTGCTTTGGCCAATGGAATATGAGGAGACGTAAGATACACCACACTGCACTGGAGTATTTACATGTGTGTTTGTGGTTTGGCTGGACCTCTTGTGCCCCTAACTTGCACCTTCAGATGAACATGTCCCAGAAAGCCAGTGGCCCTTCAGGAATAAAAGACCCATGAAGAGCCCATGGCCAGAACAGAGCTGAGCCTAGCTCATTCGCTGATACATGAGCGAGGAATAAATACCTGTTGTAAGGCCCTGGGAGCTGGGATTGTTTATTGCACAGCACGACTGCAGCAACACCTGACTGCTACAGGAGCTGTATCAGGAGCTGGGGACAGGAAGCAAGAGGTGGAGAAGGGAGTGAGAGTGGGGATCTGCCTCATAGGGCCCATGGTGGCTTCCTGCTAAATGCCGCCATCCAAGGTGTATTTCCCTGGGGTAGGTAGATACACCATTGTGACACTGTCACCAGTGCTCATGGAGCCATGGGTGAGGCCTGTAATTGCAGCAGTGTTTGTAAAGAGGGAACAATGGGATACAACTTAAATGTCCACCCACAGGAGAAAGGACAAAATTTACGAGGCATATTAAAACTCAACGGAATATAACACGTAAAGCGCTAGGACCATGCATATCCACATGGAGGAGCTGAAAAGAGCAAGTTGTGAAATGACGCGGTCTGGGTGATCATGTCTGTATAAAATTAAAACCTGAAAACCAATACCACCTATTGTTTATGGACGCACACATGTGTACTAAAAGTATAAAAACATGCGCAAAGGAGAAACCCCAAACTGATGATGGGTGGGACCTCAGGAGAGAGAGGGGGAAGAAAAGGGGTTGGATGTGGGCACTCGGGAGGCCCCTGCCGAATTGGTGATGTTTTATTCCTCAAGAGACAGAGAGAGATTTGAACAAATGTGACACTCGGCTAAGATTTGATAAAGCTTGTGTAGGGGCACACAGCCATTCATCATCTTGTTCTCTCCTTTTGTCTGTATGTTGGAAATATTTCAGCTACAATTGCTTTAAAGGAAGACATGCCCATGGTGTGTGCTGCGTGTGAGGAGCGTGAAGGGTGGTGGTGGTAGTGGAGGCGTGGGTGTGTGAGGGGAGGCGATGGGGACGGGGGAGTCTGTGGCAGGTTGGAACCCCTGGGACACCGACTCTTGGAGGGGGCTGACATGTGGTCATTTGTTGAGGGCGCCCTGGGACCAGCACTGTGGGGGGAAGGGAGGCAGGCTGAGCAGGGGCCATCGAGCGGCCATGCAGCCTTGGCCCGTCCCCTGGGAGCTCTGGAGCTAGACTGGCCCTCAGAGTTGTCCCCAGCTGGAGTTGTCCCCAGTTGTCCCCAGCGGAGCCTTCATGCACTAGTGTCAATGGGTCACTGAGTGCAGGCTGCCCAGGAAGGGCCTGACCCTGTGTGCGGCTGACCCTGAGGGGTGACAGCTGAGCTGTCTGCTGACAGCACCACCAGCGGTTGGGGCATGTCCTCATTGAGGGGGTCTGGGTAGCCCCACAGGTGCCCTGTTACCACAGGTCATTTGGGTTTTCATGAAGAGAATCTGGACTTGGTTCTGTGAACGACTGTCATTCTTTAGCGCTCATGATTGCGACGCCTAGAATTTTACATAACATTTAAAAACTTCTTAATCTGAAACATTTCAAACCTACGGAGAAGGTGCAAGAACAGAACAAGGAATGCTCACAAGCTTATGTCCCTTACCTTGAATCATAGCTTATTCATAGTTAACGGACCCACTTAACACGTCATGGGCTCTGCCTGCATCTTCTCAGGAAGCCTTCTGCAGCCTCTGAGGTAGAAGAAGTTGGAGCCATCGTGACACTTGATCCTTCCTTTCGTCAGCATGTATCCCCGGGAACAAGGACCTCCTCTTCTATAATCAGCGCAATGATCAAGTTCAGGAAGCGTCCTACTGAGCCAACGCCATTATCTAAATAATAATCGATATCCCATTATCTGACACTATGCTAGGCAGCAACCTTTCCCCCGCAATCCGGGGTCCAATCTAGGATCATTCATCGTATTTCAGAGTCATGCTAAATTGCTTCTTAAAGGAACAATATTTGTGCTCTTTAGAGGTTTCCTGACATTTTCCAGCTTCAACTCATGGGGAGCCTCAGCTTGGAAAGAGAAGCTGTTTCCTCCTTACCTTAGCTTAGCCCAGTGTAGGAGGGTCCAAGCCCAACCCCCTCTCTCCATCTCACTCTCCCGCCTGTACTGCCCCTGGGATGCTAATGGTGACAGTGGGGAGGGGGTCCCTTGACCTGTGGCTCTCAGAGCCTTGCTGTCTTTCCCCACAGCAAGCAGGACAGTGATGCCACTGAGAGCCTCATAATGAGGTCTGGCCTCTCCAGGGGTTCCCAGCCACATGCACCTGAGTGGGGTTTCTAGGTGGGAGGAACATGCACCTTAGGTTGACCAGAGCTGGGTAATGATGCTTCTAAATCCATGTAGCTACTCTCATTGTTTCCAGCCCCACAGGGCATCCCTGGCATGGCCACTGGAACTGGTACCAAGTGCTGAAGCCCCTGACATTTGCACCAAGCTTGCACCATCATCTGGTGCCCTAGGCATCTTCCACTACCAACCATGCCTTCGACTTCATGATTGTTCCGCTGCTGCCTTCTCTCGCAAGTCCATAACCCAGAAGCAGCACAAAACATGCTCCAATATCTATGAAACTCACAGTCATAGACGCCATCAGAGATGCTTCACACACAAGTCACCATTCACATGTCACGTGTAACGATAATTAAAATCTCTTTATGAAAATCCCTATTTGTTCCAGCAACTGTAGTTGGGTTTTCTGTTACATGTGCCAAGCACTCCTAATTGATGCAACTTCTTACAGGTACAGCTGGCTGGAACCCGAATTCCACAGCAGCAGATGCTTATTCTATCATCTGTTGCTACTAGCAACACCTTGCAGTCAGGTTCTGGCTCTGGAGATAGGCTGCTTGGGTTCAAATCCTGGCTCTGTCCCTGAGCAACCTGGGACAAGTGATGAAGTCCTATGAGCCTCCATTTCCTTATCTGTAAAAATGCAGATAATAACCTTATGAGAATTAAGCGAACTAATGCAGTAATCACATTGATTAGTGACTGTGGCCTGGCAAGCACGCGCCCGCTAGTAGCTGGCGTTACTACACTGACCTGCCAGTCCTTACAGGAATGGCTCCCACGTCTGGACCTGGATCTCTCCAACAGAATGAGCATGGTAAGCAACATGTAACCATGGTATCTTTTGCACCAATAAATAAAAAAAAAAATCGTCCATGGAAAAAGATTCCTACCATAGACACAGATTAATGGTCATAGCTTTAAAACAGAAAGATCCTACAAAACAGAAAAATTAACAAGCCAACTTTTAAGAGCTAAATAAATGGACACAGCTCTTATGCTGGCAATTCACAAGGAACCATAAATGGCAGATAAATAATCACGCGTTCCACTAGTAACTAAAGAAATGCACCTTAAATCAACAGAAATAAATTGTTAGCTATCGTTTTATAGCATCGGGCCCCGATGTTGGTGAGATTGCAGGGAAATGTGCCTTTTTTCATACTGCTGGTAGGATTTTAAATTTATACCATTCGAGGGTCAACGTAGCAACATCTATCAAGACTTTTCAATTATTTAGTATCTATTAATTTACCTTAAGGAAATAATGATAGAGGTGCAGAAAGAGCTTCGAATGTTCACTGCCTGCTGCTTATAATAGTGAACCATTGGATTCAATCCAAATATCTAACAAAAGGGGGTTATTTACATAAATGAATGCACATCCACACTATGAAACACTTCATACCTTTACACAGCGGTAAACAAAATGTTTACTGATATAAAAAGTGTTCACAATTTATTGTTTGGTGGGAAAAAATGAAAAATGCATTTATGCAAAGGAAAAATATTTATAATAGTACACCCCTAAGCTTTAACAGAGGTTCTCTTTGAGTCATAGAAGTATGAATGATTTTTATCTTCTTTTGCTTTTTTATAATTTCTAATTTCTCTATAATGCTATAGGAATCACATTTCCTTTTACAAAATGGAAATAAGTGGTGATTACCTGTGGGGAACAGAATTGAATAGGTATGGGTGAAATATTTCTTTTTAACATATTTTTTCAGAAAGTGATCATAAAAGTGGTTTTTCCACTGTCTTTGGAATCTTCTAGTCTTTTTCAGAGTTAGAAAAGGGCACTGTTGGGCTGGCCGTGTGGCACGTTGGTTAAGAGCTGACTTGGGACGCCAGAGGGCCCCGGTTCGGATCCCACATATGAGGGCCAGTGACACTGCCCTCTACAGCTAAGATGCTGAACAACAGCTCAACCTGGAGCTGGGCTGCTGTGAGTCGCTGGCAACGGCTGCAGCCCCTGTGGCAGTGGGTTGCCATGGGCTACTGTGTATAGCCAGCAGCCAGCGTGAGCGGCTAGCAGCCGCAGTGAGTGGCAGTCCAGAAGTTGGCAACTGATCTGCCTCGCCCAGGAAGAGCACAATGATGGTGCCAACTTGGGCCAGTGAAGCAACATCCTCCACAACTAGACTGAAGAATAAAAGGACAGCAACTTGTCTGTTCCCCTTCCCCCAATTCCCCAGCACTATTCCCATCCCCCAATTCCCCAATAAAAAATCTTAAAAAAAAAAAAAGAAAAGGGCACTGTTGTGTACGTAGACAGCATAAATTCTGGTAGGGTTGTTTAGCGAATTTCTAATTAACATCCTGACACGTTATGCTAGGCAGTCTCTCTGGATGTCTGAGAGTTTCGGCCTTTGTCCTGTCCTAAATCCCCGAAAAAGTGAAGTCATCTGCTAGGCAGAGTATTAATTACACAATAAGTTGAATGTAGCCACTGCAAATATTCATGCAAATATCTTCATTAGTAAAATCATGCAATTAACCTGAAATATGTGCTAAATGAAGCAGCCAAATTGTTGCATATTTTCCCAGCTCTTAATTATATAATTTTGGTAATCAATTTTTCTCCTGATTACCAGAAAGAAAAAAAAAAAAGAAAGAAATCTTCAGCGTATGCACGCTCTGAGGATGACTTGGAACGTGAGATAAAATCCCGAATCGTTTTAGCAAAGAAGGCCATTAACCTTTCCCGTGTTTTTGTTCAATGAAGGCATTTCCTGCTAATGCTCATCACTGAAGATGATTGCATTTTAACAAGAGCTTTTTGGATCAAGCGTCAGCCCTTCCTGAACTGTACATTTTGTAAGCACCACTGTCATTAAAGGTTACCAGCACTTCCATTATTAACTTGCCGGCGTTTATTTCTTAAATGGCTTTTGACTGCAGGGTAAAAATTTTCCCTAAGTGAAAACTGACATCCAGCTCACAACCCGACTTATTGGGGTGGACCCAAGTGCCCAGCTGTCACATGAAAAGCAGGACGGATGGGGAGCAGTGAATCCTAGCGGACACAACTCTGGTGTTCTTTGGTTTCTTATTCCAATCTACTGCGTGGCTAGGCATTTGAAGGTGGGAAGCACCACATGGTAGATCATTTTACAAGGTGACCCTGGAGGAGTTGCTTAGCTGTGGGGACCCTCAATTTCTCTATCTGTGAAATGGGGGATAGGATGAATTCACAAGCTAGTGAGAATTGAGATAAAACAGGCCAAGTCTCCAACATATGTAGAGGAGAAAATAATTTGCCAACATTTAGGTTGACTCCTTTTAGCTTTCCCCTTTTAACATGTTCTCTTGGAAACAGTCCACCTGTTTAATAGGGATTTATCACCTCTAGATAGGACAGGACTGGACCAGACAGCGTGGATAGCACTTGATCTTTCTAGCAAGATGTTGATTTTGACCACTTGACCCTAGAGTTCCTCCCAAGATGCAGAGATGCCTAATGCTTAGTTATGAGAGTAGAGTTGTGGAGAACACATATATAACATAGTATAATATATAGAAAGCCACGAAGGCAGGGTCTGGAAGTACAGGTTGCGCACTGCAGAAAGATGATCTCCGAGCCATTTGTGGCAGAGGCACTGTAGATTTATATGCTTATCCCGACAGTTTTCTAGATCCCAAATCAGTGCATTTTATAGTGCTTTTCTGCCAGATGGAAGTAAAGTATCCTGAGGAAGGGGCACCTCTTTCTAAGTTGCACAAAGACGTTTTACAGCTCCTCCTTGAGGAAAGCCCTCTCCTGATGGCTCTGCCGGTTTGGAGGGGAAATAGGAAACATGGAGGGAGCAGAGGGGAAGATCAGATGCATGGGTCCTTCAGAGGGAACCTCTGTTAGGGACTTACGGAGGACTTGAGGGTGGAGGGCTTCTGCCCTGGTTCCTGTTTAGGATCTGGAAGGGGGCTGCATCTCAGGTGGTCCTGGCCGTATGAGTGTGAAGGTGGTGCGGCTACAAGAAAAGGCTCCAAGTATCCAGCAGGCTCCTAGCAGGTAACAGATAACCCTTTCAAGCCGAGACCTTGGCAAAGCTGTGGGCAGGGCTAGAGAAGGCAGTGAGGGATAGTGCAGGGCCGGAAGCCAACAAGAGCAGGGAGCCATGGCACTCCTAGGCCTGAACCGGCAAGGGGAGGGAGCTGGATGGACAGGCTGCCCAAGGGAGCTGAGCCTGGGGGAGAGGACCCAGCAGGGAGGGAAGCAGAGATTAAGAATAATACTGAACTTCTCCATCCTCCGTCTCTCTCTCTCCTCTCTCTCTCTCTCTCTGTGCTTATGTGTGATGGGTATACTCTGTGTGTGTGTGTGTGCTTATGTGTGGTGGGTATATGTTGTGTAGTGTGTGTGTGTGTGTTTTCTCCATGAGAACCAACTACATAACAAGAGCTGGATTTGACCCTGACCATATGTCTCCAGAGCCCATGCTGTGACCATGAGGCTCCACTGCCAACCCAGCAGGAGGAATGCCCTAGAAAAGACATATACCAGCAATGCTGGGCAAAGCAGTGAGTGGCTACGCCTGTCAGGGCAAGTGCATGGGAAAGACCTTGTTTCGGCTCGCCTACAAATTGGAATTTTGGGGGCCCAAGAATGGGGGTGGGTTCCGGATGGAGGGCCCTCCTGGGGTACAGGCAAGGGGTCGGAGAGGGTGGGACATATTCAGGACTGGCAGGGACCTTCAGGTGGCTTGGTTGGGAGAGTAGGAGAGAAGGTGGCTTGGTTGAGTTTCGCTTGTATGGACTTTCTTCACCACACCAAGGACAATGTTCCACAGTAGGTACAGATAGAACTCCTTATCAAAATTCCAGAACTCTCCTTTGAGCATGCCAGCAGATGTGCCCTCTGCCTTCCCAGAAAACATCTCTTCTGGAAAACCTCTGTTAGTAAGATACAGCACAGATGTGTGTGTGTGGGAGGGGGTGTCTGGGGCAGAAGAGGGAGAACAGAGAGAGGAAGGAGGGGGGCGGAGAAGGAATCATTAAATCAAACCCTTCTCTAATATTCAATCCCAGAAACTTAAATGATTATCGTACTCGCTTATCATGGAATGTTCTAGAGCCAGGAAAAAAATTCTACTTCTGAAAAATATGACAGATCAATAGCACTTGTAATGAGAGAGATGCATAAGTCCTCGATACAATTTTACCAACCAGCATAAAACAACTCAGTAGAGAAAAGTCACCCAGACCAAACTGGCTTTGTTCTTAACATAATTTATCACTAAATAAGAGAAAACGTTTAAACGTATTAATAATCAAAGCAGAAAAAGTTAAAAATTCGATGGCCCCTTTTCATGAAGACTGGAAAAATATGGGTGGCCGGGTAGCTCAGTTGGTGAAAGCGTGTGCTCTGAACAACAAGGTTGCTGGTTCGATTCTCACATGGAATGGTGGACTGCACCCCCCCCCTCCCCCCACTCCACTGCAGCTAGATTGAAAACAGCGACTGGACTTGGAGCTGATAGGTTCTGGAAGAACACGCTGTTTCCCAATAAAATTATATATATATATATATATATATATATATATATATATATATATATATATATATATAAAACAAGCTGGAAAAATAGTGGTTCAAGGGAGTTTTCTGTGAACACAGTGACACTTTGCATTTGAAATTCCAATCCAACAGGTATGTAGGGCAGAGCGTGCATTGTGCTCTTGGCCCTGTGCCAGGTCATTGGTGGCTTCATCCTGTCCTTACAGTGGTGTGCTGAGCCCTACTCTGCTTGGCTCTGCATGGCCTCTTGGGCCTCAACTCTTGCGATCCTCCCGCTTAGTCACTTGGCACCAGCCTGCTGGCCTCCCTGCTCTCCTGGAGCACACCAGCTTCCCTTCGGCCCTAGGATCTTTGCACTGACGGTCTCTGCCTAAAACACTTCCCTCTGCTCCAGATATTCCCGTGGCTGGCTCCCCCATCTCTTTGAGGTCTCAGCTCAAATGTCACTGTCTCCTTAGGGGTTTTCTTGAGAACCCTGAGAAAAACTACAAGCAAGGTCCACCCCAACTCCCCACCAATGCTCTCCCTCTCCCCTTCCTGCCTTTCTCTCTATCTCACAGCATAATCATCTGCACACTATATACTGACTTGTTTCTTGGTCTTCCTTCTCTTGCTGCCAGAATGCAAGGGCCATGAGGGCAGGAGCTTTGTTAGCTGTTTCCCCAGGGCCCAGAACAACGCCAGGCACAGTCACTGCTCAGAAAATATCTGTTGCATGCATGAATGAACAGGCCAAAGGGCTGCCCTACAGGAGAGGAGGCAACATCTGCAAATTCTCCACCTCAAACCTTTTTGCTTAGGAATTCTTCTTCCTTGCATTTAAAACATTTATTTAAAAAGGCAAACTAGGCACCTGGTACAAAATTCAAGAGGGTCATAGACTGAAGGCTACACAACAAACACGAAGTGCCCCCACCCCAGCCAGGGAGACCCCTCTCCTTCCCAGTCTGACAGATGGAAAGGGCAGCTCCCATGTCATTTTAATTTGCATTTCTCTTTTCCCAAGTGAGACTGAGCGGCTTCTCATAGATTTAAGAGCATTAGTGATTTTTTTGTTTTTTTTTTTCCTGGGGACTGTCTGATGATGATAGCCTTGCCCATTTTTCTATTCAGTTGTCAGTCTTTTTCTTATTGATTCATAGGAGCTCTTCTCATATTATAGAAGTCAGGCCTTTGGATATGCAAATAGTTTTTCCCAGTTTGTCATGTCATTTGACTTGTTTATGGTGTACATTTCCATGCAGAACACCTTAATTTTCATGTCAAAGGTATCCATCTCCTTTATGGCTCCTAAGTTTTATGTGAGACTTAGAAAAGCTTTCTTTACTCAAAGATTATATCATCATTCTCTTGCATTTTCTTGTGGTCCTTCAATTTGCTTTTAAAAAAATTTTTGTTTTGTTTTGTTATTGGGGAATGGTGTGATTTTCCAGGACCCATCAGCTCCAAGTCAAGTAGTTGTTTCAATCTAGTTGTGGAGGGCACAACTCAGTGGTCCATGTGGGGATCGAACCGGCAACCTTGGTGTTAACCGGCCGCCCCTCGACTTGCTTTTTCATAATGTATATTGCCATGCAGATCGGGAGTAAACTTGTTCCTCTGTACTCCATGTAATTGGACAGGAAGTTATATTTAGATTTTACCACCAGCCCATAATATGTGTCCCAGGAAAAACACCAAAAAGACAACCGAAGCACCATGTTTACGGTTAGAAGGTATTTTCAGTGGTTTCTATAGGAGCTGGGCTGCAGCCCGGGTGGGAGGGTCTTCTGTGTCTGCCCTGCTGGCTGGAAGCAGGGCCACTCTGGAACTCCAGAGTGTCAGCAAGTGACAATTCCGCCCTCAGGCACAGGGCTGGAGGCAGTGTGGGGCTTCTCGGGATGTTTCTGGACCTTGCATTTGACACTGAAGAATACTGGGAAAACGAAACCTTGTGATAGGTCTCTAGCACTTGGTGTTCGGGAACTTCTATTTCATTGGGATTCAAAGAAACCCACATCTGAGCTAATCAGGAAGTACACTTGAGGGTGGGAGAACTTCTAACTCCCGGTCTTGGAAACCTTTGCACCCTGGACTGCAGTATGGTCTGTTCTGTCTCAGCCACCTCTCAGCTCACTGTTCTCAGGCTTCTGTGCCAACTTGTCTTCTGATAAAGGCGGTGCTCCCACAATTCTGTGCTTGCTCTTAGCTCCTCTCCCCTTCCTCTCTGGGTATTTTTATCCCAGGGGACCACAACAATCCTCAACTCACTGATGGCTTCCAAACACAGCACCTTTGCTGTATGCTTTTTTCTTTTCTTCTGTGTTCCAATTTTTTTTTATTAGTTTCAGATGTACCAAACAATGTAATAGTTAGACATTTACATCCCTCCCAAAGTGATAACCCCCCAGTCTACTACCCCTCTGACATGGTATATAGCTGTTACAATTCCATGGACTCTATTCCCTATGCTGTACTCCACATCCTGTGACTATATATATAATGTTTAATTGTAGTTGACATTCAATATTATTCAGCTTCAGCTTCAGGTGTGCACTGCAGTGGTCAGGCCTCTACACCATCTATGAAGTGGTCTCCCTAGTAAGACAAGTGCCCATCTGACACCCTACAAAATCTTTACACATTATTGATATTCCCCAAACTGTCTTTCATATCTCCGTGGCAATATTGTAGTTACCAATTTGTGCTTTCTAATCCCTTCACCTTCTCCCGCACCCCACCTCCTCCCATCTAGCAACGATAAGGTTTTTTTTTTCATTTTACCTCTAGTCTATTTGCATTTTGTTTGCTCGTTTATTCTGTTCTTTAGATTCCACATATAAGTGAGATCATATGGTATTTGTCTTTCTCTGACTGACTTATTTCACTTAGCATAATATCCTCTAGGTCCATCCATGTCATTGCAAATGGCAAGATTTCATTCTTTTTTATGGCTGAGTAATACTCCATTGTATAAATATACCATAGTTTCTTTATCTAGTCATCTACCAATGGGCATTTCGGTTGTTTCTGTATCTTGGCTATTGTGAATAGTGCTGCAGTAAACATAGGGGTGCACATATTTTTTCAAATTAGTGTTTTGAATTTTTCTGGATAGATACCCAAAAGTGGAATTGCTAGGTCATAAGGTAGTTCTGTTTTCAATTTTTTGAGATACCTCCATACTGATTTCCATAGTGGCTGCACCAATCTGCAGTCCCACCAACAGTGCATGAGGGTTCCCTTTTTCCACATCCTCACCAGCACTTGTTTGTTGATTTATTGAGGTAGCCATTCAGACTGGAGTGAGGTGGTATCTCATTGTGGCTTTTATTTGCATTTCTCTATGATTAGTGATGTTGAGCATTTTGTCATATGTCTGTCGGCCATCTGTATGTCCTCTTTAGAGAAATGTCTCTTCATGTCCTCTGACCATTTTTTAATTGGGTAGTTTGTTTTTATGGTATTGGGTTGTATTAGTTTTTTAAATAAATTTTGGATATTAACCCCTTATCAGATATATCATTGGCAAATATCTTCTCCCATTCAGTAGCATGCCTTTTTGTTTTATTGATGATTTCCTTTGCTGTGAAAAAACTTTTTAGTCTGATGTAATCCCATATGTTTATTTTTCTTTTGCTTCCCTTCCCTGAGGGGATATATCAGTAAAAACATTACTAAGGGCAATGTCTGCAAATTTACTTCCTATATTTTCTTCTAGGAGTTTTATGGTTTCAGATCTTACATTTAAGTCTTTAATCCATTTTGAATTTATTCTTGTATATCGCGTAAGGAGGTGGTCCAGCTTCAAATAAATAGAAACACATACCATGCTTAGATAGGAAGAATTAATATAGTTAAAATATCCATACTACCTAAGGTAATACATAGATTCAATGCAATCCCTATCAAAGTACCAATGACATTTTTCACAGAACTAGAACATATAATCCTAAAACTTATATGGAACCATAAAAGACTCCGAATAGCCACGGCAATCTTGAGAAAGAAGAACAAAGTAGGAGGTATCATGTTACCTGACGTCAAATCATACTACAAGTCTATTGTAATCAAAACAGCATGGTACTGGCATAAAAATAGACACATAGATCAATGGAACAGAATAGAGAGCCCAGAAATAAATCCATGTCTATATGGTCAATTAATCTATGACAATGGAAGCAAGAATTTACATTGGGGTAAAGACAGTCTATTTAATAAATGGTGCTGGGAAAACTGGACAGATATTTGCTGTATGCTTTTAAAACCAGGCATTTTGAGGTCTAACTTGGAGAAAACTAGGATTAGTTATTTGTTTTTTATTAAAAAAGTAACTTTATAGCTTTCACAAAATGACACATGGTTAAGCTTTTAAAAAGTTGAACAATGTATAAAAGTGCAAAGAAAAAACACCCTTGGTATCCCAGTCCCCCAAAATAATAATCATTATTAGTATTTGGTCTCCGTTCTATGGATAAAAAGCCAAATAATATACTTTGTTGAAAATGGGGAATTTTACTATACATACTATTTTTAATGAGAAGGCATTTGATTTTACTTAGCTTTAACAATAAAAGAATCTGAAGTTGAACTAAAGACATTGCCAGCTGTAGGACAGACAGACAGACACACACACACACACACACACACACACACACACACACACAATCAAGAGAAACAGGTTCACTATCTCTTTAAAGAAAAATTATAAAAATCATAGAAGCTGAAGTCACTAACTTTTTTTTAGACTCCATGTTTTAACTCTAGATGGTATTTATTAACTCTGTGGCATGAAAAATGAGGTCACTGGCCCATTTATTTTTTTTCTTCCTAACTCACTCCCCTCCCTACCGTCCCCAGGAAATCGTTTAAAAAAACAAAGCAAAACTGGGTTTCATGGTAGTTGATTAACAAATGTTTATGCACTATAAATCCTCAGAACTTAACTATTGGCTGAATTTAAAATATTGAAAATCTGGGGAGTAAAAGCAAATTAGATAATTACAATTGTGACACTTGAATTAATTAATCTGTTTTGTCTTCTCAACTCTGTCTTAAAGCTGCAATCCGAGACGCCATGAACACAGTTCAGTGGCTTTGAAGATTCTTTGCCTTCTGGTTCTGCCTCAGGAGTAAGAACTTGATACAAGTGGAAAATTAAGATTTCTGTTATACGTGACAAAGTAGAGAATTCCACAGAGTTCAAATTATTGTCAGTATTCCCAAAAGGTACTTTTTATCGGGGGTTGCGCCAAGGAGAAATATCAACCTTACAACCCCTGATAAAGACAATAACCAGTTAGAGTGTTAATTCTTGAAATGTGTTAATGGATGGTTTAGTTGTTACAGTAGTCAGGGGACCTGGGCCTGAAATTTGGATGTTCTTTTACAATCCACAGAAAAGACATGACGAGTTGTTCTAATGCAATTAGAAGATTATGTCTGATCACATTTTTCTTTCTAAGCACATAGTCTATGAAATTAGCAATTAAAAAGAGATCATGGTTGTTGTAACTTGATCTTCCTACTCTGTGGAATTAATCTGTCCAACAGAATAAAAGGGTTACATTCCTCATTTTTCTCTTTATTACTCCCTCCCTTCCTCCCTTCCTCTCTTCCTTCTTTCCTTCCTTCCCTCAATTCTTTCTTTTGCTCAAGGACTCATTTATTCATTCAACAAATATTTATTGAGCATTTCCTAGAGCCAGCCCTGTGCTAGGCATGAAAGAAACAATGGTGAACGTACCATCATTTGCTGGGTAACAAGTCACCCCAATACTTAGTGTTGAAATGTAGTTTGAAACAACAGTGATATTTTCTTATTCATGATTCTGTGGGTCTCGCCTTCTGCTGGTCTGGCCTGGGCTTGCTCATGTGCCTACATTCAGCCACAGGGTCATCAGGACTAGAAGTCCTAAAATGGCTTCACTCATGTATATGGTGGTTGGTGCTGGGTGTTGGTGGGTGCCTCAGTTTTCCTCAAGGTGGAGGTTAGGTTAGACGAGCTAGGTTTGACTAGCTTCCTTAGAGGGCAGAATTCCACAGAGTGAGAGTGGAAATTGGAGAGACTCTTAAGGCCCAGCTTCAGAAATTGTAGCATGTCACTTGTGCAGCATTTATCGGTCAAAGTGAGTCATGAGGCCAGCTCAGATTCAAGGAGAGGGGAACTCGGGCTCCATCTCTGGATGGGAGGAGTGGCAAAATCACAGTGCCCAGGGATGTGTATGCCAGGATAATGGGCACTAGGGGCCATTGTTGGTAATTCACCACAGTGAGTAAGATGGATGGCGTTCCTGCCCTCGCGTAGCTTATAGTCTAGTCATAACCATAACAATAGCTTACGTTTGTTCAGTGCTTACCATACAATGTGTCAAGCACTGTCCTAAGTGATTTACAAGTATTACGATATTAATCCTCACAACAACCTCATGACAGAAAAGTTTAAGCCCCACTTTTAACATCCATAAACAAACACGAAGAGGTGACAGATTCTGGGGGGCTAAGATAGGTATTGAATAAATGAAACATGTATGAAAGTCTAGGTGGTCTGTTGACAAGTCTACGTACATTATTTTCTGCAGGTTAGGACTATTTCTCAGTTTAATGTAATTAACTCAACAATGATTATATAATCACAGCTGAGTATGAAAAAGGATGGTACATGGTGCCACTGGCATACATCGCGGGGCGACCTGTCCTATCCTGGGGATTGATATGGGGGCGTATCCAGAGATGTTCAAACTCTCATCTCAAGGACACAAGAAACAGCAAGGGAATGGGAGAGAGGCAAAAAGAAGGAAGGGTTCATGAGCACAGTCACCGAGAGGAAGAATTTTGTTTGAGAATCACCACTGTGACACTGGAATGAAATCTAGACCAGATAAAGTCACGATGCTGGACAGCAAAGAGGGGACCCGCATCTGGTGTAGAGGCATTCCCCCATCTTAGGAAAATCACTCACAGATTTTGAAAAGAAGTAATATTGTTTAAAACTCCATGAACGAAATTCAAAACACAGATGCCAAATGGGAACAAATATTAGCGGTGTGTGTATTAGTCTAATCATTTATTCATTCAACTATCAAGTACCCACTACTGTTCCAGATCCTTTTCCAACATCCACCTAAATAAATACCCATATAGAAAATTAGTTTGGGGATGTGATCTAACATGAGTTCAAACTTGATTAACTTTTTACCATGTTTTTTCCCTCCACATGTATTGATCAATATTGATTGGTCTCATTCATTCTTCTAGTCTGTACATACACTAGTGTTTGTTTGTTTGTTTATTTATTTATTTATTTTTAAAAAAGATTTTATTGGGGAATTGGGGGAGGGGAACAGTGTTGGGGAATTGGGGAAAAGGGAACAGCCAAGTTGTTGTCCTTCAATCTTAGTTGTGGAGGGCACCACAAGCTCAGTTCAAAGTCCAGTCGCACCGCTCAGCTCAAGGTGCTGTGTTCCGTTAGTTGCGAGGTGGGCATAGCCACCATCCCATGTGGGAGTCGATCTAGCAGCCTGGTTGTTGAGAGCACATACTCTATCCCAAACCACCAGGGTGGCAGCTCAGCTTAAGGTGCCAAGTTCAGTCTTAGTTGCGGGCAGTAGCCCACCATCTTGAACAGGCAACCTTGTTGTTAGAAGCATGTGCTCTTACCAGCTGAGCCATCCTGCCACCTGTTGACAGCTCAGCGGCAGCTCAGCTCAGGTGCAGCTCACTGGCCCATGTGGGAATCCAACTGGCGACACTGTTGCTCAGAGCTCACACTCTTGAGCAAGCTCTTAACCAACTGAGCACTCGGCCAGCCCTGCACACTAGTGTTTATTTAAATCTTGATGGGTTTTAGATTGCTTATAATTTTCTCCTATTGCAACCCATGCTACCAGGTATCTCTCTGTTCTTGTCTTGTTGCACGTGGGCTTTTCTCTAGTCTCATATGTAGAAATGAAGTTGTTGCATTCTCAACATTTTAACAGCTACTGCCACAATACCTTCCAATAAGGCTGTATCAATTTGCATCTTATCAACCTCTTATGAGAATATCCACGCTTTGCCAATACTAGATATCATCCACTCATTAAAATACTGAACTATCTGAAAGGCAAAAAAACAACAACCCCAAAACACTAGAAAAAAACAACAACAAAAACCCTAGTGAATCATTGTTGAGTTACTTCGAATTTGAATTGTCCTAATTTCCAGGGTCGCTCTCATCAATTTTAAAATGGCCATGTTTACGAGACATGGTCTCCCAACTCAGGAGTACTTTGCTTTGGAAAACTGCCCAGTCTTCTTAAAAGTTTGTGGATAAATTAGGGTTAAATTGCCTCCAAATGAAGTTTAAGGTTTATAGCAAAATGCATGGCTCTGAAGGACATCAAAGTAACAGCTCAGAGCAATTCCAAAGTACTTACACTTGTGCCAGGAACTTCTGGGAATAAAAACCTCGGTGCACAGGGAATCCATGATATGTCTAGGGCTTATTCATTACAGAATTCCTTTTGGGGCAATAATACAAATTGGCAGGCCATCTTTCCTTCTGAGCAGAGTAAATGTGATCATGCTGTACTTGCATTCATCCAGATTGGCCGGTAATGTTCATGTTGATAAATGTAGGCTTTATCATTTCAGAAGTTGTTTATGAAAAGAATGACTCAGCAGGAAATGCCGACATAAAACCACGTGAAATCTGAATTCAGCTTTTGACTGGAGCGGGTTTCATAAAAGCCATTATGTTTTACTTTATACCTAGACATTAATATTTTAAATTTAATCAAGTTGAAGTCTTAAGTGGCATAATCTTATTAAACATGGAATTGATTGAACACAAAGTTGGTTTTATTTCTTTAAAAATTACTCTAGATTGGGCTGAATTGATTCTAAGTGCTCAGGACAGGAACGTTTGGTGAAGTCATTGGCAGGGACAGAAAATATCCCCCAGTAAACAGGGTCCTTATTCTTATGGAATTTCCCTTCTCTGAAGGCTCACGTTTATAATAGAATTGTGTTTTCTGTGGTGGTTTGGGGTTGTGATTACTAGAAAATTGAATTTATGAAACCATGCAATTAATGTTTCACCCATATAAAGAATTTATTCTCTTGCACCAAGCTATCCAATCCATTAAAAAATCCTATTGATTCTACCTCTCAAATATACATCTGATTCATCCAGTTCTCTTATGTCTGCTGCTATTCTCAGGCACTATCATCTCTTGTCTGGACCGCGGTGGGAGCGTCCTAGGGGGTCTTCCAGCATTCGCTCCAGCTCTGGGTGGTGGACATGGTTTGGTGCCAATCCTGGAACCATCTACCGCCTTGCTAAGACCTCCTTGCTAAGAACACCCAAGAACTCAAGGGAGAGTGATGCTATCTCCAACCCAGGGGTAGATTTGGGTTAGTCTAAGCCAATTAGGGTATCCTCAGTTTCCTTGCAGTGAATGCATAGGAGTAACTGCATCATCTCATTCTGGCTAATGAGCCATGAGGAGGAATTCTGCCAGGAACTTCTGAGAATGGTTTCCTTATTCCTTAAAAAGAGTCACTGGAGCTGTTGGTATTCTTTTCCTTGGATATTGTTGTACCTGGATGTGATACCTGGAAGGCGGGCCCCCGTCTTGCCACCAGCCCAAGGATGAGGCCTGCATGTTGGGGGTGAAGTGGGGTCAGATCTCATAAAATTGAAGTAAGTTGGTCTGGAGCCCAGACATATGAGCCCTGTGCTCCATGAAAAGCATGATACAAATCTTCCTTCATCTTGAAATCAGCTGGAACTGGGTTTTGTATTACTTGCAGGAGGGCTACCTAATGCTTACGGTGCCGATGGCTTTTCCACCTGGCGCTATAGGGGCTGGTTAAAAAAACCCACAAGTACCAACATGTCACTTCTCAGCTTAGCACCTCTCAGTGGCTGCCCGTGTCTTTTACAACAAAGTCCTGATAAGGTCCTTCATCATCTGTCCCCTGAAAAGCACCCTAGCATCTACTCAGTGCACCTTCTCTCTGTCTCTGGGCTCTAGCAGCTTCTTTGAGCTGCTAGAAACTCCAAGCTCCCTGCTCCTTGGGGCCACCACTTGCTGTAATCACCCCTTTGGCCAGCCAACTCTTCAGGCCCATGTAAAATCTTCCTGGGTGCCCTGCCTCCACCCATTTAAAGTCCCCCTTTTACACACCACATACTTTCTTGTAACCTCTACCATAGCTTCTCAGACTTCCCTTGTTTTGATGACCTTGACAGTTTTGACCTTGACAGTTTTGAGGTGTACTGGCCAGGTATTTTGTAGACTGTTCCTCTACCGGAATTTGTTTGATGTTATTCTTGTGATAAGAGTTTGGTTATGAGTTTTTGGGACAAAGACATTCAGAGGTACAGTGCCCTTCTCATCCATCATTTCAAGGATGCATGCTATCGCCATGACGTATCACTGTTGATGTTGACCTTGATCACTGGATTTGTTTACCAAGGTTTCCCACTGAACAGTCGCTCCCTCCCGCCCCTTCCCCCCATCCTGTAATCTCTGGGAAGAGGTTACTCTGTGCAGCCCACACCTAAGGAGTGGGGAGTTTTGCTTGCCTGTAGTGCAGTTTTAAGGAAAGCCTGGCAGGGCTGTTGGGGAGTACACGTGCCAGGGTCACCTGTCAGCATCCTGCATCCTCCAGGAGTGGGACAGCCTCAGTATTTCTGCCATGCTCCATCTCTGGCTGGACACAGCCCATGGCAAGCATGGCCTCGGTGCAGATGTGGCAATGGATTTCAGGATGCAGCAGCTGGGGCTCTGGGGCAGCCACCCTCCCTGCAGTCAGGGATCTGGGAGGCACCTCCTCATGGAAGCCCAGGCCTTGGGCAGAAGCCACGTGTAATGTGCCTTTGACAGTCCCAGCGGAGGTCCCAGCCAATCCCCAGATGATGCCTTAAGCCTCTGCGCCTTCCCAGCAGAAGCCCCAGACAGCACGGGGCAGGAACATGCCCTTCCTGCTGTGCCCATCCAAAGTCCCCACCCACAGGATTTGGGAACATTAAAAAATGGTTAACACGGCTAGGTTTTGGGGTACATGTTAGGCAGCTCGGGTAATGGGAACACTGCCTGCCCTCATAACAAATTCCCCCATTTTGCTTATGTGGCTGTGGTGGCTTCTGTGACATTCACCCTGAAGCATCTCACTGAAGACCTCCCCTGGCCTGTGGTTTAAGCACATACCAGAGCTGCTAGTGAGAGGTGCTGCATAGGACACTGCTCCGGACAGTAGCAAAAACTAGACTTTCACAGAGGGCTCTTGCAAGCCTGGGGCTTTGTCCTCCTGGACCCATGCTATGGACATTTCTCCTCCTTGGTGAAGGCAACTTGTAATTTACCCACAATCCAGAAAATGCTTCCACGTGAAGGGATTGGGCCACTGCAGTAGAAAGGGAGGAAAGGGCCATTCAGCGCCCCTGGGCCAAGCCTCTGACTTACATGGTTCTATCAGATACGTCTTCCCACCTGGATAAAAACGCTCAGCATCTTCTGAGCACCACAAATTGACATGGTGAGACCAACCTCTGACACAAAGAGGCTTCTGGCAAGGACGTTAGAGCTACCATCTTCTGCTCGTATTAAAAAATGGAAGCTTGATTTTACACAAACAAGATTTGCTGATCTTTAATGCATTCTGGAGTGTTTATTCATCACCTTTCAGAAAATTAAAATTTCTGTTTAAACAAAAGATTTTCTTCTCATAATCTATTTATGCCTGAGATTGCAGACATCATTTTATAATGTAAAACAAAGGGTGAGAAGTGGAGAGTGGGGGGAGGGAGGTGGCGGGGGGGGGCAAGCAGGAGGGATGACCAGAGTCACAGGGGTGGGAGAGGAGCACTGGACTGCGTTTTTAGTTGTCCACTTCATGCGAGCACATCCTCATGGGAGGAAGGAGACAGAGTAGCGAGAAAAGACGGGGAGGAGAGGGCGAGCGAGAGAGGAGGGGCCACTGTTGAGACCTACTCAACACTATCCCTGCTCTCCTTCCTAAGGGTATTCTGACTTCATTCCAGCAACCACCCCATCCTCAAAGCCATCACCAGCAGGAAAAGCTGCCCCTACCCCTGGCTCCAGGGTGCCCCCAACCGAGGGCAAGTGGCAGCAGTGTGTGGATGTAAATTCTGGAGTCAGACGGCCTGGACTAAAATCCTAGCTTTATCACGTACAAGCGGTGCAACCTTGACCAAGTCACCTACCCACTCTGGGCCAGAGTTTTCTCATCTGTAAAATGTGGATAATAATTACACCCATCTCACAGGGCTGTAAGAGGATTGAGTTAGTATTGCGAAGTTCTTAGGATGATGCCTGGCACAGAGTGTGTTTTATCCAATAAATAAAGCCAATCTCATTCTCTATACCAGTATTTGGTTCAGGAATGGATACATGACTGTCTCTAGTCATATACACATGAGAGGAAACTGCCCCCCTCTGGGCTTCTTGTTATATGAGAAAAACACCCCCATCTGTTTGACTGAACATCATGGGGTTCTGATACTACTGAAGCTTTCTGGCTTATTTCACTATAAGCCACTCAATGGTTGGCTGTGAGCTCTCAGCACGGCATACTTGGTAATTTTTGTGACATGAGAAAACAAAACCTGCAACTTACTCTCAAATACAATGACATGCTATGAATGCTCATTGTAACCATGAATAAAGTTCGCATAATATGTTTTGCAGACACATAGTTAAACATGAGTTGGTCTTTGCAATTTCCTGTTTTGTATTTTGGCATCAATACCATTTTCTCCTAGGTCTTCACTGTGCTTGTATGTCTTAAAAAGTTCGTAGGCCTTATGCCCTGGCCCACCGATGCCTACTGAATAAAATGGCTCAGTCTTATCTGCAGACTTCCCACAAAGTAGCAAGATGGCTGTAGAGCTCCCTTCAAGCCTTCCTCCTCCCTACAGCTCGTTATTTTGGAGAAAGAGAAATCGAGCCCATCCTTTCAGCTTATTATCAACACCTGACAGTGGTTCTGCTTGGCCTGCTTCAGCTGTGGATGGATAAGTTTGAAAGAGGAGGGCTGGAGGGGACGCTCTGTGTAGGTCACATGACTACTTTGCCGGAGTCACGAGGGAAAGGGGCGGCCCTAGGACAGCTTTTGCATAGGACAAGGTGACTACTGCTCAGCGTTATCACGTTAGCTAGGCTCTCCCGGCAGTAATGCTGTCAAACTGACTTAACTCACCGGAAATGAAAAAGATGCCCTCACCTGCACCAATGTCAGTTGCCACAGCACTGAGTGCTCACTGCTGCTTTCATGTCCGCATGTCTGCAGGATGCTCGGCTCCCGGGTGCACTGGGGCACAGTTCTCCCACTGCACAAGCAGAGCACGCGACTGGCCTGGTACCTGCCTGGCTCCTGCATCACACCCGCTCACTCCCCATTGGCCAAACTAAAGCACGTGTCACACGCGTCCCTGCGCTTAAATACCATTGGCCAAAGCCAGTCACGTGGCCCAGCCTGTGTGGACAGTGGGTGAAGTACTGTGCCCGTTGCAGGTGCTAGTCCCGGCCTTGGATGTAACCCTGACCACACAGCAGGGGATAAAGAACTGGGCACTAATCCAGTCACCCAGATATTTATGGTTGCTCGTGGTGTCTGTGAACTTGGACTGCCCTGCTAGCACGGCGCCGCCATCCCCTTGGCCATGCAGCTACACAGCAGAGTAGAACTGACCAGATGCACCTTCAAGATACGGATTTCTTGGTCATTCCAGGGAACCGGTACTAATACCTTGCTAGTATACCTGTCCCTGCTAATCACTGCAGCTCCATTACCATGGAAAACGAGCAGGAAAGGTGGGCACATGGGCTGGCCATCATGCACGCTGGGGAATACAAACCAAAGAAAAAACGATTCTAGAAGTAATGCATGAATATGCCCATTATGAATTCAAACAATAAAGAAATGTATGAAATAAAGATATTAACTCGCCCTACATCCTTCTCCCAGCCTCCCTGGAGGTAGGCGTTGTGGCCCCGCCTGCCTCTGCCTCCTTGCTGTCCCTGCCTCCTTGCTGTCCCTGAGAACACATTCTTCCAGAATCCGGAGGCCAGGACAAACCACCGGAGTGGTCCTGTGGGGTTATTAGCAGAAGGATTCTCCTTCTTCCCAGGCTGCTGTTGCCCCCTTGGAGCTTCTGGAGTCATACAGAAATGGAGGCTTCTAAAAATACGCCAGTATGCTTTATATTAATACTAAAGTGCAGTTTGACCTGGCATGTCAGAGGGAGCTGCTATGCCAGGCTAGACTGCTCCCCCTGTTCCTTCTTGCTGATGATGTTGACGGCCCCGTGCAGGAAAAGGAGCTGGGGCATCGTTGCCATCCCATAATAGGCAGGCGCAGAGCATCTTCTTTCCAACCAGTGACACTGGCCAACGAGAGGCAGTGGGGGAGGAAGGGTGGTCTGGCAGGAATGGCCCAGGTCCGAGGCCTTGGCTTTGGCCCCGAGACGAGACTGCTGTTCAGTGACTGGCTCTGCCATTGGGCTCTTTTCTGACCTTCCCCTTATCTTCAGTACAAGGTCCCCGCCCCCTTCTTTTGTCCTCCTAACCAAGTACTGAGTATTCTGCAGGCCTCTGCCTCAGTGGAGTCGAAATCATCACACCGTTACCACTGGAGCTGTTCCGGACTTCTTCACCCTCTCGCCTGCTAAGGACACTGGCAATGTCAGCTCAGCTTCCTCAGCTACAAAGCTGGGGGTGGGGGGTGCGGACAGTGGATTGCAGAAAAGGAGAGAAACTTATCCTGTGGCCTTGAGGGGTGGACCCACCTGGATAGAAACCTTAGCTCGGCCAACTGCTAATTGTGTGACCACGCACTGAGAGTCTTTCCAGCGCTGGGCACTGTTTGGGTCTTTTAAGCACGAATAGTTGACAATAGCTGTGCTGTAGGGCTTGTCTTCGTTTCCTGGGACTGCTGCAACAACGTGCTACAACCTGGGGGATTACAATGTCAGGGATTAATTCTCTCATATCCGGGAGGCCAGAAATCTGAAATCAAGGTGTCAGCAAGGTCATGTTCCCTCTGGAGCCTCTAAGGAAAACTCCTTCCTTGTCTCTTCTCGCTCCTGGTGGCTCCAGGAAATCCTTGCTTTGTGTCAGCATCGCTCCAGCCTCGGTCTCTGTCATCACATCGCCTCTCCCTGGGTGTTTTGCATCTGTCCAGATTTCCCTCCTCTAAGGACCTCAGTCATTGGATTTAGGGCCACTCTAATCCAGGATGACCTCATCTTAATTACATCTACAAAGAGCCTATTTCCAAATAAGGCCACATTTACAGGTACTGCGGTAGGGGGTGGGGCAGGGTAGGACTTCAACATGCCTTTTTGAGGGGACACAGTTCTACTCACTACAATGTCCTTCCCATGCCCCCATCTTTGCCGCTTCAGTAAACACCAGCCTGACATCTGACTGCCAGCCCCTGCATCTCTTCACCTGAGAGCTTTTTCTTGCCACTGAAACCTATGTTGCCACCAGTGTCAGTAAATTAACACCATTTCATACCCACCCCCTTTGCCCCCAGTGGCGCTCAAGCAATGGCTAACAGAAGTTGATATTTTACTATTTCAGCCCCCTTAACCTTGGAGGATAACTGCCCTAGACTGGCTTTCAGAGTGCCCCAGGGGTACTCTGAAAGTGCCAGGTGCCCAGTATAGCTGACTCGATCACCCCTCCCCCCACACCCCCCCAACCCTCACCCCCTTAGCTGCTTTCCCTTCTCCGTCTCACTTTCCAATTCCCTGGTAAGTGTTTCTTTCACCTCTCACATATTTACACCAGAATCCTCAGTCAGGATTCCGAGAGAACCCCAAATCAGACAATAATAGACACTCAATAGTCCTTCCCCTGGGACAGAAAGGAAGGAGGTACCCCAGCTATGTAGGGCTTAACAAAGCAAGCATCTTCTTGAGCTATCAAAAAGCCATCTGCTGCAACCTTTGGCTGCAGAAACACAGGAGCTGGAAAGAGCATATGTCTGGGAGTAAGAGATTGATGTTGGACTAACCAGCTGTGTGGTTTGGGGCAGGACACTTAACCTCTCTGTGCCTCCATTCCCCCACCTTTAGAATGGTGACAGGGGTGCCAGATGACATGTAGAATCCTTTGTGGGTCTGGCATTCTAGAATCCCACAGCCAGCTCCTCCCCACCCCTGACTTTCAACAACTTCTTTGCCTGGTTCATCTATTTATTATAACATTTTTTATTTATTAATGTTTTCAAGGCAGAGAAGGCATAGAAACTGAGGTTTGTCTCTGAGATCAGGCTCATGGTTTTTTTTTTTTATATATATATGGATTCAAGAAAACATGACATGGTAACGGAGGAAAGTTTTATCATTGAAAAAGAAAAAAATGATTTTCTTTATCCTATTTGTAACCGACATTTGCTCATATTTGGCAACACGATAAAGTGGGAAGTGGACTGACTTAAGGGTCAGGTGATCTGGGTTGAACACTAGCTCTGCCTCTTACGGGCTGTGGAATGTCGGGCAAGTTTATTCATTCATTCAACAAATACATACCGTATTTGCCGGCGTATAAGACGACTGGGCGTATAAGACGACCCCCTAACATTTCCACTCAAAATACAGAGTTTGTTATATACTCGGCTGTGTGCGATTTTGCGAGTGTGGTAAAATCGCATAACAGCAAAATCGCATAACAGCCGAGCATACACCCAGCAGCGCTGCTGATGCCTGAACGGTATGTGGAATGAAGTGGGCGGGCATCGGGAGGCCACTATGGCACGGGGCAAGCACTATGGGCAGTCTATCTGAAGTGTACCTGGCGTATAAGACGACCCCCCACTTGGAGGCATATTTTTCAGGGCCAAAAAATCGTCTTATACGCCGGCAAATACGGTACTTATGGCCATGTGCCAGGCAATGTCCAGGATATTGGAGACTCAGTGGTGGGCAAAATGGTGAGTGTCTGTCTTCTTGATGCTTACAGACTAGAGAGAAGGACATTAATCAGATAACCAGGTAGATATATGTATACACCACGATAGAAGCTCTGAAAGTTAAGGATGGGATGATATGAAAGCAATACACAAGGATACCTGGCAAGGCCTGCAAGATTTGAAAAGGTCTCCCTGATGATTTGATGTGTGAGCTGAGATAGAAGTATGTGTAGGTGTCAGCAAAGGAAGGAGTGGGGGGGAAGAATAGCATTTCTGGCAAAAGGAACAGCACATGCAAAGGCCCTGGGGTGAAAGGGAGCCGGCATATCCTAGAAATAGCTCTGGAAGTGATATTTACTCTTCTGTTTAGAAACAAAGGAATATATAAAAATGCTTACCTCTCCAGGTCATTGTGAGTCTCAAAAGAAACACTATACAGGGACGTGCCAGTCAAGTGCTTCCTGTTTCCAGTCTTGGGAAAGCCAGGTGGGGCTCTGAAGTGCCTCATCCTGGGGGTAGAGGAGTAGGAGGAACTGGGTTATAGGGCCCAGGAAAGTGATTACTTCATGCTGTTTCTTTATTGCCTGTGGGTCATGTGTCTTTTGCTTTAATTTTATGTTAGTCTCATGCTGAAGGTCACCGGTTGGTATTATTTCTTGGTTTTGTTTGCTTTAGTTTTGAGAATTAGGAGTAAATTACCAGCTCCCTGTCATACCTTCTTGCAAAGCATTCCCTTGAATTTGGGGACTTCCCTGGCTCCTGGGGCCCTAGTTGCAGAAAGCTGCCCTCTGCAGGCCACAGCTAGAGGTCTGGGAAGGCTCTTAGGCAGGAGCAGGCCTCCATGCAATGTGGAGAGCTTTCATCTTTCAATTTGCAGGTGGAGATGGCCACCTCCACTCACAATGGATGGTCAATCTACCTCCCTTCCCCTTTTCTTTCCTCTTCCCTTCACCCACTAAATGGGTAGGAAAGCCCTAAGCATTGCACGCTCGTGATCTCATTGTGATCTGCACAACAATCTCCGAGGTAAATACTGCTAACCCCTTTGCAAAAACGAATCAGGAGCTTAGGCCAGTCAAATGACTTTCCCAAGATCATGAGTAAGGAAACTGGGCCTGCTTCATGGGGCTTTGTGCCCAGGGCTTTGCACTCGGAGACCCCCCCTCTTAGTTTAATGCGCTGCTGTCACCATCTCAAAATCTTTAATAGCTTCTTAACAAAGGACCCCACATTTCATTTTGCATGGGCCTCACAAATTGTGTGGCCAGTCCTGATATTAGAGGTGGGGCTTCAAACCAGAGCTGCTTCACTCCAAACCCGGGTGCCCCCTCACCTCCCCCAGGTCTATTAGAAAAACACACACCTGTCATCCCTGTTCAGCCCATAAGGTGACTCTGTTACTTGTAGGACTAAGCGTCTCATTTCTTAGTGTAGGGATTCTTAACCCTAGCTGTTTCCAAAAAAGGTCACATTCACAGGTACAGTGTGTGTGTGTGTGTGTGTGTGTGTGTGTGTGTGTGTGTGTGGGCGGGGGGGGGGCGGTGTTGTGGTTAGGACTTCAGCGTATCTTTTGGGAAGACACAACTCAACCCATAACAGAGGTGAAGAGAGAAAAAGTGTTTTGGGAGTGGTGACAGGTTGGCCTTCAGATGTAATGCTTGGAGATATGTATCAGGATGAGGGGAAAGGCAAGAGAAGCTGTGAGCCCGGAGTTGAGACGCAGTGGAACTGATAAATTAAGCATCCCCAGAACTGCCTACATCTAGACTTCTCATTTTATGAGGTCATTAAATAGCCTTACTGTTTAAGCCATTTTTAGTCATTGCTTGCAACTGAAACTATTCTAATTTTATTTTTTTATTATTGCAATAAAATATTTGACCATAAGTACTTGAACTCAGTGCCTTGGTTTTGGGCTTAAGCTTTAAATGCTTTTCTTTTACCAATAAGAAGGGGGAAAAAGTCATGCATTAGTTATTTCCTTCAGGATGAATGACTCAAAAGAAAAATGAGAAACTTGCTTTCCTTTCAAAACAGCAAACATGATTTCTTTTTAAGTATATGAAGCTATGCTTGAAATCCTCCAAATGTTCTCTTGAAATGTAATTTTACAGCTATCTTTCTTGTTATTAGTAAAATCTTGTTACTTTCACAAGTTAAATTGTATTTTAATACATTTATGTATTACAGAATTATCACCTCACAGGTTAACCTGCTGTGGGGAGTACAAAAAAAGTGTGCCCAGATGAAAAGAATGCACTTTCATGAAAATAAAGATAAATGAACTAATATATTACTAGTTTTTAATAAATAACCTTATTGAAGAACTTACCCTTCTGGTAAAATATTTACCATGCTCTTTAAAACCCTTTTAATCAAACTGAAACACTTAGGAAGCTTTAAATGATTGGATATCCTTTTGTGGCTTAAGAGTTGAAATTATTTTTTATTGAAGTACATTTTAATAAGAAGTAAATTGATTTAAAGTGATTCAAATCTTTGTGGAGTGAGGGCTTTTCATGCTCAGCTCCTTGGGCTGGAGGGCGAACTCCTCATTTCACAGGGCGGGAAAAGGTCACGCTCCATCCCAGTGCTCAGATGTTCTGGGTAATTAAGAATCAATTCCTGTTAAATTACCTTAGGACTGGCCCAGGCCTGAGTTCCTCAGTGGGAGAATATC
Source organism: Hipposideros armiger (assembly GCF_001890085.2). Classification (NCBI taxonomy): domain Eukaryota; kingdom Metazoa; phylum Chordata; class Mammalia; order Chiroptera; family Hipposideridae; genus Hipposideros; species Hipposideros armiger. The sequence continues at coordinate 4,239,896 of NW_017731369.1, read as the reverse complement.
TTCCATGCTCTCTCATTTCTCTATGCAGTCTTTCCCTGCATGGGAAATAATATAGAACAGGAATACACTGGGGAATTGAGTGAAAACATGGCCCCCCACCCAGCCCCTGCCCCTCATGTACTAGATCAAGATATAAAAAGAGGAGCCCGGGGAACGTGCATGTTAATTCATGTCTCAGGGGCTTTAAACTAGTCTGACCCCCAAAGGTATTGGGACAACCAATGTGGACCTGCTAAGGCCCTGGTTCTCACACTTGAGACAGGATCCCCTAGAGGGTGTGTTAAAACTCAGGCTGCTGGGCCCCACTGATTCAGTGGGGCTGGGCAGGGCCTGGGGGTCTGCATTTCTAGTAAGTTCCCAGGTGATGCTGCTGCTGGCCTGGGGACCACATTTTAATTAATTAATTTATTTTTAAAGATTTTTTTTATTGGGGAATTGGGGAGGGGAACAGTGTTGGGGAATTGGGGAAGGGGAACATTGTATTTTTCCAGGACGCATAAGCTCCAAGTCCAGTTGCTGCCCTCAATCCAGTTGTGTGTGTGTGTGTGTGTGTGTGTGTGTGTGGCGCAGCCCACCATCCCATACAGGTGTCGAACCAGCAACCTTCCTGCCAAGAACACGCACTCTCACCAGCTCACCGGCAGCTCAGCTTGGGTGCAGCTCGCTGGCCCATGTGGGAATTGATCCGGCGACCATGCTGCTCAGAGCTCGTGCTCTCAACCTGCTGCATCACCTGGCTGGCCCCTGGGGACCACATTTTTTTTTGTTTTGTTTTTTAAAGATTTTTATTGGGGAATTGGGGGATGGGAACAGTGCTGGGGAATTGGGGGAAGGGGAACAGACAAGTTGCTGTCCTTTTTTGTTCTTCAGTCTAGTTGTGGAGGATGTTGCTTCACTGGCCAAAGTGGTACCATTATTGCCTCTTCCCAGGCGAGGCACATCAGTTGCCAGCTTCTGGACGGCCGCTCACAGCGGTTGCTGGCCGCTCACACTGGCTGCTGGCTACACATGGTAGCCCATGGCAACCCACTACAGCAGGGCACTACAGCCCACGCCATCACCGGCGACCCACGGCAGCCCAGCTCCAGGTTGAGCTATTGTTCAGCATCTTAGCTGTAGAGGGCAGCGTCACTGGCCCTCATATGTGGGATCCGAACGGGGCCTCTCTGGCATCCCAAGCCAGTTCTTAACCAATGTGCCACTCGGCCGGCCCTGGGGACCACATTTTAAGAGCCACTGCCACAAGGTGGTTTGGTTGAACAAATAATTGTTCTGGAATACAGATTTTTCTCTGAGGAACAAAATAGTTTCATGGTGTATGTTTTGTTTAAATCCAAAGCAGAACAAATACCCATTCTCAGACCAAAATATGGAAAATGTGTATCAGTAGAATGCAGAAGAATGAGTATTGTGAGAGTTTTAGTGACTCTGGCCAGGTGCCATTGCAAACGTTTTAGAACCAGCAGCAAATATCCACCATCATACGAAGAAGTTACAAAATCCAGAAGAGAACAGTTGTTAGTTCCCAAGGAAGAAAACGCTTAACATTTCAATGGTGTTAAATACGGCGGAAAGCAGGCAAATTACCGCATCAATTTCGTTTCAAAAAATTCTTACCCAGTTTATTACGCTACTTAGAACAGAAAGAGATTCTTGAAGTTTTGACTTGCCAAACAGTAACTTGTTAAAACATGACTAACAAATCTTGTTCCGAATTGTTCTGGGCTACAGATTAACTTGAATAAACCCAAAGAGTTTCTGGCAGAGTTCACGGTGAGGAATATTTTCTCAGTCAGTGATTCCAGAAAGACTGGCTCAGCTGGGCCAATAAGGGTCCTACAGGGCCTGCTTCTCATTATGAGGAAGACAAAGTTGGGTCACAGATCATTGTCTGCACTGGAGAAAATGAGATTGACCCACTAAAAAAAATCTGACTGTATTTCCTTTTGTTAATGCTGGCACAATGCGTGTTTCATATAATCAACCTCTCAGGCGAAAGGTTCTGATGGAAGGTCTGGTTACAGAGATGAGGGCTCACAGGCCCCGATGCCAACCTGTGGTAATCATAAACCTTCTTTTTGAAATTCTGCTAGCGAGACAGCATAAATTTGACAGCTGGTTTCCAAAGAATCTGTAAGAGTCTTCATTCTGGGCCCAGTGAACACAGGTTCTAATTGAGGAACATCTAAGTTTGGCCCACATCAGGGCTGTCTGCTTATCAAGGGGAGGGGACATTGCAGTTGCTGCCTTTCTAGCTTTGCCATCTTTGTAGCACAGGAGTCCCAGGCATCTGTTCCACACATAATTCAGGCCTGTACTTTGCCTCAATAGGATTTTGGAGTGGAATCAGTCAAATGGTCTTCTCATATTCCCAGGAGAATGTTATCATTAAAAGAAACAACCGTATTATTTCAATGTCCAGAAATGACTCTTCTGGTTATTATCCACAGCCCATCAAAATTAACTAGGTTTTCTTGGCATAACAGGCCTTGAGTTTTAAGATATTTAATGTTTCTTTCTGGAAACACTCACTGGGTTTGGATGGCAGCTTCTAAAGACCTATAGAAGGCAAGAGCTAGTAAAACTACAGCAATGGTATAGGATGGATTTTTTTGAGGGCTGACTAGAGGGACAAAAATTCCAGCTGGAAAACTTTTTGATGTGAACAGCCTTCAAGGGTTCTGAGGAGTTAATGAGATGACACAGATGAAGGCACCTAGCACCGTGCTCAAGGCAGGGCAGGCAATCAGAAACGTGAGGTAAACCTGAAGTTGAATCTGGTTAACAAGACATCACCTGTCAGGGAATCAGACATCCTCTTACGTGAACAGTGGTGGCACTATCCAGTCATTGAAGCAAAAATGACACATGAATTGAACTGAATGTCAGATAACATGTGCCAGGTTCGACTAACTCGGGAGTGTCAGCTGGGTTGACAGAAGGTTGGCAGAACCCCATCTAATTTGCTTGGCGACTTACATCACTGATGAGCAGAAGTAGACAGTCCTTCTCAAATGCAGTTCCCAGCCGTGATGCACATACGCGCTTAAAACAGCCTGCTGTCTGTGCCTTCCTGTGGGGAGTCTGACGCCGTGGGTCTGGGTGCTCCCTGATCATGGGGTTTTGAAACACACCAGGTGACTCTAATGTGCAGCCAAGGGTGAGAGCCAGCTAATTTCTCATCAAACCATCTCCAGGGTTACAATTAATAGCCCAGAAGCTGTGTCTAAGAGGTCTGTGACAGGCGCTGTAGGGTGCTCACCCAATACCCACCCCTTTCCTTTCCGATAGAATCCTGGTTTTGTTCTTTATCTCCCCTCCTGGGAGGGTCCAGGACCTAGTAGAGGAGGCCGCATTGAATTACTAAGGCACAGGTTGAATTACGAATGTGTTCAGCTGGGGTTTCTCCACCTGGGCGCTGTAGCCAGAGCCAGATAATCCTTTGTGCATTGTAGGGTGTTCAGCAGCATCCTTGGTCTCTACACACCAGATGTCAGCACCCCGATCCCCACGTTGTGACAAAGATGATAACCACAGGGCTCAGCCTGCCCCATGGGGCCTGTACCTTGCCAAAGATTTGGCAAGGTCAGTGGGGATAGGAACACCTTTTCTTCACTCTTTGAGACAAAGGGGGAGGAGAAAGGCATTCTCTTTCTGTGGAATGCACCAAGATGGTCCAAACCTGGGGTCCTTGACGGTCTAGTTGGAGGTGTGGCATTTATTTACTCTTCCTGGAACTGCCCTGCCTCCCGGCTTCTTGCCTTGTGAAACAAGTCAGCCCTATTTTGCTTACAGTAGAGCTAAATGCTTCCCAATGGCTTGATCCCGAATTCAGGCTATTCTTAATTATTGAGAAACAATACTGTTCTTCTTTGGAAGGTAGACATTTTGCCGACTAATATGATTAACTGGCCAAAATGTGTCCACAAAGTAGAAAACTATAAGTATACCAAGGTTATGACTATGAAACGGCCGCATCTATGTGACGTGCAGGCAGTCTATGTTTGTGGACTATAAACATGCTTTGGCTTTGCTCAAGGAGAGCAACATTACATCTCACCAGCGGTGGCCAGGGACACACACACGGAGGTGGATGTTCTGTATCTGTTAGATGTAAATCTAATCCTATGAACCTCCAGGCACCTCTCTTGGCGAAAGCCTTAGCGCTAGGGCAGAACATTAGAATTGATTCATTTACAAGAGTCAACCTGATTCGTAGAAACAAACTCCTTTCCTATTTCCAAAGTGATTTGTGGGGTCGATGAGCATGTTTAATCACAATCCCTCTGGTTTTGATTTTGGGCAGTGACTCATGCCCCCTACTCCCCACCCCCCATTTTCATTTATTGAAAAAGTGTTTTAAAGAGGCTGAAGCTGAAAGCAGACACTTAACATCATTAATAGGAAACGAAGATTCCAGGTGATGGCTGCCTGGGTACCTATTTGAGACTTCTGTACTTATCATTTTAAAAAACTGACCTGATAAGATGGTAGGAAAATAGGTCACTGGGGGAGGGGCATTTTTCCTCTCCAAGGAGGGTCTCAAGGGATAATTGTGAGAGAAACCATGGGGGTGTTACAAAGGAATGTGGAAACCTGTAGTACTCCCTGCGGTTCTGTCAACACAAACATTTGAGAAATTGAACTGCGTTTGTTTCTATAGTTGTTCTCAAATAACTTACTCAGGAAAAAAAAAAAAGATGCTAGTCCAGTACACATTTTCTAGCAGCCCTGAATAGTTTCAATTATGAATAAAAATTCACACCAAGCATGTTTATTATTTTATTTAGGTCATGTTTAATTGAAAATGTAAAATCAGCCTTTTGAAACTGACATTTCAAAATCCATGGAGGTAGTGGGTTGATGATCCTCAGGTAATCCTGATATAAATATTTGAACATTTTAGCTCTCATCAAAAGGTGGACGAAACACTGCCAAGAGCAAGCTCTGCAGTGGGACAGCGGTGGGTAGAGGTCCCAGGGTCAATGCTTCCAGCTGTGTGACCTTGGTCAACTGACCCCCAATGCTGGGTTCCTTCTGTTTAAACCACTGATCAGATACAAACCTAACTCAGTGTTGTCTTAAATCAAAGAATGTAAGCAAAATGCTTAGCAGAGCACAGCGGTTTATAATAAACGCTTTCCATAAGTGCTAGCTATGCCTGTTAACTGTTGCTAGGTTAATTTTCAGTTAGATCTGACAACATGTTGTGCAAATGCCTCCATTTAGTCTAACTAAAACATAAACTACAGAATAGAAAAAAAGTGGAACGTAATTATAGATACAGGTAACCTTCAATTTACAAACAGGATGTTAAAAAAGTTCATTTAAATTGATTGTTTGGAGGATTCTATTTCCCCATGACAACAATGCTCTACCTGAGGTTAGGATTCCAAGGACTCACAAAGGCAAATTAATCTTTAGTTACCTGAAACACTGTTTGTTTTTATGAGGTCAAACACAATAGTACTTTACTAGGAATGAAACATTAGAGAACACAATTGATAAGAAAGTAAGATTAAAATCCTGTGGTTTGAAGGAAAGCAGGATTAAGTAGAAATCAAAGGAGGAAGCTGGTAGGGCCTCTGGGCCTGGGAGGTGAGGGCATTTAATCAAATGTGCTTGGTGCAAGTGCCTCCATTATTGTGTGGATTTATTAGCCCTAAGTAAGATCTTCATTGGCTTTTAAACAAACGAAAAATGGTTGGATAAGAAAGGCAGACATTTTCCTGCACAAAAAAGATTAAGCCTGGAATGAGAAAGGGGCAGTGCTGACCCATACACACAGGCTATGGCTGAAGCCTTCAGGGAGTGGGTTTCACAGAGCAGAGGGAGAGTTATGTGAACCTGGGGAGGGGCAAGTAGCTGTTTCTCTGGCGGTCCCAGGTTGTGCAAGAAAGGCTGAGGCTGGCTAAGAGATAGTGGCAGTAAGAGTACAGAGTTTGGCAGGCCCGGCCTTCAGCAGTCCAGGAAAACCACCCATTTGTACCATTGTGAAGGCCTCCCTAGGGTCACAAAGCCTTTTTTATACAAGGCTCAAGCTTTGCCTGGAGACTCAGAGAGCAGGTCAAGTGAGTACAGGGCAATGCAGGCGTTCCTTTATAAAGGGAACCCAACGCTACTTATTGGATTACTTTAGCTGCTATCTCCCTTCGTGTACAGTAGTTTACACCACACCAGTTCAATGAAATGCTAATTAGGTGCTAAGTATAAGAAGATTCTTGGACAAATAACTTGGAAACTGGCAAGTGAGAAAGTCAAGTCACATTTCTCAGCTCTGGGGCCTGGGAGCCTTCCATATGCTAATTGCCTTGTGAATTTTCAGGAAGTGACTCTAGCACAAGGCAAGTTTTCTCAGCCCAAAGGACCACAAACCCTTCTCTACTGGAGCTTCTCTGGGACAAGTGTCCTGGGGAACTTACTTGGAAAAGATTTGTCTGGAACACACAAAACAGCAGCTCTTCTTCGATACCCCTCAGGGCAAACCGCACAGTCACTGAGGCTTCTTTCTAGCAACACAATCTCCACCCACACCTCCCTTTCCCACTTTGCCTGTGGCTGTTAGTACTTAATCCTTCCAGAGGTTTTAGCCCACAATCTAAAATGGTATGTGCATTTTACCTGAAAACATTGAACAACAAACAATCATTTTTGACACAAAGGAAACTTCAATAGCAGGACTTCAGGCACCTTTATTCATTGCAGGTATTTTTGGTCAGGGGAGCTAGCCTCGGAAATCTTTCCATCACTTAAGGAAACTCCTCAATTCCAACTAACCTTCCCAGTGCTGTATTGCCAAGTGGTGGTATCATTTCCAGTTGCCATTTACTAGGCTTGAATACATCTACCTCACCGGTTTCATCTGGTTAGTTAAGAGTCCAGTGGATCTGGGGCTTTTAGGGCTAAATATTGCAGCATGACCTACTGGCCCATCAAAGGAGCTTCTGCAGGTGGGTCATAACAGTGGTTAAATCATTTTATCACAGAAGAAATTTACTCCTTTGTGATCCCCATACAATTTCTAAATAGGACAAGTTATTTCTTATTATTATGTTTCTGCAATACAATCAGGACTGGCAATATAGGAAACAGCAAAAAATCGTACTGTGCTCATTAAGGGTTCTCCTCTCTGAAGTACTATACCATTCTTCAATCTTTTCTGTACAAAATCACTTTGCTGTGACAATCACATGGATCTCATCTTCTTCACAGTCAATACTGGCCTCTAGGCCTAGCACTCCTGACACTGCATTTCTGAGTGGCAAGAATTATCATCCCTGTCGTCTATAATCAATAATAAAACCATTTTTCTGCAAGAATTTAGGAAAGAAATAGTTTAAGAAACAGTATTCCTTAAAAACTTGAACCTACTACAAGTCATTTATTATTTTCTGGCGAAGCAACTGGCACAGACTTAGTACATAGTCTCTCTTCTTTTCTGTTTATTTCCCATTTAGTAGCTCAAAGAAAAGATGGAGTAACTGAGTTTTAAAATCCTGCCAGATTTTCTATGGTAACTATTGTAGATGAACAATGTAAGGTCCTACGGAAGTAGTCAAATTTCATGCAACTCTAACTAACGAATGCCTCATTACATTAGGCAATTCTGTCATTTCCCGAATTTTGAAAAATTCTCACACTAAAGTGGCAGTGGTTACTCTTCATTACTTTAGCATCTGACTTCAGGGACTTAGACATAAAAGTACAGTTCAAGTCTGAGTTTTGGCGACAAGGTAGTGCCAGGTATTTCTGGATAAACAATTTTTAAATGTTTTTAGCTATTTGAAAAGTATCACCAACACACACTCTGGTGTTAGCTCAATAGTCACTCCGTGTTGAGAATTAAAGAACTCTGAACTCTCTCTATGTCTTACTTCACAAAGTCTAATTATAACACAAGGGTCTACTACATGTCTAATAGAAAAAAATTACACAGCAACTTTTATCAAACAGCAACTACTATAAAAGGAATGATAGAAAAAAAATGACTTCACAGAAATACACTAAAATATTTGATAATTTTATGCAGGAACCGCCAAAGTTTTAGTGTTTAATATTTAATAGCACAACTGACCAAGGTCCAAGATGTGAAGTTACCATGTTCAAGAAACGGGGGAAAATCACTCAATTAACTAACTATATAGTATGTGATAAGAATAACGCACACTTTATAATATAAAACCTGTCTACACATAGTAGTTAGTTGCAAAAAGCCACTCGGTCTTCTCTTGGCTTGTAAAAACAATGTTCCAGATTTCAGTGTAAATTAGCAACCTATTGAAAAATGAAAAACCATCAACATGTTATTCATTACATAAGGACAAGTAAAAATGATACACAGAATTTTCAACTAAAAATCCTTTCTGAATCCTCTATTGAACTAAACTTATTTTCTTTGCAAAAATACAATAGATTTAATTGGGAATCTTTATTTAAAAACTTCTCAATTTATTTCCTACTCCCACTCTTTTCTTTGTTATATCCCTGTTGTTCGAAAGTCTTCAGTCCTCAAGAGGATGTTCTCATTCACTGGATGAGATTTTTGACTGTCCTATAATATGAAACCCAGAGAAGATTCTAAGTCTGGAAGGACAGTTTCCAAATTATTTCTATACAGGGATAAAGATGACAACCCACACAAAACAATTATGTACTTTACTCACACAGAGAATCAACCCAATCTATTGTTAAGATAACAGCAAATGTAGGTCTTTTACCTCCCAAGCCTCTCTATATTTTCTTGTGCTTCAAAGCAACCTGTGTTTCAGTTACTTATAATTTGGTCCAGCCAGGACACACCCAGAAAATAAAAAAATTTAGTCTTTTACTGTATATTCTACTTGGTACTCTAGTTACCTAAAAATTCTCAGTAAACTTTATAGGGAATTAAAATGCTAAAAAAATGGGAGAAAAGGGAGTTGAAAAATGATTTTTGGGTTGTAGTATGGTAACCACCACACTTAAGGATTATAATGAAGAAACCCACTATGGTGAGAATAAGGTCGCCAACTGTGCAGCTACCTATCTTGCTATTTGGGTCTTTTTGATTACTAATGTTTCCTCTGATATCTGAAACCACACGGAGGAAATTTAAATCAACTATAGGGTAAAAATGTACGTCAACTCTAGGGCGAAGGCTTACTGTGGCCACCATCTAAGGTCGGCAAACTTTTGAGACCGAAGAGCCGCCAGGGGTCAGCAAACTGTGGCTCCTGAGTATGTGGCTCTGAAGTAAAATTGAAAATGAAAATACAACTATCATAGTTTTATAAAATTTTTAAAGGATACTATTCACATAATGGTGATTATGTAAAAATATATTTATGGCTCTCAATTTTTAAATTGCTGTGAGGGACAGGATTGGCTCTACCAGGGGTCGGCAAACTTTTGAGATGGACCGTACCCAAAGAGCCGCATGTGACTCGTGAGCCTCATTTGGCTGACCCCTGATCTAAAGTTATAAGCAGTGACTGTCCTGGCATTTTTCTAGTATAGGAAGTGTTCCCAAAAGTTTCCTTAGAACTTAAGGCATTTATAAAGGTTGCCACCTTCATAAACGAGTACTTGAGTTATCTTTATTAAAAAACAAAAACAAAACAAAACAAACCACAGAAAAATCTGCCAGTGATAAGAATTTTCAGCTCAACAACACTCATTTCCTTGTTTTTGGCTGTAATGATATAAACTCAGTGGTCATCTAATGTTAATCAGTGGTCTTAGGTAATGGGGACATAGGTCTAGTTAATAAAAAACTGGGAAAATGACTCTATCAAAATTATCCCAACATACACGATACTTACACTGTCCCTTCCCTCACCTTCAACTCTTTTGTGTAGCAGGTATCTTGTTTTCACCTTCCAGTTCTTCCACCCCAGCCTGCGTCATGAGGTCTGCAATGTTTTTCTCCAGGTCATCAATGCGACTGCTCATGTCATCAAGTGGTGAAGTTAAAGACCACAAACGTCATCTCCCATTTCTATCCTTTTCTTCCAGGGCCCTGTCGACTGTGGCCTTAAACACACCTGACTTAATGAAACTGGTATTTCCCCATTTCCTTCGGATATTGCTCTACAGCCATGCATTGTAGAGTGACGTTTCGGTCAGCAAGGGACCAAATACAGGACAGTGTGCGTATGCCATGTAGCCTAGGTGTGGAGCAGGCCATGCCATTTAGGTTTGTGTAAGTACATTCTAGGATGTTTCCATGACAAAATCAACGCCCCTTGTCTCAGAACGCAACCTGTTGCTACGCGGCCCGTGGCCGCAGTCTGGTGGTTAAGAGTACAGGAATCTGGGGCAAGGAACAAATCCCAGCCCTTCGGGTGATGGCATCGGGGCAAGGCTGCCATTCCTTTTCTAGGCTTCCGTTTCTTCAGCCGCCCAATAAAGGCTAACACTATCACCTCCTCATCAGGTCATGGTGAGGACCAAAGGAGGAACACACGCAAAACGTGCAGCTCACTGTCAACAGCCGACCATACTAGACATTATTATGCGCAGCCTGCAAGGTCCTTGGGGCCAGGGCTCTCGCTCAGCGGTGCCCTCGGCCCTTTCTGCACAGCGCTTCTCAAGAAGCGTCCACTCAAAGCTCAGTCAACTATCCTATCTGGTCAATGGCGGGCCGAAGTTGGCCTGCACCCCGCCTCTCCCCGCCAGAACATAGTTTCCAAAGAACCCTCAGAGCCTGGCGACAACCACAAAGGATATTTCTCCCGATGATCTGATCGGACATGGTCTGAAATTTATCTTGCATCTGTTGCAGGAGCGTCTGCACCTGTGAAACAACAAAACCAAACCCCCTACACGCTTACTCTGGGACGCCTGCACGGGAGGAGGATCGGAGCCCTGGTCTCAGATAGAGAGAGAGAGAGAGAGCCGAGGATCCCGGGTTCCAGCCCCAGTTCGGCCTCTTGGCAGCTCCGTGGCCTTCCGCAAGGCATTTCCCGCCCCGGGTTGGGTTTTGGTTTTCCCATCGGTCAAATGAAGACTTCCCGTTTGGGTCCCGCTGCCATTCAAAACCCCTTGGGTCTTTGGGGTAGCTTTTGACGGTTTGGAGGCATCCGGGTGTGAAGGAGGAGCCGACGAAGGGCGTGGTGCGTAGCAAGCCGAGGGCTGAGGGGCCGAGAGCTGCAGGGGACCAGGAAGTCATCCCGGGGGTGCGGTTCAGGGACAGGTGAATGGGGAGGAAGAGGGTTTTCGGGCCTGGGCGCGTCCGCGGCCCGGGGAGTCAAGATAGCCAGAGGCCTCGGCGGGCGAAGCCTCTAGAAACACGGCCTCCACAGACCGTGTTCCGCGAAGCCGCGGAGAAGGAAGGCGCCTGGGTCCGCGGGCCTCGCCGCCGCCTCCCCGGGATGCCGCGGTCTCGGGCCCGCACAGCCGTCCCTTACCACCGAGGTGAGATCCTGCATGGTCTTGGGGTCAGTCTCGGCCATCTCCCCGGTTCCCAGCTTGGCGGTGATGTCTCAGACCGTCACCAACACTTCCGTTTGTCCGTGCAGACGCCCCCAACGACTTCTCGCGACGACGGAGGCCCGGCGCGCGACCGCGGAGCGTTGTGGGAGCTGTAGTCGGCGTCACGCGCCGGAAAGGCCGTTGGTCTCGCGCTTCCGCTCGGAGTCGAAGCCCCGCCCCTTCCCTCCGGGCCCTGCCTGGCCCCGCCCCACCCAGCACTTCCCCGCCCCTTTTCCAGCCTGGGACACTGCCCGGGTGGAAAAAAGGGCAACGACGCACTGCGGCAAACTGGTGAAGGGCTGACCTTGACCTCTTCTCAGGCTGTCGTTAAAGGCCTCTCTGGTTTTCTTTGGCCCGTCGGAACGCACTTGCTGGGAGCCTGCGATGTGCCAAGCCCAGATCTGTGATGCTGCCTGTCCCCATTCCTCACCTATCTCCCCTCCTTCCCTGTCCCCCTCCCGCCTCCTGCCCTCCCCCCCCCCCCATCTTCCTTCCCTTTCCAAAAGGGCAAATCTTTTTAAGATAGATTGCTAACTGGTATTTGTATTTGATTAGTGCTTTACCCGATCACTTAAATAAACATCTCTCAGTGTTTGAACTTAATCCCCAGAACCCTGTGATATAATCATCACCTATTTACAATTTTGAGAAAACAGACATAGAGTGGTCGACGTGCTTAAACCAGGCCGTCAAATTAGGAAGGAAGAGACTCGAGCCCAGGACTTTTTGACTTGACCCTCTCTTTTTTTCTGTCCTTCTAGAATTCCCTGAGATGTCTGAGTTTAGAGCAGGGTTGCTCAGCAGCGGCACCATTGGCATTTTGTGTCAGATAATTCGTGCTTATTGTGGGGGGTGGCATGTGCCCTCTACATTGTAGAATGCTGGGTAGCTTCTCTGACTTCTACCCTCAAGGTACCAGTAGCATCCCCCCACTCAGCCATGACAATCAAAAATAACTTCAGACACCGCAAGTGTCTCCTGGGGGGACCACCCTCAATAAAGAACCACTGGCTTTAGAGGGATCTATAGACATTGCCTAGAATTCTGTTCACTTGTTCTTCACATATGATTTTATTTTCACTTGGGCCATTTCTTGTGAATTGTCCTCTGTATGTACTAAGATTGAAGGCTGGTGTCTTAGTTTCCCAGAGCTGCTGGGTGGCTTAAAACAACAGAAATTTGTTGTCTCACAGTTCTGGAGGCCAGAAGTCTGAAATCAAGATGTCAGCAGGGTTGGTTCCTTCTGAGGCTGTGAGGGAGAATCTGTTCCATGCCTCTCTCTCAGCTTCTGGTGGCTGGTGGCAATTCTTGGCGTCCCTTAGCTTGTAGATGCATCCCTCCCATCTCCGCTGCTCTGTCTCCACAGGGCCTTCTCCCTGTGTGTGTCTCTTCTTCTTATGGAGTAGGGACCCACCCTACTGCAGCACGACCTCATCCTAACTATTATGCCTGCACTGACCTGTTTCCAAATGAGGTCACATTCTGAGGTTCTGGGGGTTAGGACTTCAATATGTCTTTTTTGGGGGACACACAATTCAACCCCTAAGAGTTGGTAAAGTCATACCACTTTAAATTTGTATTGTACTTGGTATATTACAAAATGTTGACATGAAGCTCTAGAATCATTAAGCTAGTGAGCAGTCAGTGCTGGGTAGGAATTCAGGCCTTCTCAGTTTGCACCCCAATCACTGAGGCTCCCACACCGAGTATAGAAGTGTGGACACCTACACCCTAGATTTCTAGCCACATCCAGCTTATGGCCATGAACAACACGGAACATAAATTAGCATGAAGACCTGGAGTTTGTGTGTGTGTGTGTGTGTGTGTGTGTGTGTGTGTGTGTGTGTGTGTGTGTGTTTCTTGCAAGAGACTTGAAGGCTTTTTATCCTGATTGAAAATNCCTGTCTACACATAGTAGTTAGTTGCAAAAAGCCACTCGGTCTTCTCTTGGCTTGTAAAAACAATGTTCCAGATTTCAGTGTAAATTAGCAACCTATTGAAAAATGAAAAACCATCAACATGTTATTCATTACATAAGGACAAGTAAAAATGATACACAGAATTTTCAACTAAAAATCCTTTCTGAATCCTCTATTGAACTAAACTTATTTTCTTTGCAAAAATACAATAGATTTAATTGGGAATCTTTATTTAAAAACTTCTCAATTTATTTCCTACTCCCACTCTTTTCTTTGTTATATCCCTGTTGTTCGAAAGTCTTCAGTCCTCAAGAGGATGTTCTCATTCACTGGATGAGATTTTTGACTGTCCTATAATATGAAACCCAGAGAAGATTCTAAGTCTGGAAGGACAGTTTCCAAATTATTTCTATACAGGGATAAAGATGACAACCCACACAAAACAATTATGTACTTTACTCACACAGAGAATCAACCCAATCTATTGTTAAGATAACAGCAAATGTAGGTCTTTTACCTCCCAAGCCTCTCTATATTTTCTTGTGCTTCAAAGCAACCTGTGTTTCAGTTACTTATAATTTGGTCCAGCCAGGACACACCCAGAAAATAAAAAAATTTAGTCTTTTACTGTATATTCTACTTGGTACTCTAGTTACCTAAAAATTCTCAGTAAACTTTATAGGGAATTAAAATGCTAAAAAAATGGGAGAAAAGGGAGTTGAAAAATGATTTTTGGGTTGTAGTATGGTAACCACCACACTTAAGGATTATAATGAAGAAACCCACTATGGTGAGAATAAGGTCGCCAACTGTGCAGCTACCTATCTTGCTATTTGGGTCTTTTTGATTACTAATGTTTCCTCTGATATCTGAAACCACACGGAGGAAATTTAAATCAACTATAGGGTAAAAATGTACGTCAACTCTAGGGCGAAGGCTTACTGTGGCCACCATCTAAGGTCGGCAAACTTTTGAGACCGAAGAGCCGCCAGGGGTCAGCAAACTGTGGCTCCTGAGTATGTGGCTCTGAAGTAAAATTGAAAATGAAAATACAACTATCATAGTTTTATAAAATTTTTAAAGGATACTATTCACATAATGGTGATTATGTAAAAATATATTTATGGCTCTCAATTTTTAAATTGCTGTGAGGGACAGGATTGGCTCTACCAGGGGTCGGCAAACTTTTGAGATGGACCGTACCCAAAGAGCCGCATGTGACTCGTGAGCCTCATTTGGCTGACCCCTGATCTAAAGTTATAAGCAGTGACTGTCCTGGCATTTTTCTAGTATAGGAAGTGTTCCCAAAAGTTTCCTTAGAACTTAAGGCATTTATAAAGGTTGCCACCTTCATAAACGAGTACTTGAGTTATCTTTATTAAAAAACAAAAACAAAACAAAACAAACCACAGAAAAATCTGCCAGTGATAAGAATTTTCAGCTCAACAACACTCATTTCCTTGTTTTTGGCTGTAATGATATAAACTCAGTGGTCATCTAATGTTAATCAGTGGTCTTAGGTAATGGGGACATAGGTCTAGTTAATAAAAAACTGGGAAAATGACTCTATCAAAATTATCCCAACATACACGATACTTACACTGTCCCTTCCCTCACCTTCAACTCTTTTGTGTAGCAGGTATCTTGTTTTCACCTTCCAGTTCTTCCACCCCAGCCTGCGTCATGAGGTCTGCAATGTTTTTCTCCAGG
>NW_017731369.1:4141091-4221431 GCF_001890085.2 Hipposideros armiger | reverse complement strand
GTGTTTCTTGCAAGAGACTTGAAGGCTTTTTATCCTGATTGAAAATTTCTTTACATAAACAGCAAGCAAACATGACACTTTTTTAGTGGAGACTTTTTTTTTTTTTTTTTCACTTAAACAGGAAGACAGCATATTCTTTCTGCATGGAGACCAAGGTCTTTTAAATAGCTGATTTACGCAAAAGCTTCACTAATTTATAGTCACGGCTGATATACTTGCTTTGTGGGGTTGACACACCGAACCTAACTGAATACTGTTCCATTAACAAAACTACTGTATTATGTCTAAAGCACTAGTGATTAACCTTTAAAACTTTGGTTTTGAACAACCCTTGTTTTAAACCTTTAAGTGTTACAGTGGTGCTATCTTCTGTTAGCATTTTTTTTCTTTTCTAGCTCTTTCTAGACTAACTGGATAATTGAAGTAATTCACTTTCCCCCTTTCAAGATGGTTTGGTTTTACATGAGAGATTAATAGGTACTTTTATAATTGTTCTTTGGTTCAAATCAGGCTGTTCTTGCCACCCTCTTCCTTTCCCAGATCTGTACTAAGGAAGCTGCTGATATACACGTGTGGCCACAATGCAGTGAGATGTTGTGTGTGCTTGCCTTGTGTAAACACAGAAGGAATGATCATCATGGTGCCTTAGAGAACTTTGTATTTGTCCTTTTCCTAGTGGCACCTGCATCAACTCTTTTATGACCCAACCTTGTTCTGAGCTGCAGTTCGCCTGGTTTGCCTTTCTCCCAGGTTAACGAATGCTGCTGCTGAGAAGCACATATCTGCTGGTATGGCACTACAGCAGTTTCAGAATATGATGCCTTGTCCTTCTAGTGGCCTGGGCTGCACGTGCTCCCAGCCCTTAGTGGACATTTCAAACCTTTTCAGTCTCTTCAAACCCATAAATATAAATATGTAAAATATCTGTCCCATAGGAGGCACTTATTAAATATTTGCACCTTTCCCATCCTTTTTTTTAGCAGTCTCATTAAAGTACTCCTCTTGCTATCTATCATATCTATCATGTATCTATCTATCTATCATCATAATCTTGTATCTATAGCTATGTATCTATCATCTATCTTACCTATCATCCATCTATCTATCTATCTATCATCTATCTATCTATCTATCTATCATTTATCTATCTCTGTCTATTTTTTCCAAGTCAGAAGGATTTGACCGTTATGAAAGAAGAAAGGAAAAGAGTTAATTGTTAGGCAGGCAGCACTGTTTTTAGTCTTGGACTTTAAACATTATAGGCCAACCACAGCATCATTTGAAAAAATACCCTTTGGCTCTGTCACTGTGTTTAAACTGTACTAAAGATGATCTAAGACCAAGTACACACATTAAAAATCCCAGGTAACCTTTATTTGAATATTTCACAAAAAAAGTTACAAATTTCTTTGCAACTACATAATAAATCAAATTTACAGCTCAGTAACTGTAAGCAATTCAGCAACTAGGGCCCAAAGAACTGCATCTGCAGTAGAATTAAATATTTAAAAATGATAATCCTTTATCCCTTTGGAGTGTTCATGAAAAAAAATTCACTCAAAATTTCTAAACATTTTTATCGTGGGGTAATAATATCTTTATCTTGGTGTTACTATTTAACACCAGGACGGTGTTGATATGTTCATGACAACACATCATTTTTTTCACAGAGCCTTCATTTTTAACTCTTTGATAATCTGAATGCATGTAGATCATAAAGAATGACTTTATTACTTTAGAAAGGAAAAGCTTTAAAAAAGTAGCAGAAAATGGAAAATTTCAGCATATATTTGTAGTGCTTCTCTGAGCCACTGTTTCAAAGGTTTTAGAGCTTCAGAAGAAAATTACTGTAGTTTAACTCCACCCGTTGCTTCCCTGCTAGCACTTGGGAGCCAAATAAAATGGCTTATCAAGTGCAGCAACCCTCCAATGATTAATATTTTGATAGTGGTGTAGCAAGAGTGATAGGAAGCTTTTCCACCTAGCAAATTTGATATTTAAATGATTTCTGCTGAAATTATAGCCGTAGCCCTAATTTATGGAATTAAAGTTCTTACCTGAAATCCTTGTTCACACATTCATTCCCATCATTTTTCTTGGTCTCTACCTATTCCATATATGCTTTTTATAGAAACACAGTCAAAACTATAGAATATTTTTCAGTAGTGGGCTAATCCATTAGCAACAGGAAATATAAGAAGGGTAACACATTCTACATAGCAGAAGAATTGTTAATTGCTTTAGATGAACAATTATGAAAGCATCTCATCATCAGCTTATGAGAGGTTCCAGATATCAAAAGCCAGATAAGAAGAGAAGATGGGGACGCATCATATCTGTGAAAGGTCTAGCCCAGGGGTCGGCAAACTTTTGAGAGGGAAGAGCCAATCCTGTCCCTCACAACAGTTTAAAAATTATTCGAGAGCCATAAAACAAATGAAATCACCATTATGTGAATAATATCATTTAAAAATTCTGTAAATGAAACTATGATAGTTTCATTTTCAATTTTATTTCAGAGCCACATATACGTACCCAAAGAGCCACAAGTGGCTCGCGAGCTGCAGTTTGCCGACCCCTGGTCTAGCCAGATGATGAGATGATTATTGTTATTATTATTTAGTAGTTAAACTGAAAAGGTAGTTCTCATTCTTTCTCCATGTTCACCTTTCTCTTGGTGTGATTTACCTTTGATTCATGCTTAAGTCAACTACGCGTGGATAGACTAATGTGCTACACTTACAAAGTCAGAAACTGCTTGAAGATCCTTTAGAATTTGTCTATAGCCAAGCACAGTATAAGCTCTTGAAGATCCTACACTACTTTTCTGCTCAGCTTTTCCTCCCCTCAGTTGGTTTGGCAATGACTGGGTACTTGGGAAGACATGAATTTTCTGTTGGATAACTGAGGTATTTAATTAAGCTGGAGGAAGCGACCCACGTACCTGCCTACAAGCCATGGGAAGGAAGGGAGGAAATACATACGAAAATGATGATATCTTGTACATGAAAAATTTCTAAGGTTCCAATATTAATTGAGCATAGTTTTAACAGTTCTTAACAGGAAGCTAGGAAAAAGTAGAAGGCCTGTTTATTGGGTCTGGATAGTCACGCTGAGATTTCAGATGAGGGTTTCTGGTCTGAAGTAGACAATTGGTCTGGTTTTGCTACAGAGTGGGCAGTGGCACTGTGATGTAGTGGAAACCACATGAGCTCTGGAGCTAAATGGCCTGGGTTCTGGTTCTGGAGGCCACTTACCTTGGGCGAACTGTCTGGGTTTTCTGAGCCTCAGTTTTCTTATCTGTAAATTGGAGAAGAAAATAGTGCCTGCCTCATAGGGTTGTTGTAAGGATTGACTGAGTTAATAGGTATAAAGGATTTTGTACAGTGTGGGTACCTAATAGGAAATTAATAACTAAACCATCATCATCATCATCATGATTATTAATGGCATTTTTGTACCTTGTTCATACTCCCCAGAACTGTAGACTGTTTTCTTCAGAACCACCTGGATAGTTTGTGTATGGGTCCAATTGCACTAAACGCACCATCAAATATAGATTTGGATTTGTTAATAATTTTTTTAGTTGCCACATCTTAAGATCGAGACCCAGTGCATTTATTTTGGATCAAATGCAATCAGGTGCACTTCAAGAGTTTGACAGTAGATGGGTATTCCATTTATCAGACTGTTTAACATGACGTTTGGAAAATCTGGGATGAGTTGTCAAAATTTCTAGACATAAGACTCAATGTCCTACTTGATACCTACCATGAAATTTGGCTGGATCTATTTTGTAATGATGTTCAGATCTGCGGGTATTAGTCAAGTATCATGGCAGGTACACATACCTGAAATGATGTTCTTTTGGAGAGAACTGGCAGTATTGAAGGTAACTTTTATCAAAATTAGAAAATGTTTGCACGTTCCTGTTAAATTATCCAAAATAATTAATTTATCATCATGCAAAATGGGGATAACATGTATTTTTTAATGAACTAAGGTAGTTGATACTATATTAATACAAAGTGAAAAAGGTGGGACTGTTCATTCCATGGAAATAAAATCCTCAGTCTTGTGCTCAGTAATTGGGAAACGGAATTTCTGGCTATTTGACATTTCCCCCCCAATAACTTAGACTAAAACAAAATGCATTGGGAATAAAGACTTAGTTTTGATTATACTTTTGCTTTCCATAAACAAGGGAAATGCATTCCAGCAAGTTAGAAAACATCCTATGATTCAGGAAATGCTACAATTTTGGCTTCTAAGAATTGGTCTTTTGGTTTTTGGAAGAATTAGAGAGAGCAGCACAATAGAAATATCTCTGTTCCAATAAGAACCCTGGAGACAGGGAGTATACTGAAATAGGGGAAAATTAAGGCATATTCTACTTGTTAATGAAGCATGCACTTGACTCCTATTTTTCTGTGTTCTGGGCCAAGTTACGCTACTAGCTCGATTTCTATTTTTCAAGAAGAAAATACCCATTTGCAAAGTGCAAGAGAGCCTACTACAAGCAAGAGGCTTGAGAGAAAACCTTCACTTGTCTACTTGAGGGAATGGGTCACTTGACATCAGTATTTCTCCCTAGCGATGGCCTAGGTGTATGAAGGAAGGTGAGCTTTCAGATTGTTAGCCTATGGCTCAGGCTGCCCACCACCTGGCCATCTGAGCATGTTTCTTGGTTTGTTCCAGGGTGAGGGCTCTCCTCCTGCCTTTCAGGGAGAGGGGGGCGAGGTCCACCAGGGAGACATGAGGCTGCATCGTACAAAGCCAGAAGAGGACATCTTGTCACGTGAGAATGTGCGGGTTTGGGTCCCCCTGCCCCTGAGCCTGCTCCATGCACTTGTGGAGACCTGTTGTGTCATGCTCAGGATGTGGCATCTGCTGATGGAGCAACAGGAATTGTTCGCGAGAAAAAAATACCCACGTCCTGGGACTGGAGACAGATATGATTATGTGTCTTGCTTCTTTTTCAGTATGCAGTCGTCTTCACAGCCCATCGTTGAGAGTCTCAGATCACTCACTATGAGGGATAAGACCAGTGCATCGCTCAAGCGGTGAGTGCATGTTTCTGGCTTTATAGACTCACTCATCTAGCAAGAGCTGTACAGGGGACCACAGATGGCCAAAGTTGTGAACTTGCACTAAGACAAGACTCAGCATCAGTGACAGGAGACACAACATAGGAATCAGAGAAAAGCTGTTGTCCAGCAGTTTTAACCACCAATACCCATTTATTTGAATGGAAAAAAAAAATCTCTGCATTCTATATGCTCCAAGAAGATTGACTATTGAAACAAATACAATATATGGACCTCTAGCTGCATAATTTTACTACAATAAAGACAACATGTGACTTCTACTTACTACAGAAGGCGAACTGAAAAGCACAGATGCAAACATAGATTGCATAAGAAAGCATGTGTGTGTGTGTGTGTGTGTGTGTGTGTGTGTGTGTGTGTGTGTGGTTAAAACCTTTAGTAAGCAACTGCATTAAAATATGCTAAGACACTTACCTTACCCTAGTTCGTGGCGAACTCTAATAAAAAGCCACAGGCTGTCACTAGTTTTATCTGATAGAAAAATTTGGTGTGAGCTTTGATGGTTCATTTACAGTTTATCAACAAGAAGATAATCTTAGTAACAAGCGCTAACTCTCCTCTTACGTTTACATGCTCACAGAAGAAAAATCAGTTACTTTTCATACATAATGAACATCTTTTATTTTTAGGTTTGCAAACAATGGTAGTCAATTCACACAAAAGGGTACTTTTAAAACTACCTGTATTTACTCTATTTTATGCATGTATATATGAAACGAACGGCATGTATGTGCATAAGTGTATGTCTATACATGTGGGCATATATATGTATACACACGGTACCTGTTGACCTCTTCCTATGTATGTGTGACTTCCGTGATGACACTTGTAATTGGACATATACCGAGGAGGGAGAGCTTCTCTGCCACGATCTGTGTCCCCTGAGAACCCGCGGGACCGTGGCTTTAGGATGCACATGCAGACAGATGCCCATGAAAGAATATTTCAGCCCTTTTCTCGGCATTTGATGGTAAAACTTCCTGCTCTGCTCCTCACCACTCTCACTCAGGGTCATGGCATGTGATGGCAGTGAAAACTGGTTTCCTCAGACTCAAGAGAAAGGCCTTCTGTCTCTGCTCTCCCTCTCTGTGGACCTGCCTGTTGGTCGTGGCAGCGTCCAGACTGAATGGGGTGGCGGAGAAGCGTCAGTCAGCTCTGTGATCTGTGCAAGTGCTGCTGAGTTTGCTGCTGAGGCCCTGGAGGGGTCAGCTACCTAGAGTCTATCCCTTCTTTGTTTAGCCCCTTAAGGAAGAGTGACATATCCGAACTCGGCTTCTCCTATATAGTCTCTCTCTATAAATACTGGGTATATACACATACAGATACTCATATATATATATACAAATACTGACCCACAGACAAAGCTGGATGTGTGGTGCTGACTAGCAACGTGGCAACACATCAGAAAAAGTAGTCATTGTTCCTGCTCCCAGAAGGTCAAGTGCTATGCCATGATCTTTAAACATTCAGGGAAAATTCAGAGGATTCCATTAATTAAAGGAGAAAGGAAGATGCTGTCAAAATGGTGAAGTACGGACTAAGTGAAATTGCAAAGGAAACGAAAACCTGGAGCAATTGAGGCCTAGCTGTGAAGTTCGAGAGCTGTAAACGACAATCTTCGGATTTGGATTTTTTTTTTCTTTTTCCTGTTGCTATGGAAACTTGGCAGTCAAGCTTCAGATGTCAGGAGTTCTCACAGACCTGAATGGCAAAGATTCAGAGTAAGTCAAGGAATATTGCAACTCGATTCAAAACATTTTGGCTAAATACTAGACACATGACTGACAAGTGGTAATAAATGCATTTATAAACACTGCACTACCTTGGAAAAAAAATTTTTTTTCTTCAGTAGAATATTTGAAGACAGAATGAATAGTTCTGCTGGTTTCATCTTAAAAAGCTGGACTTCTTTGCAAATGCTTAATGCCAAACATCTCATCTCAGACTACCAGCGGCAATTACCTCTGCTATCCTTGAGCCCGATCTCTTGCACATCCGCCCAGAGCTTGGCTAGTTTATGAACAAGCTGACCTGGTTGCTTAGAGATTGATGATCATCCCAGATATATATTTTTTTGGTCATAGACAAGAGCAAGATAGCTATTGGTGGTTCTTTAGACATGGTGTTTTAGTTTCCTATGGCTGCTGTAACAAATAACCACAAACTTAGTGGCTTAAACAACACAAATTTATTCTCTTACAGTTCTCTGGAGGACAGAAGTCCAAAGCGAGTCTTATGGGGCTAAAATCAAGGTGTTGGCAGAGCTGTGTTCCTTTTGGGGGATCAGGGGCGAACCCATTTCCTTGACTTTTCCAGCTTCCAGAGGCTGCCTATATCTGGTTCATGGCCACTTCTGCCATTGTCATGGCCGGAACTGTCTTATCAAAGTTTACTGAGGTTGCCAACGTTATGGTTATTCTCTAGGTTGTGCACCAGTGTGAGGTATTCCATTCTGCCTGGTGATAGTATGAATGGAAATAGCTCGGTTCTCTGACATTTTTGCATAATTATTATTATACCTTAGCTTTGTACAGGGAACTGGTACTACCAGCCTTGTGTTACAATCAAAGAAATAAAGGTGTGGAAAGGTCAACTTACAATGTGAAAATGTGAACGACCCTACTTCCCGAATGAACTGATTACTAGAACTATAGCGGGTTACTCTCTAAAGCTTGGGGCCTTCTCATTCAAAACCTGTTGAGGGGTGGATCGGTATGTAAAGCTTACCCACCTACTCTGCACCCCATGGCTTTTAGAGGTTGCACCTTGTCATTTATCTGCTTGGAAAATATAAAGCAGCATCTCTAAATTCTAGATAAAAAGTCTTTGTAATATGACTCAGGTACAAACAAGATATTATGGTTAAGGGTTAAAGCTGTTTTGACAGAAAGTGCCATGGAAGTGAACAAGCCAATTCAGGTGCAATTTTTGGTTGTTATTTTCTATACCCAAGGAACTTTCTATTGTTTGACACTTGAATTCCTTTGTAGTTAGGAGTCTTCTGAGCTCATGTAATTTCTTTGTTTCACTTGAGTTTTTCATTGCTCTTGTGACCATAGCGTTAAACTCTCGTTACTTGGCTGCAGTAAGCTGTATCCTGCAAACTTACCCGTATTTGAAGAAGGACGTGAAAAAGAACATATTAAGTGACATCAGTAATGTTTTTTAAAAATACTTTCCAGTGTGGTGCCAATAACTTAAAAGAATAATTTTGGTCATTGAGAAAAATAGAAAAAAACTTTGGCTGAATAAAACCCACTCAATTAGAAAGTTGCCAATCCCTGTTTTAAGTCAATTTACCAGCAGTTCTCAACCTGTGGGTCGCGACCCCTTTGGGGGTCGAACGACCCTTTCACAGGGGTCGCCTAAGACCATCGAAAAACAAAAAGATATTTACATTACGAATCATAACAGTAGCAAAATTACAGTTATAGAGTAGCAATGAAAATAATTTTATGGTTGGGGGTCACCACAACATGAGGAACTGTATTAAGGGGTCGCAGCATTAGGAAGGTTGAGAACCGCTGATTTAGATGATAGCACAAATGATCCTACTTCTTAGGGCTGTTTGAGTTGATTACATGAGATCAACTATATAATTTATGCAAAACTCTTAGCTTTGCATGTGCACAGTACACAGAAAGCCCTCAGAGGTCAGCTGTCATTGTTCATGAAGTTGTACTACGTTAGGGGACCCCAGCTCCTCTGCCTAACATGGCCTGGGGCCATCTCCAGGCAGAAGACTGCCTACTCTCCCTGGTTCCGTGTTTCTCCAGGCCCAGTCTCTGCCCATAACACATTTCACCATAAAGAGGAACAAAAATATCGACACACTCAACAACATGCATTGTATGATTTCGCTTCGAGAAAATTCTAGAAAAGACAAGACTCTGATTATAGAAGGCAAATCAATGAAGGTCTGGATTGGGGGAGGGGATCCACAGCAGAGAGGCCTAAGGAAACGTCCTTGATCACGGTGTGTAAACTTGTGTGGAGTTACCAAAATTCATCAAACAGGATACTTAAAATGGGTGAATTTTATGGAATGCAAATAGTACCTTAATGAAAAGCATTAGAATTAAAAGTATTTTCAGGGGCTGTTTTTTGTATATCTCGGTCACCTCATTAAACTGATTCCTTGTGTCTGAGGTTACAAGTCACTGTCCCCTTTTTCCCAAGCAAAGACATTTAATTTTTGTACTTGTTAACATGGTTCATCTGATCCGTCCTTTGATCTTCTTGCTATTGCTGATTAACGAAGCCTAACACAATGTTTAAAAAGGTTTCAGGACAATATTCTTCCTTGAACTTGCCTGTGTCACACCACAGAGCCCTACAGAAAACCCCACAGGCACAGCCTAATGGAGATGCCAGCTTGCCTAGGACCTCAGGCGGGTCCTAGGGGGAGAATTCTGCATCCCCTCAATGTCATCCACACGTAATCTAAACAACAAAATTGGCAGTAAAAATAATTTCATTTACATTTTTTTTATTACTTTCAATGTCATTAGTTTTATTTCCTTTATTTTTAGATGTCAAAGAGGGAAGTGCAGATCTCTTCCTTCAATTCTCAGTTGCAATAAAGCCATCTACAGTATCATAATAAACACAAATGTTTTTATTATCTTTTTCCATAAGGGAGGCAGGGTAATTGTGAACACTGGCCTCCCTGCTAACTCATGTGGGACCTTGGGACCTTGCTGAGTTTTCTCATGTATAAAGTGGGATAAAATCACCAGGCCAGTGAAGAAAATAGACAGAAAAGCCATGAACTATCAGGGTGTTTGGTTCATGTAGTCTGCTTGGATCTGAATATTTTCTGAGGGGAGGAGAAATACCCATTTTTTTCTTCCCATGTTGTATGATGTGATAACTGCAGTTTTATGAACAACGCTTTAAAGAAAGTATTGGCATGCTTTTTTTGTAGAGGGCCAGAGAGTTAAAAAAGAAAAATCAATAACCTTGTCAAAATGTAAATACCAAGGCCCACAAGGCTTTGGAATGGCATTAGCTATGGGTAAATAATTGCTAAGGTTAAAGTAGGGCTAGTATTCCATAAATAGGAAATATATGACACATGTATCTATTCATTTTATGCTTACATCTATAGGACTAGGCAGAATAATTCATTTGTTTAAAATAATGCTTCATTATAGTATAGTCATTAATTACTACCCATCAGTGAAAAAAAAGTGTGAATTTTACATTTCTGTCTTTTCCTACGGCCCAGCGTCCATCCATGAATTCTCATGACTGTTCTTAAAAAGGTATAATATCTGCTTGAACCTTGCAAAAGATTATTCCACACCATGCAGAGACAAAAGGACCCTGGTAGACCAGTTAACTAATCTGTGCACATCTGTATTAGCTCAAGTTCAGTGGCATATGCACGAAGTGTTCTCATCACCTGGTCTGCAGGTCAGCAAAGAGCGCCTTTCCACATCATTCCTAAGGTTGGTTGGCAGGGAGATGTTAATATGCCTTTAAATATTGGAGCATCTTTACCTCTTTACCTGTAACATTTTCCAGTATACAGACATACGCTAAACATAAATGTTCCTCTGGAATACTTTTTTTTTTTTTTCAGATATAGGGGCTTTGGTAGAGTTATATATTCATACTTGTGCATGCACCGGAGTTAGGCCAACTCACAAGTTAAACTGAAGAGAGAGATGAGCAGGACTGAGGTCAGGCTGAAGTGCAGAGCCCCCGCTGCATTGCAGTCCACTTTGGAATTCCTGCAGGAACACACGTGTACCCTGAGGTCTGTGATGTTCGTCATGGGTGGTTTCCCTGAATCTGTCACCATGATGGGCAGGTGGTAGTTTGCTTTGTTCAGATTTTGAAGAAGGCTCACCAGGGCGTGTGTATCTATGAAGACAAGCAGGACCTTCGTGAGAGAGGGTTAGACCTTTCCAAATAAAAGTGTGAAAACACACACAACAGGCGCTGCGCTTTGTTTATAAGCACGGGAGCGTTTACATTTAAATTCATTAACATCAAATAAAAATATAAATTCAGTTCCTTAGTTGCACTAGCTACATTTCAAGTGTCTGGCTGGTGGCTTCCATATTGGATAGCCCCGGATAGGACATTTTCATCATCAAGGGGGTCTGTGTTTCAGTGCTATTGTAATCAATTTCAAGGGCGCCTACTTTTGTGAAGATGACTGAGTATCAAGAACTCCTCCCTATAAATTTATTATGCTGGTAAAGCCATCTTCACAAAGATCACATTCAATAGCTAGAAAAAAAAATGAAATAAATAATATAAAGATCCACTCTCAAATGATCACATTGTACATCTTAAATATATACAATTTTTATTTGTGAATTGAACTTCAACAAAGCTAGAAAAAAATCCCAATTCAAATAATCACAATAAAATCTTTAACCTAAAAAGAAAATCCCCTCACTCTATAGGTGGGCAGGACTCCTGTGTGTTGCCATGGGGATGGATTCTGTAGTCTTTGTCAGTCCTCAGCCCATAGCCCTAGATTTGGCGGGGAATCCACAGCATAGTCTACACCATGGAGACGAGGTCCACGTTTGGTGGGACTATCTGCCATTGCCCAGGCCTCCGGGCAGCACTCAGAAGTGACCACCTCACCTGGCTACTGCTTTTAGCCTCAGGCTATTTTTCCTCTCCACCCCCGCTAGGTGTCTAGAGATTTTTGTTTGTTTCTTTGTTTTAAACTGTCCCTTTCTGAACATAAACGATGCTAAGTATTCAGCAAAAAATTTTGGGACAAGAAAAAAAATTTAGAAGGCATCTTTTCTATTAAATGAAACCAGGGGGAAAGCAGAGTGTGATGACACGAAAACAAAAACATCTGAAGTATTATCCTAATGAGAGGGTTAGGTGATAGCAGCAGGTATACCCAAGGCAGATAATTACCCCAGTGAAATGGCAGATTAACTCAAGGGACATTCTACATCTCCCTCAAGTAGATGAGAAACTCTTGAATGAGAAAGTTCCAGCTGGAAAGAACTGGTTTTGATTATTCAAATCAGCTCCAGTCACAAAAACTAGCAAATAAAACAGTAACCCCTCAAACAAGAGGAGGACTCTTTTAATTAAAAAATGATCAGTGTAACAAAAAGCAATAAAATAGACAAATAAGCAAATAGAATCAATAACAAGAGAAAGGCACTAATAAAATGAGATATGAGATTAGGCCATAACAATACATATGAGATTTTATTAATAGGAAATTGTATGTGCAATTGTCTAATACATTTTCGAAACTTAATCAAATGGGTAATCCCCCATTCCTCCAAAAATTCTACCACTGATGTAAGAGGAAGGAACCTTGACTGGGTGAAGGGCATGCAAAGTTCATTAATGATGACAGAGTGTATGTCTAAGAGGTAAGTTTCAGTTTTTGTCTTTACTGCAGGGCAAGGTAAACTCCAGTGAGAACGAAAGTGGGCGAAATGTTATAGAGAGAGGGATACTTTATAATTCAACACATTGGTGTTTCGGTCTTCATAAGGCAGATGATACATGTTGGGCCGAGTCTTGAATTCTACCTGCCCAAGTGGAAAGACCGGTAGGAAGAAACATTGGTTGCAAGTTGCATAAATGAGAGACAGGACCGATGGAAGAAAATATCGAAGTAGAACGTAAAAGCCAAGGATTTGAAAGAAAAGCCAAGGTCATTGCAAAGACGAAGTCAATTTTGAGGAGGTCTGCAGCATAATATGGAAGATGGAGGATTAGAGGTTAAGACTTTCTAAAGATTCCTGGACTGGTGCTTCTCTTTTCTTTAGCCTTTTATGAAAGCAAGCACGCCATGGGAAATCTCTCCAAAGCTCTGGTGAAAGTTAATGCAAACACCGTTATCTGAGAGAGGAGAGACAGCTGAGCTAAGACATAAGCCCCTGGCTTTTGAGGGCTGAACACTGGGTGGGTATATGGTACAAAGTTGTACAGTATAAGGTGTCCAGTATATGGTATACAGTATAGCGTGCAATATAAGGTAGACAGTATTCAGTATATAGTATAGAAAAGATGAGATGAAGCAAAAGAGAAAACTTTGATATTTACATTTATAAGGAACTGATGGTCAATATTTTTACAAATTGCATTCATTTGCTGGTGGGAAAATTGTCGGTATTTATAAAGCATAAATAACTTGACATAAGCCATGTGAGAATACAAGAGCGAGCAGGAGAGGAGAAACAGCTTGGGAAAAGAAACCGAGCTAGGGAAAGGGGGCTCACAGCCAGAGGAATAACGATAGAATGTTTAACTGGACTTACTGTTTATCTTGGAGATCTTCCAGACTTTATCAGGAACAGTTTGTTTATGGATTTCGAATTTGAAAGGATCTGTATTTGGGTGGAGATCCTTATCTGATGCTCCCAAAATGACCACACTGAGGTTTTTGGCATCATTACAGATTTCGGCTACTGTGGGGTAAATGAAGGGGGCGTTGTCATTCACGTCTTCCAGGGTGATCAGCAGAGTTCCAGTACCAGTGGCAGGTGGGTTGCCTACGGGAAAAAGGGACGATGTTAGTACACAACTAGTGTAACGCGAGAGTAATTCTCTGTAGTACTTACCCCCCACCCGCGATGCGCTGGACACCTGTTCAGGGTCAAACAGAACTAACAGTCATAATATATTTATATAAAGTTGAGTAGTCTCTGAAGCCTGTTATCACATATAAACCTTTTGATTTAAGCTCTTCAACCTTCACTTTTAGAATGCTGAGCTTCTAACCCGCGAGTCATATATGCTAGCGTAGTAACACGCTGTAAGTCACTCAAAGAGTGGAGATAACAAGTAGGGCTTTTCCTCGCTCACCAAATTCAACCTTTCATCTCAATATCCAACTATTCCCGTATGTTGGTGGTACAAGAGGATGGAGACGCCATGAGAGGAGGCCATGGTGAATGCGAAATAGCTCTCCACTGACTGGGAGAGAAAGAACTCTCCCAGGGTTTTCTTTTGCGGGTGAAAAAGGGTCTGGTGTGGCTGATGGTGCCGTTGGGGGGTTGGCCTGGCTGGCCTGGCAGCTCAGAATTGAGAAAGGTGGGTTAATTATGAGAAACGAAACCACGAGCTGGCTCCTGGGGCCGTCGAAGCAATCATAACAATCTTCGGGCCTTATGTTTAAAGCCGTGCCTTGTCAATATTTTAGCTACTTCCTGAAATGTTGTTCATTTTAGGGAACATGGTTTTAAGAAGCCCTTATACTCATAATCACCTAAGCAATAATGTCTTTTGCTTAAAGAAAAGAGTGTTTAATCTTAATAAGACTCAGCATGACTTCATTTACCTTTCTCTAAATTCATTTTTAATCATCTATGCATTAGAGGCTTGCTCTTGGGACAGACCATTCATTAATAGTTTCTAATTTTCTCCGAAGGAAAGTGAGAGCCAAATTTGCAGGCCACAAATAGGAAGTGTATGGATTTGCCTTATTCCAAAAGGATTTCATGCACTTCTAAAATTATAGTACTCTAATTTTATGCACTAGTACTGAGCTAATGTCTGGCTCCGTTTTATTTTTCCTGTCCTTATTTGCATGGAACCAGATTTACAAGCTTAATTTTAT
Source organism: Hipposideros armiger (assembly GCF_001890085.2). NCBI lineage: Eukaryota > Metazoa > Chordata > Mammalia > Chiroptera > Hipposideridae > Hipposideros > Hipposideros armiger. Next base: position 4,206,758 of record NW_017731369.1, on the reverse strand, counting down.
TTTGTCTCATACTATGTTTATTTTTTGAAATGCACATTAAGTTTAAAGTTAAGTTATGAATCACATGGGGGTAGAAGGGTAGTGAATGTTTGAGCTCAGAGTACAAGTGTCAAGTGCAAGGCCAGGCCAAGTCTGACAGATTCTGTTGGTAAAGGAACAATGAGTCCCTTTTAGCTTCAGGCAGTTCACTGTAATACTTCCCTGGACAGCCAAAGGACTAGTAGGCAAAGGTGACACCAAAACAAAAGGGGCCATTGATTGCCTCACAAATGAAGTGAAATCCTGTTGCTGAAGAGCCAATTTCAAGCTGCTGCTCGGGGGTTTCATTGTCTGCAGCTGCACCCTAAACGGGGCAGGCAGGGAGCCTCAACCCTCATCAGAACCCGGATGATGATGAGGAGCTGTCTTGTGACAGCCTTGCAGGGGACGTAGGGAGACGAGTGGGAAATGGACTGTAGCAGCTTCTCATAAACCTCCCATGCTTACAGTTCCAGGAGGATCTTGAGACATTCCGCTAGCACTCAAATTGGCTGTGGCTCTAGCCTTCCCTCCTGGCCTCTGTCGCTACATGCAAGGTCATCTGGCGCCATCATGGGGCTGTCCGCTACTGCAGGGTGGATGGAAGGACAGCCAGGGGACGAGGCTGGAGATGTCTGGTAGGGCATGGGGGCCTTGACTATCATGATGAATTGCTTGTACTGATTTTAGGGGTGACACGAAGCCACTAGAAGTTTTTCAGAAAGTCAGTGGAACAATCTGATCGGACATAGTTTTAGAAACACACAATGGAATTGGCAGATGTTGGACACTGGAGGCAGGGAGATCAACTGTTGATTGAGTAATGACGTGGGTGGTTTGAACAGGAGAGAAATGTCTCATCTTGGTGATTAGGCACTCAGGTGAGGCTGCAGAAGAGCAGAAGGTAGCAGAGAGTGGAAACAGTTCCGCCTTGAGCGTGCTAATAGCCCCTATGTTCAGTGCACACACTTAGAGGTGCACAGAGCTTAGGAGACATGCCAGGGCTGAGTTAGTGAGGACGGAGTGGTCAACACAGACTCTTTGAAACCTGTTCAGCAAATCAGGTCACCCAAAGTGAAAGTGCAGAATGACAGAGGGGTGGAGACAGAAACCCCAAAGTTGAAACAGCAGTCGATAGTTTGATGATGCGAGGGAGATGAATTAGAAGAGGAGGCAATGATCGATAAGTAGTGAAATGGGTTAGGACGCCCAAAAGGACAAGGAGTAAACAGAAGCAATGGGATTTTGTAAGGAAAATGTTATCGGTGATTTTTTAATGGAGAGGTTTCCAAGAAACCAGCTTGATAGAAGCTGAGCAGTGAGCACAGACTCGGTGGTGAGGCTGGTGGGACTTTAAATATACCAACATCCAAAGACAGTTCCAGAGTAAACATTCAAATAGATATCTGCTAAGATAGGAACACGAATGTAATGAATCATCAGAAGAATGGCTATTTCTAATGGTGGCATATCATCCACTTTTATTAGAGCAAGAACTCAAAGGAAATGCATACTTACTTTAAAGTCGGTTTTCCAGCGTCAGCTTTGGTTGTTTGGTTGAATTTCTTTATTGAAAAATTATTTTTCTTTTTTTATTGAACTAATTGAATATCTCAGAGGAATCCATTATATATATTTTTTCCCTCTGAATATATTATGAAGCCATTTGGTAGAATGGATAAGAAGGCGTTACGAGTATCTGAAATATGGCTGTGAGAATCGGCCTTTTGTGAACTTAATTATACTACTATCTCCTATTCCCCTTGTGTTATTCCCAGGCCGGCCTGGTGATGTCTTTTTCTGAAATCAAATAAAATGAGCTTTTTTTTTTTTCAATTGATAAGGTAAAGAGTGGAGTCTCAAAACCCTCAGAGAAAAAGCCTCTCCAGGTTAATATGCACAGGGTAGAGAAAAATCACCATCCAAAATTCAAATGTAATGATTCTTCACAAGCCCAATTTGCGCCAATAGTTCCAGAGGCCCAGGAAATATTGGAGCTTCTAGGCATTCCTTGGCACTCAGCAAAAATCCCTCACCCCTTCTCTACTCCTTTGCATCAGCAAGCCCTAGCTCCCAAGGGACTACTCTACATAACCAACCATAGAGCAGAGCCAAAGCATGGCTGGGACTGTGCCCTCCATCATGGATTTTGTATTTCAATAGAAAAAAAAAATCCTGAGTTTGAGCAAAACTGCTGAGATGTGGAGCTAGCACATACTTCCTCTTCCCTGCAGCACCCTCAGAGGAAGCCCATGGGCCATGTTCTAAGGGGTAGCCAGTTTAAAGATCAGAGGAAGTCCAACCTCCGAACACGTGGAGGGACTGCCTTGTGTTTGCAGGGGCTTTTGTCTTTATGATGTTAGGAGATGGAAGGGCCCCTGAATGATGAACCATTTTTGTTAGTGGGTTTTAAATTGAGTGGGAGGTGTGTTCCCTGTTGGAAATCTGATGCTGACGGTCACGGCCCTGCCTCTAGGGAAATACACCTATATTCACACTGAGGGGTCAGCAGACACCGGAAGTGTAGCCGTGGGCTCAGTGAAAGTTCAGAGCAGTTGATCTGGGACACCTTTTTTTTAAGGTGTGTTGAGGCTGAGGCCTAAAGAGGTTTAGGTCGGGCTCAATATAACTAGGTGAGTCTCAGGCCCCCTTCTCCAGAGCAAGTGCGAACCTTTACTTTCAATGTCAGAACTTTTACTATGTAGCTAGTTTCTTACAGGCTCTCATTTCAACCATGAAAGCAAACTAAAATTCCTAAGCCATGACTTGGGCTATTATTATATTATTATAATCTTCTTTCCCATGAGCTACTTTTTATTACGGTAAAATACACATAATATCACATTTGCCATGTTAACAAATTTTAAGTATGGCTTCATGGAATTAAATACATTTACATTTTTGTGCAACCATCACCACCATCCATCTCAAGAACTTTTTCGTCTTCCCCTACTGAAACTCTCCCAATTCAACAACTCCCAATCTAACCTCTCCACCAAGCCTTCAAATGGTGGTGGATTGTTCCTTTTGCTTGTAGCTCTCATGCTACCAAACCATGGCAAGACATAGGGAAACAGTCACCATTTTCTTTCCTATGGGTCTGGGATGGTGGAGTCTGTTCCATCTAGAGGACTGTGTGACTTTAAGGCCAAAGAGATGCTTCGACTTCATTAAGCTGGCAGCCTGCCAGGGTCTTCCCAGCACTGGCCACGTCCTGATCCCATTTCTGGCTTTGTCACGCCTACTCAGCACTGACAGCTTAAAATACCTCTAAGCATATTACATAACCAAGACAGGACCAAATTGATCCCAATGCTTGATTTTGAAACCAGGCAATTTAACTTGTATTTCTTTACTTTGAGTGGTGAAAACTGTCCATGAGATGATGGAGTTGGCAGCCCGTGCTCGGCACTAGGCCTATTGCCAGCTGGGCTGAATCCTTGGTCTGGCTGGCTCACTATTTCACACTTGGACTTCAGTGCTCTAGGTTGAGAGGGAGCAGAGGTGTGCATTTTCTAAGAGAAGAAGGATCATGTAACTAATGGAAGGTGAAGATTTATGCTCAGAAACTGAACACCTGCTGTTATTATGCAGAGTACGAAAAATCCAAGCAAAGCAGGGAGGTTGCTGCTTTGAGGGTTTGGGGTCCAACTTTCTAGTTTTCCCTTATTTTCCAGAAGAGCAAACTGGGACTCAGATTAAGCAACTTGTCCAAGGCTGTCATCGGCGTGTCCCTTGTGTGAGAGCTGTGGCCTGAGGACATGATATTCCTAGGCCATGTGCTCTCAGGGCGCTTCAGAAAGTGAATGGACGCGTGGCGCTGGTGACACAATCCACCATCTGAGCCAGGCTACAGAGCGTAAAGTTTTAGTATTTTGTTGCTTGTGGTTGGCATGGAGCATTGGTAGAAAGGGTAAAAAAAAAAAAAAAAGAATCTTCTGTGCTTTCCTTATTTACATGAGCAACACTGTATTGCTTTTTTTGTGGGAGCCCTGCAGAGCTGAAGCTGGTACCCAGGATATGGATTGCACATGGGTCTCCCAGCACTGCTTTGGTGCTGTGAGTGTGAACATCATGAGAAATGGTAGATTTTTGTTGTTTTTGTGTTTTTTTTTAATCATAGGGATTTTGTTTTAGTCAGAATCCTGACCAAACAGGACTTCCACTTAGCTAAAAAACACTGAGATTTTTCTGATAGGTTCCATTATTCAGGGAAAAAAATATATATCTTGTCAGTAAGAGACATAATTAAAAACAAATATGATCCTAATTAAAAAACTATATATGATTAGAAAAAGATGAGAAAGAAATATACCAAAACTTAGGTAGTGGTTATTGCTCCAGATAACATTAAAATAACACTTTTACTTTAAAAATTTTCTTTATAGTAACCATGATTACTATAATAATCAGAAACAGAAGTGTAAACTCGAAACATTAAACAGGAGTTTAGAAATATTTTCTCAATTCTACTTTACTTTTATGTCTCTCACTTTTTTATTTGTTTTTACAGTGAATTGATATTGAGTAAATTTACAGAGTTGTGCAACTACCACCACTATCTAATTTTAGAACATTTATATCACCCCAAAAAGAAATCATAGGCCTATTTGTAAGAACTCTCCTTATCTGCTTCTGGCTTTAGGCAACAACTAATCTGCTTTCTTTCTCTAAAGATTTGTATTGTCTGGAAATTACTATAAATAGAATCATACAATACATATGTGGACTTTTCTGTCTGGATTTTTTTACTTAGCATAACATTTCTGAGGTTCATCCATGCTGTGGCATGAATCTATACTTCATTTCTAAGATTAAATAATATTCCATTCTATGGATAGACCATGTTTTATTTACCCATGCACTAGTTGATGGACATTTAGATTGTTTCTGCTTTTTATCTGTTATGAAGAATGCTGCTATAATCACCTACATACCAGGGACCAGATTTTCACATGCCACAATGTCCCTAGACTAGTAACATAAGACTCCGAATACATCTCCTCATGAGAGTCCCCTTAGAAGAATAGGTTCCTGGTCTTGCCACTGTTGGATGGGCTGGCTTCATATGCAGCGAATGCCAGGATCTCAATGAGAACTTTCAGAAGCTAGCTCTGAGAAGTACAGGGAAGTAGATTTTTCTAACCACTCATCCCAAATCTTCTCTGAGCTGGGCCTAGAGGCACGCATCATGTGTCTTACCTTGGGAATCATGAGTGCAAGTGGTTTTATATGGGATCAGCGTGCAAAGCGAGGTTGCCTATGTGAAGAATAAAATGCAGGAAGATAGAGGAAGAAGGAGGAAAAACAGGAGCACATTTCTGAGCTCCATGGGCTCTGAGCATCAGGACTGTTCTCTGTGCTGGTGTATACGAGGTGGTCAGTAAATCTTTGAATTAATTTAGGTTGATTTGAAAAAGCTAAGGATGTATTGCTCTATCCGTACATGTAATCATATACAGGGGTAACAAAAAAGTGTATACACATGACTTGTATTTATCTTTTGATTGAGTATTACAACTTTAATGCAGTTTTCTCCTTTTTTTTTTTTTTTAGCTGAGCCATCTGCCACCTGTTGGCAGCTCAGCAGCAGCTCAGCTTGGGCCAGGACTCGAACCACTGTTGCTCAGAGCTCACACTCTTGAGCGAGCTCTTAACCAATTGTGCCACTTGGCTGGCCCAGTTTTCTCCTTTCTTAAAACGTGTATATATATTTTTGGGCACCCTTTGTATGTTCATATATCCATAGGTCTGCATCTCTATCTTGCTTATATTCTAATAGTAGTGACTGTGTCTATATTCCAGTCTCCCCTTATCCCACTTCGGGGAGAAACAATCCTGTCTGTGTGCAATGGAGTCTCTGGAACTGGGGCTCAGAGCAGGGAACCCTCACCAACACAAGGAGAGAGACCTCCGCTTGTGTCTCAAGAAAGATCGAGGCCCAGATTCTGGGGGACAATCAGAAAATGGGTCAGTTTTAGAGGAGCCAAAGTGCAGAGGTGAGCCCCTGAACAAAGGCTAGGCACCCCAGCTAGTTTTTGAGGCTGGCTTGTAGGGTCAAGATGCATGAGTGGGGCGATCTACTCCCTACCGTGTTCCCTCTGCGTTTCTGTGCACCTGATGAAACTTCGCCAAGCAGCTGTGTGCAAATAAATGCCAGGTCTTTTTCTTCATATGAACAGGGCTCTAAGCTTTTCCTCACCTTTGCAAAACGTGTGAGTGGACCAGGGTTCTTCTCTATATGGTCATCCTTTGTATTGTTTTGTTCATCCCTATGTTCTATTTACTATGGCTTTTTAGTATCAGTATTTTGCACAAAATTTTGACATGTGCCCCATCAGTCAAAAATCTTGCTGCTTTTTTTTTTGGCTTAAAGTTAATTTGTTTTCATATTTTATGTGGCTTGACTGGCTTTCCTTTATTGAGAATTTGCATGGTGTATACTTTTCACTTCTGTAACTTTCAATATTTCTGAAAGTGTGCAGTAGTTTCTATAAGTTATAAGAAATAACTTTTATTTTAGTTCTTTTCTAACAGCCTATAGTTGCTTTTTTTTGTTATCCATTTGCCAAACTTCATTGTTAAGACATTTAGGGTATGTACATTGAATGTAATTATTGATATAGTTTAATTTATTTTTGCCATTGTACATTCTACTTTTTATTCTGTTTTTATATTTCTTTCTTCTTTTGTTCAATTAAATTTATTAGGGGTGACAATGGTTAGTAAAATTACATGGGTTTCCAGTGTACGATTCTGTAATACATCATCTATATATCACATTGTGTGTTCACCACCCTGAGTCAGCTCTCCTTTTTAATTCACAAGCATTTAAAAAATTGCTTTGTTAATAAAGATACTGCCAACTCCATTTTATGCATTGAAAAAAATTTATTAGCAAACTGACAAAAAACCTGGTAGAAAACAGACTTGTAAAACATAATGCCAGGTTTCTGTGTGTAATACTTGATGTAGAACTGAGGCAATTATTCATATAATCAAACTCAAAAATTCTTTCGGATAGAGAATAATCTGAAACACTGAGCTGTTTTTAGAAAGTCAAACTTTCGGCTTTTTTGTTTCCATTTTGCTGACTTTCGAGGAAAAAAAAATCAGGGAAGAGTTGATTTGGACGTCATGTTGAAACATGACAGTTCCATTTTATCCATCCAATCAATAATCATTTATTGGGACTCTGCCCTGTGCCTGGTTGGGCGTGTACAAAAGTCAACTGCACAGGGTGCCTGCTCTTGAAACCCTAATGGTGTGGGGAGGAACAGATATGTACACAGAGGCAGAATAGCATTTAAGTGCAGGAAGAGACATGAAGAAAAAAAAATGTTATGGGAGCTCGTGGCATGGAGTAATTTACCACCTGGGGACAGATCGGAAGGCTTCATGAAGAGGTGGCATTTGAGTGTGCTAGAAATGAGAATACTTCGTGGAGAGGGAGAAGGCTGTTCAGGAGGAAATCGTGTGGCTACTTTTGTGAGAAGAGGTTCAAAGACGTTTTAGCAGGAGAAGGGCTTTGATAAAAGCAGAGGATGCTGGAGGCATGGAAAGGAACAGATTTGAGGGGGGAGAGAGAACATAGGAAGACTAGCTGGAGTGCCAGCGGGGACGAGCACTGAGGGCTCAGATGAGGGCAGTCTGAATGCAGAAGCAGAGGCTGGTTTCAGGAGGCAGAACGGACAGCGAGGACCGGATCGGGGGTGATGGGGTAGGTAGCGAACGGGGTTTTGGCGGGGGGACTGTGCAGTTGGTCACGCTATTAGTTGAACTAGGGAATGGAGAATACCATGGAAAACGAGCTAAGAGGCACAGTGGCAGGGGGAATTGAGTTGGCATAGATGGGTGTTGCAGACAGTATTTTAATATTCAAATCCATTTCTTTATCCCATGAACGTCTGAAAACATTATGTTTAAGGCGGTTGAGTTGGCTGGCCAATGGGAAATGTCCTGCTGTCAGGTAGATGAATGGTGGCTTAACCCTCCCCATTCGGACAGGGCAGGCTCCACGGATAGCTGCTGATGTCCACGGTAGCATTTCCTGGCTGATTCTCAGAGTCAGAGCCCTACTGTGAGTGGGGGGCTCTGCAGCCCACTCCTGCCCTAGAAAAATGCTCAGATCACCACCAGGGTGGTCACCAGATGGCATTTCGTAGTTTGCCTCAGACACTCATGATTTGGGATTGTTAAATTTAGAAAGTCGGTCTGTATCCTCAGTTTCCGTCAGTTAACTTAGATATTTATTAGGTATTTACTAGACACAGGGAATTTTGTATTCATGATTTCCAGTCCTTATAACAACTCAGCAGCGCAGGTGGCATTGTCCTCGCTCTGCAGATGGGGAAACCGAGGCTGAGCGAGCCTAAGTTGCACCCCTAGGGTGGTACAGCTGAGTTGGAGGGCTGGCTCGTTTCGAGGTACAGCAGAGCACCAGGCCCCCACTCTGTTTATGGACTGCGTGTGCTGTCTTCCAGTGGCTCTGATCACAGCCTCTGTACCATCAGATCTCAAGAGTTCTTTTATTGGGCCCTTTTGTCAGTGACAAAATTGAAGCTAGTATTTTCAACGTGATTGATCTTTTACGGGTACTTGAAATAACAAGGAATGATGGCTGGGCCTTCAAATTGATTTTTCTTCCTTAATTACTATAACAGCTGAGATAAGGGGTGTTAAACTGGCATAATTGGGTTGCCATCATAACTAACGGTTTGGTTTTATCCAAACTAGCATCTTCTAAGTAGGATTAATCTAAATAATCTTACTGTACCCTCCAGGCAGTCTCAAGCTTGGTTGATCCACACAAAGAGAAGGACCACAAATTGCGCCATCGTTTTGAAGTTCACCTTCCCTGGTATCCCCAGTTTGGGGGCCATTGTTATTTAGCAGTTCAGCAGTCATTTCATATGGGGCTGAATAACATTTTTGTCTTTTAATCAATCTAAATGTACTTTGCACAATATTTCAATTCTGAGTCAGCTGGCATTATCAGAACATCTATCACATAGGGGCCGAGGGAAAAGACAGGTTGGGACATGATAGATCTCAGCCTATGAAAAATCATTATCTTCGTGTATTCCACTTTAGTTTTACAGCTGTTATGCTTGGTTCTATATCTGTGCCTTCTCGGTAACCCACATCACATTTTTCACTGACAGGCTCAAACATACTTTATACAAGTTGCTAAGTCATGAAAACATGCTGCTGAATTTAGCGATAATTGGGCTTGCTTTAATGCTATCATGTCCTCATTCTTTCAAATGAAAATAGAACGCGACACTTTTGATAATCCTATAAAGACTTAATATGGACTCTAGAGCTAGTATGGGCTTCCTGGTTTAAACCATCTCATAGGCACTGAGCCTTCGGAAGAGCTAAACATGTATTTTTCCTCCCTTTTTCTCTGCCTAGTGTGGGCTGGGAGCAAGGACATTTGGATTTAACTGAAGCCAAATATTTGTCTTTGGTGTTTGGAGCCATAGTTTTAGACCTTATCTGAGGGCATGAGAGCCATTCAATAATAATTGTGGAACGCTGAACCGTATACAATTTCAGAGCAGGAAGTGTGCGAGATGAGGTTATAGGTGAGAAGGGGCAGGAAGACCAGCCTAGCAGAATCCTGAGCCAAAGGCAATAAGCCAGGAAGCTGCGGCCAGCTCTGCCTTTCCTGCCTGCCACCATCCCAGGGGGAATCCAGAACTCTTAGGAGAAATCACTTGACAGTTTTCAGCCCACATAAGACCGTGAGACAAACATTTGACCTTTCTGGTGGTTACCTGGGCAGGTGTGATAACCACACTGGGATTTGCCCAGTGCTAATTGCTGCGGCTTTGTCCATTGTCAGCACATCCCCAAAGGAATTCCATCTTAGTGCATTCCTGAATGTTCTCTTTGCATCTTAGTATTTTCCTTAACAGTTATTATTTCACTCCCTTTTAAAGATAGGCTGGCAATTCTGTGTTCATTGAAGTCTTTAATAAAAGAGTTCCTGTGCTCTGAAGGCACTCTCTTAACCTTTTCAGAAAATCTGGACCACATAAGGTAAATGATGATATTCATCTCTAAAGATAAAATACTTGCCAACATTAAAGGTCATACCTTATTAATCTATAGGATTAAAGGCTTTACTCTTCCAATCATTTAACTAGAGCCAGTCCTGCTTTAGCAAAACAAAAGCATTTCGGTTGTAATGAAATGATGTTAGGTAATTTGTAGCTCCTTAAAATTGTTATCAGTTTAGGAAAAATGCCTTGTACATCCTTGAGTACTCTGTGGGTTACAATTTAGCCCGTATCTGCAGGGAGGTGCTAAAGTGTCGTTTCCTCCCCAAAATCATCGACAACCTGGGCATTATCACTATTATTATGAAGCATGGTTTTAGAATCTCTCTAGGCTAGCTTTGGGGACCCCAAGGTCCAAACGGCTTTTTTCTTTCTCTTAACCTCAGAACAGGTTTCTAGCCCTGCTTCCTACTGTCTTTTTAGAGTCACCCATCTGATCTCACAGTTTCTAGTCTCTAAGAGGTACCTAAAAGAAAATTCTCTTTTGGTGCTGCCATGGTCATTGTCCTGATCTGAATATGTAGAGCTGTGTGCAGTAAGTTATGATGGCGACACTTCTGCCTTTTGCAAAGTATTGTAGACTGCAGAGTGCAGAGTGTATGGTTTACTTTGTTCTCTCTGCAGACATCCTGTCACTCACCTTTCCCTGGCCCATCAGCAGTAGAGGATTGCCTTTCTTTTAAATGATAAGATGCTGAGCGTCTATCTCTAGGATAAACAGGTGCTCAGGGGATGGTTACATACAGCCCTCTGGGGAAGGCACAGTGGATCAGGGGATGTGTGCTTTGTTTTTGTTTTGATTGAAACATAGAAATGTTCATGTTTTCATAAGTCCACGGCTTGAAGAATCTGAACATGACCATGAAGTCCAATAATATCAGGAAACCCATCCACAAGGTAATCCAGCAGCGATAATTAGTACCACCTATGTTGGAGCTTGGGGCTATCATGCACAGTGCTGTCATTAACATTCTGTCACAGGCATGATGGGGAGCACATAGACACATTTCTGTTGGACATACAGCTAGGCATGCCATTCCTGGATAATATGGTGTGTTCCGCCTTAGTAGGTAGGTCATTTCAGTTTCCAAAGTGGTTGTACCAATGTATACTTCTACCAGCTGGATCTGAGAGTTCCAGTTATTTCACATCCTTGCCAATACTCGGTATGTTCCTTCTTTTCAGCCTTGTTATAATCAGGGTTTGTGTATGTGTGGATCTGCTTCTGAACTCCCTATTCTATTGTACTGGTCAGTTGTTTTTGTTCTATCTTTGTGAAAATACCACAGCATTTTAATTACTACAGTTTTCTAATGGGTCTGAATATATGGTAGCATAAGTCTTCCAACTTATTCTTCCGTAAGTTGCCTTGGCTATTTTTAGCCCTTTGTATTTCCATATGACTTTTATAATCAGTTTCTTCGTCTTCCCCTCCAAACAAAAACTTGGGATTCTGCTTTGTGTTACATTGAATCCTTCAGGTCAATTTGAAGAGAACGAACATTTCATTAGCATTGAGTCTACTCATCCATGAACATGGTATATCTTTATATTTAGAAATGACGTTTTAAAAAAAATTCTCTTAGTAATGATTTGTAGCTTTCAGTATAGAGTCTTTGTTGTGTGCTCATATAGCAGGAGGGGCAAAGAAGCTCTCTGGGGTTTCTTTTATAAGGACACTAATCCCATTCATAAAGGCTTCCATCCTCATGACCTAAGCACCCTCCACAGGCCCCACCTCCAAATACCATCACATTGGGGATCAGGTTTCAATATATGAAGTTTTTTGGGGGGACAAACATTCCGTCTATAGCACCAGCTATCCCATCCTCTAACTCCTTGTGAACACCCCCTTGGAGGATGGTACGGCTGATGCCATAGGTGTCTTAAAGAGAGAATGTCTTAAAGACATTATATAGAATGTCTTAAAGAAAGAATGGTAGTGTGTTCAAGGTGAATTTGCTTCCTTTGTTAGGTTTCTGTTTCCATGAGTCCCCAGGAGATTTCACTCTGTCCTTTAAAAGGCATTTATTTTTATTTGTCCATGGGGGAAAAGCAACCATGTGTTTACAACCCATCTAGTTTTCACTTGGTCATAGCAGCCCCACATGACTATTACAAGTGTTTCTGATTTATTTCCTTCCATTCTGGGCTCTCTGCTTGGGTCAAATCTGACCCTCACCCAGAATCAGAAAATTCCCCAGAGAGAAAAAAGACTGTTTTACACTCTTTTTAGAATGGCTCTTCCCTCTTTGGTATTTTACTTGATCTAGGTTTCACTGCTTCTGCAGCTCCCAGATGATTTTACAGTTAAGATTTTTGTAATCTGTCCAGATTTTTCTAGTTTTTGCAGTGGGGACACTGGTCTACTATATCCTACCTGTAAGTTTCTACAGCTGTATATTTTATTGACCTTTTTTGACATAAATTCCTGAGTGAGTCCCTGGTTGGAGAAAAGCAATTTATTTTGCTGTAGCTTTTGTAGTGCTAGGTGACAAAAAAATTTTTATTGTTTCATTCCACCAAAAATACACTGAAATCCAATAAAATTAAAGAAATTAAATGCTTTCATTGGATAAAGCTGAGATATCAGTTAGTAGCACCAAGTTTGGTTTAATAGGTACGTGTTGGCTTGTTTCTGGTTAAACATAATGCCTAGAGATAAGTTCTTAGGGAGTGACGAAAAGGAGGCTTTACACAAAAGTTATCTGATTTATAAGGTCTTTTAAAGTTTATGCTCTTTTTGCTCTATGTCTTTTGGGCCTTTTTCAAGATTGTCATCTCTAATGATGGTTCTGTATATTAACGCCAACCTGTTTTCTATCTACCATTACATCTTCTGGGGGCATTTCCATCCTTTTGGAAACATTTGTGACATTAGTTTTTGAATTTCCTTGTCTGATATTAGTATTAACAGAGTTGGACAAGAAGTAGATTTCCAGCCGTATTTTTGTTGAGGATCATTCTTGCTTCCTCCATTTCTTCCTTTGTATAACCCCCATTGGGGTGGGATTAACATTTATTGAACATTTAATATGGCTTTGCATGGGGAGCCTAGAGGGCCCACCTCTTCAGGTTTTCATTTCTCATGACAACCTTATAAGTAGGAATTATCTTCCTCATTTTATAGAAGTAGAAATTGAGCCCCAGGGTCCATAAGCAGCTTGCTCAGTTATACCTGGAGAGAAGGCTCTCGTTTCTGGCAAAAATTAAAGTACTTAATTTCTAAGTTTTTTTTTGATGAATAATTGTATAAAACATTTCATAAGGCAATGACGACTGTACTACTTGCTTATTTTCAACCTTCCTTAATGGTATTCTTAGCTGAGACTTTTCTGTACAAGTAACAGATACTCTTATGTAGTACAGAACTCTGTAATCATTACTTTTGCTGATCTGTAATTGGTGCTTTTCATTTGAACAGCATTTTAAATATCCTTGAATTATTGTCATCCACTGTTTGTGCTCCTAGAACTCCTGTCTAGATCTATTCCTTCTACAAAACTCATCCATTCTGATGGCTCCCATCTCTTTGACAAGGTGACTTCCTAAGAAACATCTCCTCATCTCCATTCCAGTCCCATGTCGCCAGCGTCTCATGGGACATCATCTCAATCATCTCAACATCTGCCCCATAAAGACAACATGGGAACAATCCTTTGAAACCAGTTCCATTTCTGTCAACAGAATAATCATTCCTGGTTTCTAGACTAGAAATCTTAATATCACCTTTCTCTATTTCATGTTGAGTATGTGGGGTTCCCCCCCCCCACAAAGCCTTGTTTCTTTCATCCAAATATTTTCTATAGTCATCCTTTCTGATCCATTTCTATTGCCACCAGGCATACCCTGACCCCTTCAACTAAGACACCTGCTATGGTTTTCAACCTGTTTCCTAACTAGACTCACTCTACCCAAACTAACTTCACTGCTTTGGTTTTGGCCCATACTTCTGTTGCCTTGATTTCTGCCACAGCTTTCTAATGCCTCCCTGCTTTATGTCTTGTCATCATCTGGTCCATTTTTTTTCATGCTGTCATAGGAGTTATCTTTCTAAAGCACACAGTTTATTCTGGAGGCAAGTAAGCGACATAACCAAGTCTAACTCCTTGGCATAGCATATAAAGCACTTCATGATCTATTCCACAGATATGTGAGCACCTGTTCTAAATCAGGTATTGAACAGATGGGTGCCTGTATGCTTCTCCACCATTATGTCTGCACATAGGGAGCCTACCACGCTAGCTCCAGGATGCCGACCAAGGTTTCGGTGTCCTACGTATCCATGCTCTTTCAGGCTTCTATTAGAATGACTTACCTTTTCTCACCTTATCCTTCATCACTCATTTAGAGATTCCCTCAACCAAGAAGCTCCCTGTGACCACCCCTGAGGCTGGACGAGGGGCTCCCCTAGGCTCAGTTCCCTCAGAACAGTTATGACCTCCTAGTGCAATCTTTTTTTTACTAGCCTAACTCCCCAAATAACTCATGAGCTCACTGAGCATAGGACCTTGTATTATTCATCTTTGAGTCTCCAGGACCAAGCACACTATCCAGCTCTCTGTTGATGAATGTCTACGTGCTACTTTGTCATGTCAATTTACTCCTCAAGAACTATGGGATCTTTGGGTTGCCTGCTGTGTCAAATGACTCGTCCGGATTTTGAGATGCTTTGAAGATATGACGTTTTCATATACATCCAAATGGATTTCTGCACTTTCACTCACAGTGGACACAACCCTACTCTTCTCTTTCCTTCCCTCTCAGGCCACACTGCCTTCTAGGTTTGAGTCCCCTGCTCTAAGCGGTCAGGCGTCTTTTTGACCCTGCCCTTCTCTAAACCCTACCTGTCTTTCAAGGCCAATCTCAAAGGTTAATAGTATTTTGAAGCCCTTTCTGCCTGCTGCATGTCACATCGATGGCTCACTTCTTAGACACATGCTCTCCAACTTGATTTGTGTGGGAGTGCCCAGCCTGCAGAGGGGAGGGGGGGTCTGAGGATCCTTAGTTCACCCATTATTGAGTATAATGAAGGGGGCATATAAAGAGTCCTGGAAGTATTCATTTTGATATACAGGGCTCAAAAATGAATTTCAGCTTTATATACCTACCTGGCTTTTAGGAATAATAGGGAGAACAAAACTTCTTGTGTGATTGACACAACAGACATCTCCGCTTAACATACCCCAAACTAATGCTGAACCCCTCATCTCAGCCAATGGCAAATCCTGTAAGCTTTGTGTCTGAAATATACAGCATGTCCCCAGAATCTGACCCCTTTTGTTCCCTTCCTTTATTATTGATCCAACATACCATCTTGCCTAGATTATCATCAGTCTCTTAAGAGGTCTCCCTATTCTGCCCTTGTCCCCTGTGTCTGATTAGCGGAACCATCACGGTACGTTGAACTCTACTCAGAACTTGGCAGTGGCACCCCATTTCACACAAAGTAAAAGCCAAGGACAGTATGGGGCCCACATGGCCCTACACGACCTGCCACCTCCTTCCCTTCAGGTACCACCTGCTCTCTCTGCTCCAGTTTTTATTGCCTTTATGTTTTCACTCACATGTCACTTATTCAGTGAGGGTCTCTAGTTAAAATTTTAATGCCCTGGCATCTGCTACTTCTTTTTGCTGTTTCCCCGTTTCATACACAAATAGCATGTTTTCCTCCCCCCCCCCCCCAAAGTGTATTATGTATTTTACTTAATTTTCTTCCTATCTTCACAGTTATGTCAGCTGCACCAGGACAGTCATTTTTGTCTGCTCATTGCTATATCCCCAGCATCTAGCATGAAGTCTGGCACATGGATGTTGCATTATTAGCTTCTGAATGAACAGCAATTGTTTTGTGATTAGGAAGTGACTAGCTGAGTACACCTGATGGCTTTTGATGGTAGCATATCATAATGGGATAAAAGCTGTGGGAACAATTCAATTGTCAGGGTCCGTGATGTCATCTGGGACCTTCTTTCAATTTGCATTAAAGTAAAAGGACCCTCCCTACAGATAGTGTGACACTACCATGAAAGATACCAACATGGTTTCCTAACCGCAGTGCCTGCCTGAGATGGAGCACAGCGAGCTCACTGCGCAGACCTTGAACTGGACAAAGACCTGAGAACCAGGACTTGGGGATGGTGCCGACTCATTGTGTGTTTGAACATTAGCTTTCTCTGCCCCCACATGCTTATATTCTCTCCCAAAACACCTTTAGGCACATCAGAAACAATGTAAACACATATTTATAATTGAAAATATACTTGATGGCATTAAAAACGTTACTCACCACTGTCGATTGCCAGGAAGAGGGCAGTGTACACACTGTTGTGAACAAATGGGGACTCACGGTCCAGCACGGCCATGGTATCAACAGTCCCATTGATGGGGTTAATATTCAGCCAGCCTGCTGGATCCTTGTAAACAGAATACCTGGGGGGGGAAAAAAAATCCCAAACCATATCAGATTACATTCAAAATGGATTCAAGAAATTTTCACTGGGTGCTGGGCATACACTCCCATGCTAGGTGCCAGATAATTCTTAACACACATCCAAAAACATCATTATAGTTATAATTGTTTGTTCAGAAAGCAACGCTGTCCATCAACTCTGGGCCTGCTCTGTGTTCAGCAGTTGGCCTCCTTTATTGCTCATGACAAGCCTGTGAGGAGGGAACTCTTTATCTGGGCTGCAGACTCTCATAGAGGCAGAGTCCATAGCCCAACTCCTGAGTCCAAGTCCAGTACTGTTGCTGTTATACCATGAATGTATCTCATATGAAGACCAGGTAGGAGACGCTGTCATGAAGATACAGGTAGGGCACATGGAGAAAGAAGTCGTTACCTCTGATGGAGGGTAGCCCTGGGGACCTCATAGAGGATGCAGCATCTCAACTAAGACTGGAGAAATGGGTGGGATGTTGTCGGAGATGAGAGGACAGACAAGTCGGGAAGAGAGAACATACGAATTGACACGTGGAACAGAGATACTCACTAGAACTTAAGTTCCATGAGAGCAGGGGTATCTGTTCACTGTTATGACCCCAGCTCCTGAAACATTGCTTAGCACATGTACCACACTCCCTAGATAGTTGCTGAATGAACGAATATTTAGGGACCAGAAGGCAGACGGCTGTGGTTGGAACATAGCTTCTCTAGGGGAAACTGAAAGTAGATGAGTTTGGAGAGGCTGATTATTAAGAACCTGCACCACTGTTGTGAGGGGGTTGGGATTCTGCATAACGGGAAGCCATCCAAGATTTAAAAATGTTGTTATTACTTTTTGAGGTTGTTGTAAAAGCCACACATGCTCATTGTAGGAAATTCAAATAATGTAAAAGTGCATAAAGTAAGAAATGAAAGTCTTATCTATCAGGGAGACTCACTGAACAGGACTTGGATTTCTTTAAACTGGGTGGCTTGGGTAATGTGGGACTGTCCCAGCGACTCATTGCTGGTGCTCCAGCTTCTTTAGTGCTTAAGCCGCAAAGATGCTTGTCAGCTTTCTTCTGTCACTTCCCCACCAGCCTTTGAAATATATGCCCCTGAAGAGACAGGAGTATAGATAGCTCATCAGTTCTGGTAAAGATGCCTGGGTTTCATCTTCTCTGCCTTACACTGCCAGTTTTGGTTCTGAGAATGTTGAAGACCTGATTTAAAACCAATAAGATTGCAAATCTCCAAGTGAAGCGTTTGAATCACCATCCCAGTTCTCACAGGGGAGAAGGCTCCACGCCCTAGTACCTGGAGCCCGTGAATGCTACCTTATATGGCAAAAACTTTGCAGATCGAATTAAGTTATAGATCTTGAGATGGGGAGATTAGTTTGGATTATTGCGAGGGGAGGGGGCTAAATGCAATTGCTAGTGTCCTTACACTAGGGAAGAAGAGAGAGATTTGAGACACACAGAAGAGAAGGCCATGTGACTACGGATCAGAGATAGGAGTGACACAGCCACCAGGAGCTCCAAGAGAGAAGGAAGGATTTCCCAGCAGGGCCCTAGAAGGGAGTGTGGCCCTGCTGACATCTTGGTTTTGGCCCAGTGAGTCTGATTTTGGACTTCTGGCCTCCAGAGCTGGGGAAGAATACATTTCTAGGCACCAAGTTTGTAGTAATTTGTTACAGTGGCAATAGGAAATTAGTGCAGTAGGTATAACATCCCCACTTATAGATAGGGAAACTGAGGCACAAACCACACAGTTACTAAGGTGGTAGAGTCAAGAGTTGGGCCCAGGTGGTATGACCCCAGAGCCCTGGTTCTGAACCCCCATGCTAAGCTGCTGCCCAGCCAACTTATGGGTAGGTGGTTAGAAGACATCTCCCAAATTTTGATTAGGATGAGTCTAGAATGGGTGGGATTATTCGTGTGTAGGGGAAACCTTGGGGGCTATTCACAATGTGTGGCCAAATGAAGGGGAGCAACCCAGATTCCTCATCCATGACTTGGAGGTCATCTTAGGGGGTTGCAACATGGGTGGTATCTGAGGGAGGCTGTGATCGCTGAAAGGAGGGCTGCTCAGCCTGGGTCCTCAAGAAGGAGAGGTGGGGAGTAAGAAACCATGGGCCATCTAAGGGAATGGGCATCAGAGCAGCTGCCATGAGCCTTCAGGGAGCAGCTCAGCTGCCCCGCGATGGGCAGCACTGCACTCACCATCCCAGCTTCACCGCCAGCTAGGGAGCCCCTCTGCCCGCTCCCAGGCTCGGCTGCAGCCTCAGCACCAACCCCCGATGTCTTTGGGCTTCCACCAGGCACGGACGGACCCTCTGAAACAGCATTCTCAGTTTAGTTCATAGAGAGGCACTCTGGTTTCATATCTGTCCCTTGGGAGTTTGGGTGCCGTGAACAGACCCAAGCACCTCTGTGTGCACCCATCAAATTCAGCTTTTATCCCATGAAGTAGATGAGCCAGACCCTGGACTGCAGAAGGACGCCGGGGAGAGCCCCCTGCTAATGCTTCCCAGAAGGCATTGGGTCTGGGCTTTCCTGTAAAGGCCCCTGGGATGAAGCATCTATTAATAATAGAGTCAACAGCAGCAACACCCAAAATTCAACGGAGCGTTTGCTATGTGCCAGGCACTGTTCTAAGAGCTTCCTGGATCTACATTTTCAGCCCTCACATCAACCCTGTGAGGTCGATAATACTGTCATTTTACAGACGAGGAAACTGAGAGGATGCTGGATAGTACAGATCTTTTACTTGTCTTAACATTTTTTTCTGTTATTCAACTACAGGCTGTAGATTTCTTAGAGCTCACAGAACTTCTATTGTTTTAAACCCACTTGTATTATTTTAAAAAAAGACCTTAAGTAACATTTTAGTTTTGTTTTTAAAAACGTAGCCTTTGGCTTTTTGCCAAGGAAAACATAAATAGTATTCCTGTGCAAAAACAAACAAAACAAAACAACAACACAACCAAAAACCCTCTTCAGTGTTTCTGTCTCCTCCTCTGTGAGGTGGGCCAATCCCAGCGATCTCATGCGGGAGCTGGGAGGGCCAAGTGAGCCCTACATGAGGTGTGTGGGTTCATGCAGAGCATGGCGTGTGAGTGCTGTCATCAGAGTAAGACAGCCGATGTGTGTGTCAGGGGTCCACCAGGGTCAGCCCCAGTGTGCGCTCTTTTACGGGACCTGCACCATCCCTCCGAATGTTTTGGAGTATCCCACAAAGCAGAGCCCTGGGAAGACAATATTCTGAAGCTAAAACAGTGACGGGGAACAGGTGGAGAGAGCGAATGAGGCGAACGTCGGTTTCCCCACACCCCTTGCTGCCTCAATGATCATTTGTGTTGTTCTTAAAAACAGAAGAAATGTATGACTCCTGAGAATGAACTTCTTTAAAAACACCCGTCTTTCATTCTGATAGCAATTTATGTGTCCACTCGCAGATCCCTACTATCTTTTTTTTTTTTTTTTCAGCCATCCCCCGACATCTATTGGCAGCTCAGCTCGGGCTGGACTCGAACCGCTGTTGCTCAGAGCTCAAACTCATGAGCGAGCTCTTAACCAACTGAGCCACTCGGCCGGCCCCCCTACTATCTTTTAATACCTGGCTGAAATGTCTCCTCTTGGTCACCCTGCATGAGTTCCCCAGTTAGAATTACTCGCTTCCTATTCTAGGTCCTTGCTAAGCACGTGCATAGGTTAAAATGCCTGTTGGAGTGTAATATGGGCCCTTGTAGGTTTGCTGCCATCACCAGACTCTAAGCTTCTTGGTGTCAGGAAGAGGTTCAAGTTGAGTAAACTACTCAGTATGTATTGTGCCTGGCTTTGTGCTCAACACATCAACATCACATTAATTTTTGTGGTTCACAACAACCAGACAAAGTTGGGGTCATCCCTGTTTTAAAGATAAGATAATAACCAAGATTCAGAGAGGCTTAGCAACTTGCCCAAAGCAGCACAGCCAAGAAGTGGTAAAGCTGGAATTCACAACAGGTATGCCAGATTTCAGGTGTGCGTGGGACCTCAACCAGGATACAGTCTGCTCCTTATGCATAGGACCAGGTGCTGGCCATTCTGCATCCCCGGAGGGCCAAGCCGAATGCCTGATACACAGTGGCTGCTCAGTATATATTATTGCATCTTTTCTCTTTCAGTTGCAACAATCACAGAAACTGAAAATGAAAAGAATGGCAACATTTGTTTCCCTATCTTATCAAGGTAACAAGTTCACCCTTGATTGAGGAGTGATTTGTGGTGGTTTAACATATTGGAAATAATGAAAATTTTAAATGGATTGCATTTTATTCTCTGATTACTCAACTCAGAGTCTAGAATATAAATAAAACTGAATTAAATAATCCAGGCTTTCATGTTGGCAAAGAAACAATGCTCTTTGTTTCTCCCTCTGTCATGTCTTTGGTCTCATGATGCTACAGTGTTGCAGTACAATGAACACGTTTTGTTCTTCTCTTGCAAAGCGTAGTTATGTGCAGTAAAAAGCTCACAGACATTTGTTGGAAGCTGTCCCCTAATAACGCATCACATTCCTGGGGAAAGCCAGGCTTGAGGGTTTTACAGGATAGCATTTCAGTGTTTTCTTCCTTAAAGAATAATCAAGTATCCATTGTTGTGCTAGTTAATTGTGTTTTCACAGGGTCCTTTAATTTTGCTTCCCTCTGTTAGTTTATTTATTTTATTTGGTGCCTCCTCCCATCAGAGACCTTGGGGAGGCATGCTGGTGTCCTAGATTTCTTTGATGGCAGCTTGCTGCTTCTACTTGGAATCGCAGCCACAAACTGAGAAGGACATGGGACATTCCATTTACTGAGCACTCCTAGGTATCCGGGCGCTGGGTGACACTGTGCTCATGCAATCTAAACTAAGAGCTGGGCGGAAGGCCCGGAATATAGGTATCATCCTCCCCAGCCCCAGAGCTTTCTACCCCAGAGGAGAGAATATCTCAAGACCTCCAGCCAGCCTTCTACTTCCTGGCTGAGCGGTCCTTTTGTCACATCAGCCCTTTTGACCAACCGGCCTGGCACACTACGTACATTTCTGACATTTTCAAAGCTGTCTTTTTAATAAACCTTTTGGTGGAAAAATACCAGCGTGCAGGATGTTTCCTGTGCTTCTAGGCCTGAGAAATGCGTATGCCTTATTAAATTGGAATTTCCGGGCAATTTATCTGTAATGTGAACTTTGCTTGTTATAGGGGAAGAAAAACCGAATTAAAAACAGGACTCATTTCGGGCTGCAATGTAACTTCACAGGAGCTGCTCAGGTGCTTGCCAAAGCTTGGCTGCCTCTGGGAGTCAGTGCAAGCTGGTTTGTGGGATTAGGCAGTGAGGGGCATGTGGGTGGGGGCACATCACCAGGCTGGGGCCCTGAATCCCTCCTGGGAAGCGGGCTTGCTGTCAGCAGGGGGCTCAGCGGAGCAGGCAGGAAGCTGCCAGGAGAGAGGCCTGGGCCCGGTGCCCACTGGGAAGAACTTCCAGGGCCAGGGGCTGTTGGGCTCGGCCCTCAACGGGGTCTGGTAGTGGTGGGAAGGCGGAGGGGATGCGAAGGTTTCACGTGTCCCTTCTGCAAGCCTCTTTGGGTCACTTTCTGTGATGTGGGGGATCCGTGTTTGTTCAGGATAGATGCTCATTTTATTTTAGATTTAAAATATTACAAAGTAATACAGTGCTATTAGTGCAGGAAGAGCTAAGTGGATCAATGCTAGATAATAGAGCACTAGAAACCAGCAAGTTATAGATAGAGATGTAGATATAGCTATCTAATATTACATACCAAATATATATAACATATTATATATATATATACACACATATATATATGCTAGAGGTCTATCAATTTATCTATCCTGATAGACTTTTATATATAATTACATATATTATATCCACATATGTTTGGAAATTTAGTATTGGGTATAGACATGTTGGATTGTTTGAGAAAGCTAGACCTTTCAGTAAATTGTGTTGACTCATTATTCATTTGGAAAAAATAAGTTGTGTGTCTTTCTGATGCCTTCTGACCCTTGGGCATATTGGAATATATGTAAATGCATAAAGAGAGGGCTGGGTGTCTATTCACTAACTGGGAGCACGGATTATCGTGGGGAGTAGATTTGGGTTGGGGTTGGTTCAAGATCCCCAGGCTTGTAGATATACTCCAGTAAGGGGAGCCCTGGGGCTAGAAAAACTGTCAACAAAATAAAGAGGCAACCAACTGAATGGGAGAAGATATTTGTGAACAACACCCCGATAAAGGGCTAATATCCAAAATATATAAGGAACTCATATAACTGAACAACAATAAAACAAACAACCCAATTAAAAAGTGGGCAGAGGACCTGAACAGACACTTCTCCCAGGAAGACATACAAACGGCTGACAGATATATGAAAAAATACTCAACTTCACTAGCTATTAGGGAAATGCAAATCAAAACCACAATGAGATACCACCTCACACCTGTTAGAATGGCTGCCATCAACAAGACAAGTAAGAACAAGTGTTGGAGAGGCTGTGGGGATAAAGGAACCCTCATACACTGCTGGTGGGAATGTAAACTGGTACAGCCGCTATGGAAAACACTATGGAGGCTCCTCAAAAATTAAGAATAGAATTATCATATGACCCAGTAATCCCTCTCCTGGGTATCTGTCCCAAAAATCTGAAAACATTTATCTGTAAAGATATATGTCCCCCGATGTTCATTGCAGCATTATTCATGGTGGCCAAGACATGGAAACAACCAAAGTGTCCTTTGATAGATGATTGGATAAAGAAGATGTGGTAAATATACCAATGGAATACTATTCGGCCATAAGAAAAGATGAAATAGTGCCATTTGCGACAACATGGATGGATCTTGAAATTATCATGCTAAGTGAAATAAGTCAGACAGAAAAAGTCAAGAACCGTATGATTTCACTCATATGTGGGATATAAAACTGAAAGCAACAAATGAAGAAGACAAACAAAGAAGCAAAAGCTCATAGATACAGACAACAGTTTAGTGGTTACCAAAGGGAAATGGGGGAGGGGGGAAAGTAGAAGAGAGTAAAGTGGGTCAAATATATGGTGATAGAAGGAGATTTAAGTTTGAATGGTGAACACATAACATATAGATGATGTATTATAGAATTGTACACTTTAAATCTATGAAATTTTATTAACAATGTCATCTCAATAGATTTAATAAAAAATGAAATAAAATAAAACTGAAAGCAAAAAATAAAAAATAGGGGCCGGCCGAGTGGCGCGATGGTTAAGAGCTGGCTTGGGACGCTAGAGGGCCCCAGTTCGGATCCCACATATGAGGGCCAGTGACACTGCCCTCCACAGCTAAGATGCTGAGCAACAGCTCAACCTGGAGCTGGGCTGCTGTGAGTCACTGGCGACTGTGTAGGCTGTAGCCCCTGCTGCAGTGGGTTGCTATGGGCTACCGTGTGTAGCTGGCAGCCAGCGTGAGCGGCCAGCAGCTGCAGTGAGCGGCCGTCCAGAAGCCGGCGACTGATCTGCCTCGCCCCCGAAGAGTGCAATGATGGTGCCAACTTGGGCCAGCGAAGCAACGTCCTCCACAACTAGACTGAAGAACAAAAAAAGGACAGCAACTTGTCTGTTCCCCTTCCCCAATTCCTCAGCACTGTTCCCATCCCCCAATTCCCCAATAAAAATCTTTAAAAAAAACAACAAAACAGAGCAAATGCCAATTGGGGAACCATTAGAAATATCCTGGCTGATGTCATGTATTGTCGGAAGGGTTGGTTTCTTTGGACCAACGTACGAGCCTAACTGCAGCTCATTCTCAAAGAGGAGTCAGTAAGGATGGGAGAGACTATGAGAGCCTGGAAAAGGAAAATGAAGAACAGGGAAATGCAGAGCGATTTTATATCCCCACTGAAGGAATATTCCCACAGAAGGAAGCCAACAACCCTGTAAAACTACTGCAAAGAAAGGAAACGGCAGGTATACACTCAGCTCCTCACTTAATTCCAGCCCAACGGGTCCCCTGTGTTAGATGAAATACCTGCATGGGTGATTCACATCAACCACTTTATTTAAAAACAGAATTAGAAAGGCATAGCATTCCCAGAGGAAGGAAAGACAGTGTTTTAAAACAGCACCTGTAGCTATGGCTCTGCGTAGAAAGGAAATGACACATTTCAAAAATCTCCTGACGAAACTACAGAAGAGATGGAAGGGCCAGTAAATCCCAGAATCCCAGTTCAGTTAGACAGCCACAGCCCACCACCCACCACAGGGCTTATGGGGAGACCAGAGGCAGTGTCCTCGTCTTCTCCCAGGGTGCCAGAGTGCAAAAAGCCATCTCAGTAATAGGAATCACTTCCCAGAGATGGGGAGAGGCCACAACCAGCAGACATCGACGAGCGGATGCGCCCAGTGAGTGGCCTGGGCAGCACTTCTTAGGTTCGGGGAGATGGGGCAGAGCTGGCCTAGCCTAGTGTGGGGCCATGGGCTTCCACGGCTCACTGACAGCTGGGGACAGGGGAGGAGCTTTTGACATCTCTGGACACCCTTGGACACCCCCCACCCTGGCATCCCAGAGTCCCTGGTGATCATCTGCATGGCGTCCTACCAGATTCTGACCATCACCCTCTCATGGCAGCTGTCATCGCCTCATGGCACGTGGACCAAGGTTAGGTTGGTTCCCTCCAGACATTCTGACCCTTACTATGAAAATAAGCAATGCACAGCCATATCTAAGGAGGTCACCTCTACCCCGGCAGTGGACCAAGGGAGGTGTGTTGTGAGTCCATTATCTCTGGTCTGCTGTAGGCAGTAGGAAGCGAGACCACTAGGGGCCGTTTTTTGCTTGGACCACTGCACTGCACCTGGCTCTACTTCTGTTCTACTTGCTACACTCCATTCTCCAAAGAGCCACCAGGGTGATGGTTTTCAATTTTCCATCATGCTGTGTAAGTCCCTGCTTAGACTCCTCCAATGACTTCTCTTGGGGCACAGAACAAAATCTAAGCTCCTGATCATGGTCTCCAAGGCCCTGCCTAACTCCCTGCCCTCATTTCCTGCCTCTGTCCCGACCCTCCCTAAGCTGCAGACACAGGGGGGGCTTCCTTTTGTTCCTGGAAAATACCAGATTCATTCCAGTCTCAGGACTTGCCCATTTGCCTCACAGAATGTAGTCTCCTTAGATTTCCTCATGTGTGTCTCATCATCATGGAGGTCTCAGCCCACACACTGGGGTCTCTATGCTTCCTGTAGAGACCACTGCTGATCGCCTCATCTAAAGTCTGCCTCAAACCCTGGCCAGCCTCCCAACTTAGAATGTAAGCTCCTTGGGACAGTGACCTCATCTGTCTTATTCAATGCTGCTCTCCCCCTCTCCCCTTCGCCCCGCTGCCATCCCCAGTGCCTAGAAAAAGTCTGGCACACACTGAGCAGGTACTCAGTTGGATGAGTGAATGAGTGAGTGAATCAAAGTACAAGCTTTCTTCAATATGCTTTGATGGACCCATATCCTGGGTGAACCCAGAATTCTAAATTTTTTTTGGGGGGTTCCTGAGGTGTCATCTATCCCTTCCCCATGGATAACCCCATCTCTCAAAAGGCCCACTAGACCATCTCTCTCTCTCATTACAGCTAGACTCCCACCTAAATGCTGCCCCAGACATCCCTTCAGGGGTCTCGGACTTTATATATGCTGCCAGTGAGGGGCTCAGTTAGGTAAGTCCATGTGTCAGGGGTCCCAAAGACCACCCCCAGGTTCAGTGACTTGCTCGGAGGACCTACAGGATTCAGGATGTAGTCACACTCATGGCTAAGATTTATTACAGGGAGAGGACGCAGAGCAAGACCAGCACAGGGAGACGCGTGGGGTGAAGTCCGGGGAACCAGGCACCAGCTGCCAGGGTCCTCTCTCAGGGGAGTCACACAGGATGGACTTAATTCCCCAGAAATGTGTTGTGATGACACATGTGAAGCGCTGTCCACCAGGGAAATTCCTTAGGGACTCAGTGCCCAGGTTTTCAGTGGGGGTTGGTTGTGTAGGCACCTTCTGTCTGGCATGCAGCAAAATTCCTGACCTTCAGAAGGAAAGCAGGGCCGGCTGAGTGGCGCGATGGTTAAAAGCTGGCTTGGGACGCCAGAGGGCCCCGGTTCGGATCCCACATATGAGGGCCAGTGACACTGCCCTCCACAGCTAAGATGCTGACCAACAGCTCAACCTGGAGCTGGGCTGCTGTGAGTCGCCGGCGACGGTGTAGGCTGCAGCCCCTGCTGCAGTGGGTTGCCATGGGCTACCGTATGTAGCCAGCAGCCAGCGTGAGCGGCCAGCAGCCGCAGTGAGCAGCCGTCCAGAAGCCGGGGACTGATCTGCCTCGCCCGGGAAGAGCGCAATGATGGTGCCAACTTGGGCCAGCGAAGCAACGTCCTCCACAACTAGACTGAAGAACAAAAGGACAGTAACTTGTCTGTTCCCCTTCCCCCAACTCCCCAATAAAAATCTTTAAAAAAAAGAAGGAAAGCAGGTATTCAGCATATGCCATATTTGTTTGCACAAATGCTGTAGGCACAGTGAGCTACTCTTCTCAGTTAGGGTGGTGGGAACCCTCCAGAAATCCAGATATCAGCCAAGGGCCAACCTTGTAAGTAAGGCCTTTCTAGGGACCACAGTCTCAGGCCTGCTGTGTTAACTCTTCTGCTTGGTCCATGATCAGAGCCAGGAAGCCGGGGGGTCAAATGAACTTCTACTTATTTTTAGAACTCATTGAATTCCCGTTTCTCCTAAAACCTTTCTAATTCTAGAGACCCCATGTTAAAACCCTCGAGGAAGCTGGAAATCATGAAGGGACATGTTCTGTTAGGCAAGGCGGCAGCTGGCTTCCGCCTGCCATGTTTACCTAAGGACACACTGGTTAGCTCTTCTGTGTTCACTGCAGAAAATTCAGGCGGCATAGATAAACATGAAAAGGAAAATCAAAATCACCCTCATCTACCTCCAGAAAGAAGGACTATTAAACTTTTAATCTAGAGGCTTCTAGCCTACGTATATACAGAGGGTGCCAAAACAATGTATACACGTTTTAAGAAAGGAAAAAGCTGTATTAAAATTACACTGAGTCTGGGCCGGGCGAGGGGCTCAGTTGGTTAAGAGCTCGCTCAAGAGTTTGAGCTCTGAGCAACAGCGGTTCGAGTCCCGGCCCGAGCTGAGCAGCCGCTGAGCTGCCAACAGGTAGCAGGATGGCTCAGCTAAAAAAAATAAAAATTACGCTGATCATAACCACTTTGAGCACCTCTTGTAATTGCAGAAGTCAAATGTGACTTGTCTTCGTGTTTTGTTATTGGTATATATTGAGTGTTATAATTTTAACATCTTTTTTCCTTTCTTGAAATGTGTACACATTTCTTTGGCATCCTCTGTATATACGTGCACACATGTGCGTTTGTAGCGTGACCATACTGTTCACTCACTCGTTTTGTGTAAATGTGTACTGAGGGTCTCATGTGCCAGACACCGAGTGCTGTGCTGGGTATGCAGATGCTGTGGATTTCCTATTTTGTTGGAACCTACACTCTAGCAGGGGGAGAGACACTAAGCAGCAACTGCACAAATGGTTATTTAATTACACTTATGATGAGGACTGTGAAGGCAGTTTCCCTCAAGTAACACATTGTGTGCAGGGAAAGTTTTTCTATTTTTAGTATTTACTTTTGGTTGTTGTATCTTGAACTGGAATTACATGTTCATGGATCACCGAGGAGGCGTCCCACGATGTGTGTACATTACTGCATGTCATCGCCCCGTCAACCTGGGAGGTAGATGTTATGACCCCCATTTTACAGATGAGGAAACAGAGGTTCAGAGTGGGCCAGCAGCTTGCCCAAGTCATACAGCTTTTGAGCAGCAGAATTGTGGTTTCGATGCAGATCTCTTTGTCTCCGAAACATAGTCTCCATTTTTTTGTTTGCCTTGGAAGTAGCCCATGGGGGTTGGTAATTTTCCTATGCTATTGGTTCTTTAATTTTGGTGTTTATCAGAGTTACCCAGCCTGAGTATGATAGGGCCTTTTCATTTTTAGTCCAGGTGGTCTGGCTCACCAAAGCTGGAGATCCTCCATTCTACCCGTAATGATTAAACTTGGACCTGAAACCCTGGGGCTATGTCCTGTGGCTGGATTTCCTTGGGGGGCGGGGAGGTGTTAACTCAGGAACATAGGATTAGCACCTATAGAATGGTAACATTTCCTAAAAAAAACCCAAACTGTTACATTGATGTAACGCTTCCTTAAAATCACATGTCTGTTAAAAAAAATCATACACACTTGAGAAAAGTTTAATATCAGATAGCTCATGTGTGTGAATTCAATATCTTCCTCATTAGAAATTCTCAGATCATATCAGCGTAAGCTGTTCTTTGATTGGAAGGCTCATATCGACAGCTTCCAAGTCAAACTTAGAGACCTCCCTCTGGGACAAATTACTGTGGTGATGGAGTAATACCTGAGGCCTGAGAGTGATTTATTCTAAAAAACCGTTACCCTTAGTCACATGCTGCTTTTGCTCGTGGAAGAGAAAGGGGCGGGCCTCAGTGACCCTGCTGCTGGCTGCACGTGAGTCGCATGAATCAGGGGTGAGCCTGCAGAAAAAACCCCTTCTGGCCAACCCTGGCCCTGCTCCTCAGCGTGTGAGCCCTGGGTGCACCGAGCCCTCCCCGGGAAACAGAGGGGACCAGACATTTCCCAGGCACTAGCTACTTGCTAGTGACCTTACGCATCCTCCCGAAACACCTTCCCACCTCCTGTTCCTGGCAAGGCAAGTGGGCTCCTGGCTTCTCCCAGCAACGGTCACGCCTGCTGTCGTGTTGGAGACCATGAATCCTTTGTGGTCATGAACCACGGGTCTCCTTCCAGCAGCCACGATAGGACCTGTGTGTGCCTGCGACAGCGCTTGGCTGTGACCAGGCTCTTTCTAGTCCGGGATTCATCCCCACTGTGCGAACTCATTTCTGAAGATGATTTACAAAGTCGCCCATCCTTGCATTTGAATTCCCACAAACGCGGCAGTTATTATTATTAAGAAGAGGACGCGATGTTCTCAGAATGCTGCTTACAAATGTCTTTAAAGGTCATCTCTTGATTGCCTCCAGCCAAACAGATCACAAAGAAATACAGGGAAATGTAGAAAAATGGATTCAACGCGTAAAGCCATGGAACTGATCAATATCAGGAAAGTCGGGAAACTGGGACCCTGATGAAGGAACCAAATACAGTAACACCTTGGTTTACGAGCATAATTAATTCTGGAAACGAACTACTCGTATTGCAAGACATCGCTCGCTGACCACGTTAAAATGTATTAGAAATGTCTGCTCATCTTGCAGAACACTCGCAATCCAAGGTTTTACTGTATGTGGCTCTTTTCGGTAACAGGCTGGGACTTCAGGAACTCCCAAGTTTCTGAAATTCAAGACCACACTTGTCAATTCTAGAGCAAAACACGAGTTAACACCTGCAGTGTTGGTGAAAATATTAAATAGGTGCCTGAAAAATGCAACCACGAGATGGTTTTCATGGTTAATAATTATTATTAATCTCATTATCAGTGATCCAGCCCGGCTCCTTATATACGCACTTTCAGGGTCAGGGTTAAATTTCCCACACCTGCGTATCCATGTTGAGTGTAGAAATGCACTCAGAAAGGAGCAGGGATGGCCTGGAATTTGGTAACAGCTGGCAGACCTAAGCTTTCCTTGGTGGGAGGCTATTCGCCCATTTGTTCACTCACTGACTCATTCCATGAAGATCCATCTTGCTTTTCACTGTGTTCCTGGGTCCAAGAATGTAAATACGAATATGATCTGCAAGGACTGCCTATCATCTGGCTCTTCCATTGGCGATATGATGTCTACAATTGTCTCTAACATCCCACTCTGCTTAACCCCGGTTGGCAGACTTAAGGGAGGCAGCCCCTCAGTGAGCAGAACCATCTAAATACGGCGTGAACGCAGCCCAGAGTACAACTGTCAATCTCCCAAAAGACAAGGTTCCAGGAGGAGGAGACTCAAAGGGACGCTGACCTAGGGCAGGGGCCTAAGTGAAACAGGACACGCGAGAGAAGCTAGTCAACGGCGGAAGGAAAGAGGGGACGGTGGGCTTACAGGGCCTTCAAAACTCCTTTACTGGAGGAGTAAAGGGCTAGCAGAGGCCCTTTGGAAGACAGACAAGGCCCTGAAGTGACTTGGGAGGACGCCGCTTCGTAAATATGCCACCCAAGTGGCATGGGATGTTGTGGGTGAAGTTACATCAAAAGTAAAACGATCCTTGTTCATCCATGTTCACTCTGAGATTAGCTTATGGTTGGCGTTTCGACAAACGTGTAAACAAACTTATTTTCGTCCTGTGTTTTTTCTTTCCAAATAAGACCGCCATCAAATCTTGTTTGTTTCCAGTCAGATTATGATCCCCACTTTAAATCAACTCATTGTAAGCGGCCCTTTTCTGCTCCCTGTTTTCTTTAGGTGAGGGCTTTGGTGGGTCCTGTTCTTGAAGGATTCATGACTTGGAGTGCATGAGCTGGACAAAAGGTGGGGAGGCAGGACTTTGGGGGTTCTGAGCCCCCATGCCGAGATGTGTCTAGGAAATTAGTTCAGGTCCACACACCTCCACCTAGGATGATGGACACCTCGGCTCACCACCGGCCAAAAAAACATTCTCAGGGGGAAAAAAATATACCTGCTAAACCCAACTAGAGAGAACCTGGAAAATCTCAGCATGTTTGAAACTAGTTAAAACTAAAGGTGTGGTCCCCAACGCCAGCCTCCCCTCGGCTCTCCAACAAACCCTTTCTGTTCTGGGGCATTTCTAATACAATGACAGTATTCTGCTGTCTTCTCAGTCTTATTTAAGGAGATTTTCACTGTACTATCCCATCAGGTGACATTTAGGCTGTGTGATGGGAGAGCTTTCAGTGGCTGCCCATGGGCCTGTCTTTCATATTCCTGGGGTCCAAGCAGGGCGGGTATGGAAACCCCACCCCCATAGATCTAATTATTTGTTTCAGTCAAAAACTGCAGCCCCACACCACCCAGGGCCTTGCAGCCTGCTCCCCAGGGGTTGCCCTCACATCCCCATGGAGGCTAACGGGGCCCTGCAGCCTTTGGGGCACCCTTCATCCTGCAAGCCCCTCTGCTGGGCCAGCTCAGGGTGGGAGATGGGCCTGGGCCCAGGATCCCTGGCTGGTGCGTGCAAGCAGTGTTTCCAGGGTATAACATAAGGGTCTCCCAGAATGCCATCACATGAGCCAGGAGGGGGACAGAGTACAGTATGTAGGGGCCTGGGCTCCCTGGACCCCCACTTTGGGAGACTTGGGGTGACCAACTTTCAGCCAAAGCCTCTCTTTCTCTGATTTCCAGGACAGGGGACTGGGTATCTTCCTGGTCCCGCATGCACTGTGCTTTCAGCCCAGTGTCCTCTGGCTCGTGAAGTTATCACGTGCCTGCCCGTTACTCCCATTTAGTCAGTCGATTCCCAAACTGTAATAACACTTTATGACGAGGCTGAAAAGCAAAATGAAATCGTCTTGGTGTTTCAGAGTTTGGGATAGGCAAAGCCTTCCAAAGTTTGGGGCCCAGGTCAGGGGCCTCTCCGCCCAGGTTTCAGGACAGTACGGCGTGTGGGTCAAGTTCAGCTTTTGTCCACTCAAGCCAGTGGCGTGGTGGTGTCGGGCCAGGTGCTCAGCTCTCCAGGGTGGGTTGTCTCGAAAAAACATGCTCTTTGGGAGAGCAAACCGGGGTGTTAGAAGACCAGTATGGGAGTTAATCAACCGCTCTGCATTTGTTCTTGGAGTTTATTTTTATTGGGTGATTAATTGACACGCCATGGCCTTTGCTCCAGCACCTGAGTCTTGGAGCCCAGCTTAGACCAAGCTGCGCAGAGGTATTGGCGCTTTTGAGAAGTCGATAAACGAGGCCAGCTGCCACAGGGACCACAGTGAGATAGATGGCTAAGCCTTACATGACGCCTTGAAGGTCAGTGAGCACGGCCTGGCAAGTTGCCATGGAAGAGGTTCTTACAGGCAGCCGTGCTTGGCTTGGGTGATGGACGGGCCTTCTTCCTCCGCTCGAGTCCGAGCAGCAAGTGATCTGCAAACACTGTTCCTTCCGGAGGCTGGGCTACGGGGAAGGCTACAGGTTTCTTGGGAGCTGAGAGCGCCTGGGTTTTGTAGGGAGAGACCTCACCCGGGAGCACATTTCTCATGTCCTTGGTGTGACTCACGCTCTAGAGGAGCCACCCCCCAAACACGTGATTCTGCCGGCTACTCTGTGGACGCGAGTTGGCAGGGTATTTCCCAGCACACAAAACTCAGGAGCACACATTCTCAGCCCTGGGTGTTGACTGTACGTTCACTCAATACATAGTTTTTGAACACATGCTGTGTGCCCAGGGCTCTGCTAGGGTCTGGGGAGATGGCAGTGAATGAGGCAAAAAGCTCCCTGCCCTCCTGACACTTCCCTTCACCAAGGGCATTTATTAGCTGATCTAGCGCTAGGTGCACGAGGAGCTGAGTGCCCCAGGAGGGACTGTCTTCCTCTCTCCTTCTATGCAGTAACTAGTCCCACGTCTGGCCCATCGTAGGCCTTAGTTAAGGATGAGTGAACAGGACAGACAGGTGAGTAAATGAGCAAGTGTATATATAATGTATGTGTATGGTGTATGGTATAAATACCAGATATATGGTGGGTATGTGTGTGTATGTATATACCAAAACTTATTTGTATTGTATTATATGTGAGATATAACATTATATGTGAGATATAACATTATATGTGAGATATAACATTATATGTGAGATATAACATTATATGTGATATATATATATATATATATATATATATATATATATAAATAAATAGTCATTACATACTTATTATGGATTGGATGTTTGTTACCCCATCCCCAATTCTTATGTTGAAGCCCTGAGCTCCAGTATGGCTATATTTGGAGATGAGTAATAGGAAGTAATAAAAATTAAATGAGGTCACAAGGGTGGGGCCCTGTTCTGAAAGAATTAGTGTCTTTGTTTTATAATTTTTTTTTCTTTTAATTGGGGAACACTGTGATTTCCAGGACCCATCAGCTGCAAGTCAAGTAGTTGCTTCAAACTAATTGTGGAGGGTGCAGCTCAGTGGCCCATGCGGGGATTGAACCGGCAACCTTGGTGTTATGAGCCTGCGCTCTGTCTACCTGAGCTAACCGGCTGCCCTAGGATTAGTGTCTTTATAAGAAAAGACATCAGAGAGTGGTGCCTCTCTCTTTCTCAATCTCTCTGTCTCTCTTCCTCCGCATGCGTGCACTGAGGAGAGGCCTGTGAGGACACAGGGAGAAGGTGGCCATCTGCAAGCCAGGAACGGAGCTCTCACCAGAAATTGAATTGGCCAGAACCTTGATCATGGACTTCCAGTTTCCAGAACTGGGAGAAATAAATTTCTGTTGTGTGAGCCCCCTTGTCTCTGGAATTTTGTTATGGCAGCCCTAGAAAAGTAATATTAATATTATATAAGATATGGTTGAATCATGAAGTTGTCATTTTACTGGTCCAAACATATCCAATATAAGCAATTTCATATGGTCTAATCTAATATATACATATACGTAGAATAAAAGCGACATGTCGTAATTGTGTGTTTTCCTCCTAAAGACAGAGTTTTTTGAGGGTCATGAGACGCGTCTTATTTATCTTTGCTTTCTCTTCTCCCCAGGCATCCACTGGCATTTGGTAAACATTGGTAGCTGAGGACTAAATTACTAAGATGAGGTTTTTGAATTCCTGTTGCAACAGAAGCCTTAATATAGTTTATATCAAGGCTAGTTCACTCATTAAAAATAATTACCTTGTGCACATTGGCAGGAGCTATTGAACTGTTCACTAAGACCTTTTTACTTCATAGGAACTCAAATTAAATGTGTCTTCACAACACACACACACACACACACACACACACACACACACACACACACACACCACTCGCAGCCCAGTGTCATCCAACCTTCTCGAGTCACACACACAGGCTTGCAGGGATGGTGGGTGAGAGTTGGCACCGTCTCTCCAAGCTCATGTGTGTGTATCAATGCCTTAAACCCCAAGGTCAAGAATGGGCTCCAGAGGCAGCGGGTGAATGGTGTGCGGTTCCAATGCCTGCCCGGCGTTCGGATCCCCTTTTCATGCACCATATCTGCCTGCCCACTGCCCATAGCATCTGAGCACATGTTGGAGCACGCAGGGCTCCTACTCCTGGGAGGAGCTGTGCTCTAGGTACAGTCACATTTCTAAGAAGCTTTTGATGCACAAGAGAAAAAGAAAACACCCTTCCTTCAGGCAGTTTCCAATTCTTCTCTCTATGCATGAGGCAAAATTGACACTTAAAATAAACT
Organism: Hipposideros armiger; assembly: GCF_001890085.2. NCBI lineage: Eukaryota > Metazoa > Chordata > Mammalia > Chiroptera > Hipposideridae > Hipposideros > Hipposideros armiger. The sequence goes on along the minus strand of NW_017731369.1, from coordinate 4,171,814 downwards.
AAATCCTTGACACCCTCCCTCCCCCACCACTTAAAGTGGGCAAATAAGCAGATAGTAAGAAAAGGCTGCTGTCTCCCGAAACTATTTAGTTCACTCCCTGGCTCTCCCTGCATTAACTGTCAAGCCAGGTTGTCAGTTGGTCCCTTAAAAAGATTTGTCATTCCCAAACCCGATTAGTCCTTGACCCTCATGTCTTGAACACACACTTTTTTGAATAAGCAATTCTAAGCTTTCTTCGTCCTTTGAACATAATTTTGTCCTTCAAAGCCTCTAATGTCAATTTATTAACATTCTGGGCTTTTAAAATTTCCTACATTGACATTTTATTTTGCAAAATTGAGTATTTTTCCTACTCAACATGGGAAGGTTGGAAATTGTTCCCTTGAGAACCCATCGCAAGGTGGTGATCCCTGTGATAGATGGAGAAGTTTGTGATAAAGTAAATAGAATAAATGGTCGAGTCTAGGTGATGGTAAATGGGTGCTCACTGTAAAATTCTTTCAACATTTCTGTACATTTGAAAATTCCATAAAGTTGAGAAAGGAAGGATGAATATGCCTTTTCTCCACCCACTAAGCAGCTTCCATTCCCATACACGTCTTCTTACTAAAGGACCAAGAACCTTTAAGGAGATCACATATTATATGACTCTATTGATATGCAATATCCAGACTAGGAAAATCCATAGAGACAGAAAATATATTAGTAGATGCCTATGGCAGGGGAGTGGGGAATGGGGGTGATGACTAAGGGAACAGGGTCCCTTTTCAGGAGGATGAAAATGTTCTAAAACTGATAGGTGTGATGCTTTCACAACTCTGAATATACTGAAGACCACTGAATTGTATATTTTAAATGGGTGGATTGTAAGGAATGTTAATTATGTCTCAATAAAGCTGTTAGATATAAGAAAAATACCTTCCAGGAAGTGAGTTCACTATGGTTTCCAAGGTTATCAAAGCAAAACCAAATCAAATAAATCAAAACCCAAACACCCTTTGCATGATGCTCTTCAGAATATTTTGAATTCTAGTGGGCCCCAAAATGACAGAGGTATTTTGATTTTCTTTCATTTTTGCCTGCTTGATATATGAGGCCAGGCAATTAAGTTCACAAACTTATCCTAGAAAAAGTGCTACATACCTCATTGCTGAATATCACTATGGTCATGTTTGAAGTACTCCCCTTGGGAAGCTATGCACTGACACCAGCACCTAATCCATCTCTCAAAGCAATTTTGGAACTTTTTTCTGGAATGGCCACCAGAGCTGTTGCCGTATTACTCTTGATGTCCTGAATGTCATCCAAATGTCTTCCTTTCAATATTTCCTTTATCTTTGGGTAAGGAAAGAAGTCACTGGGGGCCAGATCAGGTGAGTAGGAAGGGTGTTCCAATACAGATATTTGTTTACTGACGCCACGAATTGTTGGCAAAAAGTTCAGGCTGTCTTAACTTTTTCACGCAGCCTTTTCAGCACTTCCAAATAGTAAACTTGGTTAACTGTCCAGTTGGTACAAATTCATAATGAATAATCCCTCAGATATCAAAAAAGGCTAGCAACATTGTTGCAACAAGTTCACGAACTTAATGGGCAGACCTCAAGTGCTGAACCGAACAAAGGACTCTCCTGAGTCTCATCTAAGGGATCTTCATTCATAGTTGCAATGACTGCAGAAGAAGGGGCCAAGGTCGATACTTGCCTGGTCAATAATGAATGAATGAATGAATGAATAATGAATGAACGAGTGAACAAGCACCTTACTTTCTGCTTGGCCTTTCCTATCAATACACTCTGTTGTGTTTGGATGAATGTTTTGCTTATTCTTATCTGCTAAGGTTACAGCTGTTTCTTCATGCTTTTGAGGGTCCTTATTTCCCCCAAACTCAAACAGAAGCCCTGGTCCTGTCACAAACCTGGCCTGTGACATTACTTCCACTCAAGGACCTTGATTTCCCCATCGCTAACACAAAGGGCATGTTAAAGGATCATCTCTAGCTTCTTTCTGAGTCTAGTCAATGGTAACAGTCTTTACCAAAGTGATTGTTATTCATGGATGCGCAAAAAGTTATAACATTATTCCTGGTGGGCAGACTCAAACCAAAGGCCTCGTAGTCTTTTCCTACATGACATGTAACATTTTCCAATACAGTGTAAGTGCAGAAAGTGAAAAGACAGATGTGAACGGTGAGAAAAATAAACAGCCGGAAAAGAATGCCTGGATAAATTGCTCACTCTGACTTCAGGTGGATAATTTTTTTTTAAAAGCAAGATCGTGAGAAGTAGATTTATGTCCCCGGATCCAATGCAAATGCAGGATTTGTACAATAACCATTTATCAGCTCCCAAAGAACTGATTTATGGCCCAGCCGTCCTACTTGGTATTCTGACGGTCTCAGAAAGTTAACAGACAGCACAGAAAGAAATATCCTCGCTCTCATTGTGGACGAGGGCTTATAAATGAGCACAACTTGATTTTCTGCTCTGGAAAATCAGTGTTTGGAAACTCATTAGAAATTAGTCGTTAAAGCTGTTCCCAAACTTGACTGTTTGGTCCATTGTGTGTTGCTGTATTTCATCATTTAATTTCCTGACAGCGCTGGACAGGGGAACTACTGCCTCTGCTTTTTAGTACATTCTAGGTTGACTTCTTCGTCTAGATGGAACACCAAACCGCCAGCCAGACTGTGCCCAGGACACGTTACAATGCTGTCCCCTGCAGAGATTCTACACCAAGTATGAAAAAGGTGGGTGACATAGAACCAGTACCCAGCATGTGAGCAAATAGGGTGATGGGTTACTTGACCAGGATCTAGCGTATGGAGGCACTATGCTGGTTTGGAGGGGATAGAGACGGGTACAACTTGGCTCTTGATCCTATCTGCCTCTGCAAATAGTAGAGACTGAATTAGTGTTTCCCAGACTGTGTGTGTGCCCTGTAGTACTGGTCCCAGAGTCACCTCTGGAGTTCAAAGATCCCCAAGCTCTGACAATGGAGTTCTTGTGTTGGTAGGTCCCAGGTAGGGGCTAAGTCTCTGTGATTTTAAAACTTCCCATGGGTTTTTGATGCAGCTGGTCCAGGGACAGGCATTTGGGGTTCTTTGAAACCTGGGGCTTTGCCGTTTCCTCCAAGCAGCTGTGGATTGAGGCACTGGGGCAAAGGGTGGGGTCCAGTGTATTAGATCTAAGGGACATTGGCAAGAAAGTCAGGAACTCTCTCCCCAACTGGGAGATGGCCAAGAATCTCCCCTTTTACCTTCCACATCTAGTTAATCACCAGATCATTTGATTCTTAGCTCTCTGTCCATCTTTGAATTCTCTTCGTTGCTGCTTGAGTCCCGACCAGCATCATCTCTCAAGTGGCCTCCTGGCCTCTTCTCTCTCCCCTTAAAGTCTGCCTTGTGTCTGAACGAGCTTTTCCTAAAATTCAGGTCTGATCATAATCTCCTGAGTGGAATCCTTCAGGTGTCCCCATTGCCTATAGATCAGGCTCAAATTCCACAGCTGACCACACGAGACCCTCACAGTCCTGCCCATTTGTTGAGGGGACAGGTCTTGCCTCTGTGCCTTTCTTTGCCCGTGCTGTTTCCTGGACCTGAACATCCTTTGCCTGGTCTCCCTTCAAGTCTCATCTTGGCCATCTCTTCCTTCCTAGAGTCTTACAGGCAGAGACCCAGATGTGCCCCTCGCTGTCCTGGTGATATTGTCTAGTTTTACACTTTATACGTCACTTTCATCACAGCTTTTATATTGAAAGTGTTTGTTTATACAGCTGACTCTTTGGCTGTAGACTAGGTGAACCTGGATGATAGAGGTCATACACGTTTTGATGACTGTGCATCTCCAGTATCTATGAATTAGGGGCTAATTCACAATTGTTCAGTGAATGCGGGCACCCAGAAGGGGGTCCCGGGCTAGGATGATCCTGGAACTGTTAGGAAGTCTGGGAAGATAGATATGGGGTCACCCAAAGGCCAATGAAAGGGAGCAGCTTCTAGCCAGGTCTCCTCTTGGAATTTCCCGGTTGCAACATGGCCCTCGCTCAACCAGCAGCCTGTGTCCCTGCTGATCTTTGTCCATCATTAATCTGGTTCCTCTGGGAAGGCTGGCATTGCTCAGGTTGGCAGGGGAGGGTAAGGAGAGGACACAGGTCTTTAGGAGAGCTTCCCAGGACCCCTCAAGGAGGACTATAGGAGGTGGGCTCCAACATAGGAGACTTGAATATAGGAGCCTCCCATAGCCAATTTGAGCTTGTCCAATTTCATCCATCCACGCATCTGCCATGCATCCATCCATATATCCTTCCTTCCTTCTTTCCTTCCTTCCTTCCTTCCTTCCTTCCTTCCTTCCTTCCTTCCTTCCTTCCTTCCTTCCATCCATGTACCCATCCATCCATTCTTTCAGTATTTATTGTATGGCTATTATGTGCCAGGCACTTTTCTGTATAGTGCATATATGACAGAGCTTATGCTGTAGAGAAGGGAACAAGATCATAAGGGAACAAGATCACATGTAAACAGACAATATGATAACTTCAGAGAGTGATACATGCTCTGAAAGCCATCGCTTTGGGCAATGATACAGGAAGTGCCAAGTGACAGGTGGGCAGAGTCAGGAAGGACCTCTTCAGTGAGAAGAAGTGATCAAGGAAAGACTCTCAGAGGAGATGACAGGTGAGGCCTAAACGAAAAGGAGATAGTCAAGTGGAGATATGGTGGGGAGAACATTCCAGGTAGAGGAAGCCATGTGAGCTGGTGAGATAGGGAGGGTCCACCAAGTGGGAAGTGTCTTGGGGATAGTGGGTAGGACAGAAACCAGTCAGATGGACCTGAGTTCAAATCCTGGCTCAGCCATTTAAAATCTATGGGTCATTGGGTGAGGTACTAACCTTTTCAAGCTTTTGTTTTCCTATATGTAAAATGAGACACTAGAACCTTACTCATAGGGTAGTTGTGAAGATTACATCATATTGCAGCATGGTCCTTGGCATGGGGTAGATTCTCAAGCCCAGTTATTTCAAAATCCTTTTGTCAAGTGAAAGTCATCGTACTTTTCGCATCAGCATCATAAGACAGACGAAAAGATTGATCACCTCGGCTCTGGTAACCAGTTTCAGACTGACACCTCTATCTGATTTCGGTTTCATTTCATATTTTTAAAATGCTCTATGTACTCCCTTTATTATGCATGTCACCCGGCTCTAGTTCCCGTGAAGCTAGAAGGTCACAGCTTGGCTCTGGGCTCAGAAATATGGCGCCTGTCAGGCGCGTGATTTAGGAACCTGGCCTTCCTCAGTGGAGCTACAGTGCCGTAAAATCAAGCCAACGATTCAATCCGTTGCTGCTGAATAAAAGCCCGGAGAAATCTTAAGCTGCTACGTTAACACTAAGATTTTTTATTAGTAAATGTTTTTGTAAGATGACATTGGACCCCTCGCCCCCCACGTCCCTCCTTACTCAGTCTCCAGATAGCTCCGCATTGGAAGGAGGAGCCCAAGAATCTGAACAGGAAGCTATGATTCTGCCAGACGAAACCCCCCAAACAAGAGAGAAACAAAACACCTTATAAGGGTATCAACCAATAGGACACAACGGACTCAATGTGCTTAGGTTCGCAGTTTTAGGCGTCTCTCTTTTGATAAACATTCACACCTGTAAAAGGTTCAACATCTGGGCTTTTGGAGGGGGGAAAAAAAGCCCAGATTCATAGCATTTGCCCATTTCCATGGTGTAAATACTTCTATGGTGGCCGAGTTCCAGTTAGTCATGATGTCACTGAATGCAGAGTTGGGAAGCGAGGCTAATGGCTGGCTCTTCCCAGCTTGTATGAGCAGGCTCCAGGACAACGTCGCCCTAAAAATAATAATGTCCACCCATTCTGGCACTGTATGCACGCTGTTTCACATTACCTTAACCATCATTGTTTGAGGCAGGGATTATTATTACCAGTTCAAGCAGGAGGGAAGCGGGCTCAGAGAGATGGCGTGGCCATCACAGGCTCCCATCACTAGGAAGTGGCAGATCCGATCTGGGATTTGATGCGACATGCACGTCTCACTGCGGCACACCTCTCCTCGCCCCTCTTCCACGTCCTCCTCTTTCTTGCCTAGATGAGTGCTTCAGTTCCTCACAGGCTCCATGACGGCAGTGCCCTTGGGGTCTTCCTGCAATGCTCTTCCATATATACCCCCCAGTTCAGAGCTAAGTCAAGTTCACTTAGCTTGGCTCCAGAGCACAGCCTGTACTTCCTCATACAGTCCTTCTACTCTGGCAAAGTGGGCTTCCCCACAGTCCCCAGATGTGCCTAAAATCATAGACATCCCTGTTCCATTTGCTTTTCCCTACCCCTCTTATCCATAATGGTCCCACTCACATCCCGACCCCTCTGACCAGCCCTCCTGGACCATCTTAGTCTCGGATTTCTTCCTCTCCTGAGCTTCTACAGCTCACTTGTCTTTCAGTGCCAGTGACTTTTATAAAAGCTGTCGTTTGCCGGATTGGGTTTCTTACAGCTTCCAGGAGATCACAAGCTACTTGGGGATAGAGACAGTGTGGTATACATAATTATAGAAGAGCCACAAAGAATCACGTGCTCATACAGGTATTCAGTAACAGTGCCCAGAGCAAAATGTACCTGATTTGCCCACAATAGAAAAATTGCAAGGAAGGACGCTGCCATTTTGGGATCTCGGTCCCCCATTGCAGCCTTATGAAAACAAACTCAGTCAACTTAAAAAATATTTTAAAGCATCATATCTCATTCTCTCCCCCCTCTAAACTATATTTAATTGCTAGAAGAGCAAGAGAAGACAGCTTCCCTATGGCTGGAAGAGTGGAAGAGATGAGTTCTTCTGTGCTCTGGATACAGAACACAAGGTACATCATAACTCGATTATTTAATCCATGGAGTTTGGAAGGGTAGAGGGGGCTGCCAACCCCAAATGAAGCTGTGCTGGATGGCCCCAGCTGTGACCTTCAGGTGACTTTGGTTGAGCCTCAAAGGAGCACGATCACCCACGCCTAGCTGTGTTTGAGCATGCCCAGTGCGTGTCACTGAGCCTGTATTTCTGGCTGCATTTAACAACCGCTTCAGCCAAATGTGGAGCAAGGGATCCCGTTGATACATAAACATGGTGCTACCGATGATGTAGTTGCAAATGTGAAAACTCAGTGTCAAGAAGACCTCATGCCTCCTACCCCCAGGACCACTCTGCCAGAGACCAGCCATCTCATGATTCACTCCATGGACGCGTGTCAGGGAGAAAACTATGCAAGGACCTTGCTCGATAGAAGAGCCAGTTGCCAGGCCCTGTGGGGTTTACCTTCCAGAATGGACTGGTCCTGGGAGTGGGGTTGCCTGGAGTCCACGTCTGGCTCATGTGAGCCAAAGTCGCTCTTCTCTCAGGGTGTGGAAATCAGTGAGAGCAAAGCTTCACAAATTCTGGAATCAAAGTGTCACTGTCAAATGTGCCCATTCAGTGGAATTTCATGTGACCATTTGCCTCTCACTATTATTTTATCTTAAAAAGAGGCAGGGACCAGAGGAGATGAACTAGTTAGTTTTAGAAGACAATGCTCGCACCCTGGCACCCTTACCCCTTCAGTGCATATCAGGCTAGTTCCACCTGCTTGCACCTCCATTTCTGGGCCTGAGAGCTGACTCTTGCAGCCAGGGCCCTTTGCCCACCTGTGCAGGAAGCTGGATGTGCTGGGCAATCAGCCCCACCGAGGAGAAACTCTCACCAATGTATGATGGGAGTTGTGTACAAGTGCCCCAGCTCCATTGCTGCTGGTGGAATAAGCATCCATAGACTCTTGAGGTCCCCACAGTGGGGCTGGGCTCCTTTGTCCACAGTGGTGGCTTGCTAGACCATGCAGAGTGCATTGGCTGCATTCTCTTCCCTGTCCCACTTCCCACTCCCTTGCTGGTGTTTTATGAAATCACCTCCCAAGCAGACAAGTTGCACCCAAATCCGTCTCAGTGTTTGCTTCTGGGGCAACCAAAACTAAGACAGTTGTCTCAATAGAATTCCTGTCAGACCACAGTTCATCCTTCCAGAAGCCAATGCCTGGACCACCACAAAATGACTTCATCAAGTATAATGGTGAGTTAGTTCCACTAGGTTCCCCTGAGTGTCTCAACAATATGGCAGAGTATAGCAGGATCAGAATGGGGCTTCTATGAATGAAAATTCAGAGAAAGATGTCTGGTGGACCTGCAGGCTGAGGTTTTAAAGAGTTGCCTCAATGGGGTGACAGAGAGATGACAGGCTTTGCATAGAGGGGAGCTGGTTAATACATCTACCTTTTCCCAAATCAGTTCCCTCAATCCTCACCAAAACCCTGAAGGAAGGTATTATATTCCCTCTTACAGATCAGGAGATACTGAGACACTGAGAGGTTAAAGGACTACACAGTGTCCCCAGGAGAATTAAATGAGAAACTATATGCCAAGACCCAGCCCTTGGCTTATAGTAGGTGCTCATTGTTTAATATTACTTCCTGTTTCTTCCTGATGTGCTGGGGCAGTCCTTCAGAACAATTGGCTGGCCCTTTTCTCAGGTGCTTTGAGACTGTTGTGTGTGATAGAAAAAGAAAAGATTCTCATATCTGGTAATAGTCAAGTGGGCAATTCAGACCAATTCTCCCACTACATGATGTAAGTAGTTGGGGGAAAGAAAATGAGAGAGAGAGAGAGAGAGAGAGAGAGAGGAAATGGGGAAGAAGCCAGCACAGGTTAGAAAATTATAGGAAAGCAATCAGTACAAGGCTTTATTTTGGGTGTCTCAGAAAGTTTTGCAGGCAATGATGGCAATCTGAAAATTGAGCAATTTCCAGAGTTTTGATTTTGGAAAGACTGAACAAGATTGGAAGATTGTACCTACCCAAGTAAAGAGTCATTAAGAGAGGCCAACAGGGGACAAAAGCAGAGATTAGTGGTGGCCAAGGGTTGAGGGCAGAGGAGGGACAAATAGGCAGAGCACAGAGGGTTTTTAGGGAGTGAAATTACTCTATATGAGACTATAATGGTGGATATATGTCCTTATAGATTTGTCCAAAACCACAGCATGCACAACACCAAGAGCAAGCCCTAATGTAAACTATGGACTTTGGGTGATTATAATGTGTCAGTGTAGGTTCCTCAGTGGTAAAAAAAAAAAAATGCACCACTCTGGTGGGGGAACATTGATAACGGTGGAGGCTACACGTGTGTGGGGGCAGGAGGTATATGGGAAAATTTTGCACTTTCCCCTCAATTTTGCTACGAATCTAAAACTGTTCTGAAAAATGAAGTCTATTAAAAAAAAAGTGGGCAAGTCTAGGTTTCCACAGCCTTATGGAAAACAAAATGAATTCATCAAAATGGAAGATTTTATCAAGAAGACGATATTAAAGGTAAATTGCAGATACTGGTGCAAGATTTAACAAGATCTGATAGAACATTCATCAAACAGGGATGGAAAATGACAAATTGGGAAAGGGGAGGGTAGTGGGCATCTTCTCTCCACCGCCCCTAGCGTGACATTTCTTCTCCCATCGTTTCAGTTAAAATGCGCTGCTGCTTCCTCACCCCCGTTATAGTCTGTCATCAAGGCGAAGGGGCGGCCCCTGATCCAAACTAGACCATCAAAATCCCTCTCAGATCTGCTTCCGGGACCGGATGGACAGTTGGGGCCCAGCGTGTCTATGATTTTGCTACCCCAGCCTCCTACCTGATTTGGGGTCCCACCTGATTTGGGGTCCCACCTGCCGTGGCTCCTGCTTGTCAGCTTTCCCTTTGATGTCTGTGAGCTGCTACATAGCCTTCTAACACATTTTGGGGTTTTTTTTTTTGCATATGTTTTCCAGAGTTAATTTCTGTTGCTTGCACCCAACTCCAACACATAAAAAGTCTGTTTCGGAAATAGGACCCTATTCAGAGATGCATTTTTCTAATGCGGCTGCGGCTGCTGTGACTCTCAGGAAGGAGAAACGCCCGCGTCTGGTAGTTGGGAGCCCCAGGCTGGGGGGGTGAAAATCCCGCTCCCTCCCCACAGCCTGCAGGAACGCTTGCCAATGTTAAAATAACATTTTCTGCCCGCAGGAAACCCTGGCACTGCCCGCCAGGGTAAGTTCAGCACAGATAAAGTGCAGGGGGTCGGGAAACCGAAGAACAGCTGTGAAGGAAGCATTATCCAGCACTGATCAAGTAAAGGGGAACATTAACCTCTGATGAGAAAGCAGACTTAGTGTTAGCCATAAGTAACAGCGCCACGCGTAGGAATGGCCCAAGTGATTATTACACAGAATTTAATATTTATGCCAGCATGAACTCCGAGCAATAAAGCTCCATTTTGTATCTTTTGTGGAATGAGGCGGGGGCCTTTATGAGCCAAGGCATGCATGAATGAATACAGAAATACACTAAATGATAGCAGTAAAACTCTCACTCTCCAACCCAGTCGCTGCTTTATCTAGTTGGAGCTGGAAAGCCCTTGCTCAGCAAATAACAATTACCTGAGAGGACAAATGATGTACATGAACAGATGGGCATATGGAACACACCCATGCTTTTCTTTTAAAAACACAAGAGAAATGGGAAAAGGTAGTTGGCAAAAGCTCTAACTAAGAATTAAAGAAGCCTTCTCTTTGAAGATGAAAATAGAATCCTCTCCTTACAGGAGATGAAGAAGGCATTTCCCAATTCTGCCTTCTATACTGAAGCTACTAAATGTAAGAAAAAGAAAGAAAGCCCACAGGCTCCTCCGGGGTGTCAAACACTCTGCCTATTTAATTCATGAATATTCAACAGTTCCTGAGTCTGTTTTGTGACACTAATTTGTGTGATAGTCTCTATAAACAGTGTCTTGGAACTCTTTCTCCTGCTGACGGCTGAGATGCTTTATCAATAGGTTAAACACCTCGGCTTTAGCTACAGAGACAGAAAGCATCCCATTGGTAGTTTCTGGATATTTTCAGAACACTCCGTTGAGGGAACTGGGACATAGTTCCCCCCAGGTCACCAAATACCCACTATGAGAACACACTGAAGTCACTGGGGCAGCGTGCGTAGGTAAAATAACTGGCCACTTTGAAAGTTTCCTTCATGGTATTTTTCATTTTAATGCCAGCTATGTATTACTGAGAGTGCAGATTTTACATCTATTATTTTTGTCACTAATAAAAGCGACCTTTTAAGGACAGGGATATCAGTGGTACTTGAGGCAAGTCATTAAAGCAATATGACCCTCTCGATAGTTCTGGAAACCTTAGCGCCATTTATGATCACGTGACTTGCATTGGACCTGATTGTTGTAGTTTCTGTAGCAGCGCTTCCCCTTCTGGTCAGACCACCTGACTTAGGTTTGGGCAGCTGGCCCTCTGACACACCGACCCCAGGGTTTGGGTGGGGCTGACCCTGTAGCAGTTCCCCTGGGTTGACTGGTGTAGGGTGGGACCCAGAAATTCTCCTGGCACTCCGGGAAGCAACTTCCCTGGGTATGCAGAGCTGGTGATCTGTAGACCTGGAGCTATTGCTGGCTTTTTGCCACATGAGGTAAAGGCCCACTTGAGCGTAAAGCTGACAGACAGTAAGGGAGTAAGTCAGGAAGGAGAGAAAAGATTCCTGAGAGCTCCTTCCATCCTTCAGGGCTGATGTCACCGGCAGGCACTGTTCTGATTGGCTGCACTGCTAACAGTTCCTATTTGAATATTTCCCGAGAGCACTCAGATCCAGCGCTGGCTAAAATCATATCTACCCCTGCATTTCCCAGTTATGTGAGCTAATCAGTTCACTTTTTTTTTCCATGTCATTTAGAGTTAGGTTTCATTTGTAACTAAGAGTCCTGAATGATAGATGAATCTACCATTTGTGAGGGTGGAATTTTAACTCACAAGTCCTTCCGCCTATGAATTTGAAAATTAAACCTTTTTTTTGGGGGCGGGGGGTGAGTGGCAGGGGAATTTGAGAGATGCAAAGATCTAGTCGGCTTGTGTTTCCCTTCTTTTAAATTCCCTCCCTCCCCAATTCGGTGTAAGAGTGTAGTGTTCATTAGAAAGCAGCCTGGCCTCATCAAGAATAAATTCATTCAAAAGAATCTCTTCTCCTGGAAATGAGGTACCTTCCACCTGGACTCAGGTGAGGCATTTCATACTGTCGTCTGGAAAAGATGGAGGATGATGAAGGGGCAGTCTCTCCTGGGTGCTGAATTTTCACACTTCCTTCTATGGATGTGTCAGTGAAGGACCTGAGCATGTTGGATGGAGACAGGATGAGTTGAACCCACAATGAAAGAAATGTAGGTGCTTGCTCCTAAGCTGGGTTATCTGTTTGCTCGTAGGTGATAGAGACAGAGGCTAAAACACACAGTTCCCTTGCTCCTGGTTTGAACTATAGTCAGTCCATCAGTTAAAAGCCTAAAGACTGTTTTGAAATGAGGCAAATTTGGCCTGAACCGTGCTAGTCTTTGAAAGCAAAAATCTCTCCACCGTAACATTTCTTTACTAGTGGCTTAGAAATGCACTACCATTTAAAAGTCACTTTGCAGAATGTTCTCACTATTTTAATAAAATCCAAGGGATGCACCGACAAAGTAAATAGGGCTAGATTTCTAGAGAAGGAATGTTGTTTTACACAGCTCTCCATACTTTTATTATGCACGTGTTTCACATAACACATAGCAGCTATGACATGTGGTAAACGGAACAGAGTCAGTCTAGATTACCCAGGGCAAAACAATGTCTGTGACATTGACAATCAAAGTGGCAATGCGGCATTTCTCCAGAAAAGGGGAATTGTGTAGACAAATCAAGTCCTGCAGGTAACATATAAAACCGTTCCTCAAATCTACAGCAAGGTAGCTTTGCCTTGCTGGCTTGTGTAGGTGCAGCCACTGGGCTTGCCGGCACCTTGAAGGCTGTGCCTGAAAACACAAAATAAAATGGAGGATGCAGAGCTGCCCTGATGATTCTTACCCCAGGACATCTCTGTCTCCGACAACATACCATTACTTAAGGGCAAGTATGGGGATGTTTTTTATTTTGCCTGTATTTTTTCTTAGCCGCGTGCCTCAGTTTCCATCATATCCGCTGTGCACAGAATAGATGCTGTTTCTGAATCTGACTCAGGTCTCTCACAACTCAGGTGTGCAGGGTCCTGGAGTTTGGTTTTCATGAGGCTGTGAGAGCCGTAGCAGCTCTGACGGCTATTGGAACGCACAGGTTCTCTCTTATCCGCCCAAGGCCCCCCCCCCTTTTTTAAAAAAGATTTTTATTGGGGAATTGGGGGGATGGGAACAATGCTGGGGAATTGGGGGAAGGGGAACAGACAAGCTGCTGTTTTTTTTTGTTCTTCAATCTAGTTGTGGAGGATGTTGCTTCACTGGCCCAAGTTGGCACCATCATTGCGCTCTTCCCTGGCGAGGCAGATCAATCGCCGGCTTCTGGACGGCCGTTCACTGTGGCTGCTGGCCGCTCACGCTGGCTGCTGGCTACACACGGTAGCCCATGGCAATCCACTGCCACAGGGGCTGCAGCCTACGCCATTGCAGGCGACTCATGGCAGCCCAGCTCCAGGTCGAGCTGTTGTTCAGCATCTTAGCTGCGGAGGGCAGTGTCACTGGCCCTCATATGTGGGATCCGAACCGGGGCCCTCTGGCATCCCAAGCCAACTCTTAACCATCGCGCCACTCGGCCGGCCCGACCCAAGGCCCCTTTAAAAGGCACTGCCCTGAATTCCAATGGTGCCTATGGCGGGCTGAATGGTGTAGTCCGCAAATTGCTATGTTGAAGTCCTAACCCCCAGCACCTCAGAACGTGACTGTATCTGGAGAGAGGGTCTTTAAAGAGGCAGTTAAGTTAAAATGAGGTCATTAGTGTGGGCCCTGATCTAATATGACTGATGTCCTTTTAAGAAGAGGTTATTAGGATACAGCCAGGCACAGGAGGAAGACCACGTGAGGACATGGGGAGAAGATGGCTGCCATCGGCAAGCCAAGGAGAGAGGCCTCAGAAGGAACCAACCAACCCTGCTGACACCTTGATCTCGGACTTCTGACCTCCAGAATTGTAAGAAAACCCATTTCTGTTGCGTAAGCCACGCAGTCTGTGGGACTTCACAGCAGCCCTAGCAAAGCAATACAGTGACTATTACAGTGAACACATACTAGCCAGTGTGCCTCTCTGTCATTAGGAAAGTTTGCTAATGGAGCAGATTACATTACGGTAACTCCCCCCCAACCCCCTGAAATGAACAAATTGCTGTTCTGTCATCTCTTATGCCAACAGCAGCCCACCTTGCACCAGTTCCCCAAGGATTGTTTGCTCACAGAGGGCAGTGCACACAGGGGGCTTTTCTCCCTTCAGCTCACCTGGTTAATTACAAGGCATATCACCGCTAAAGATCAAGGCAGGCGGACTACTGACTTTCCCATGGGAGAGCTTGAAATCTCCCTGCCCCTGAATTCACAGAAACTTCTAACTGGAGATGCCCAGGGAAGGGTCACTTTGGCTGTTCCTCAGTCAGGTTAAAGTCCAGAGCAGTGACCCCTGCCCCGAGCAAGGCAGCGTGTGCCACGGTCCTTCTGCTGCCCCCAGGGTGCGGGTCTCTGGGCCTGTGTTCCAGCAGCTAAGAAGGCAAGTCTTCTCCGTTTTGAGCCCCACTGCATCTCCTAGAATTCTGCCCTGCTCATCCCCATTTGGCTGGAGATGACTTCGTCCCTCCAAACAGTGCAAGATGGCGGCTTTGTCTGCCCTTCATGCATTCCTTTCTCCAGTCCTAGCTTCTTCCATGTGACTCGTGTCACAGAATTTTGAGCCCTCTCCTGTTCTTCTTAATAATAAGTGTAATCGTGCTATTTACAGAGTGATTTTGAATTGGTGGTTACTGGGCTAAGCACGTCACACTTGTTCCACTGTAATTCATTATGACCTTGTTGTGAATCCCACCTAAGATGAAGAAACAGACTTGGGGAGGCCAAGTCAGTTTCTCCAAGTATTATAGCTGCTAAGTGGCCAGACAGGCTGGTTTTCTGTGATTCTGAAGTCTTTCTCTGCCCCCACCACCCCTTTAAAAATTGTCAAAATACACATAATGTAAAATTTACCCTTGTAACCATTTTTGCCCCCCTCTTAAAATTGTTAAAATACACATAACATAAAATTTACCTTTGTAACCATTTTTAAGTGTAGAGTTCAATGGTATTAAGTACATTGATAATCTTGTGTAACCATCACCACCATCCATCTCCAGAACTCTTTTCTTCTTGTAAAAATAAAACTTCTATTCCTGAAAATACCTTCCTACTGCCCTCTCCCCCAGGCCCTGGCAACCGCCATCCTCCTCTCTGTCCCTGTGAACTTGGTTGCTCTAGCTGCCTCATATA
Source organism: Hipposideros armiger (assembly GCF_001890085.2). Classification (NCBI taxonomy): domain Eukaryota; kingdom Metazoa; phylum Chordata; class Mammalia; order Chiroptera; family Hipposideridae; genus Hipposideros; species Hipposideros armiger. The sequence continues at coordinate 4,156,454 of NW_017731369.1, read as the reverse complement.
AGTGGAATCATAGAGTGTTTGTATTTCTGTGCCTGGCTTATTTCACTTAGCGTAATGGCCTCAACGTTCTCCCATGTTGAAGCATGTGCCAGGATTTCCTTCCTTTTTAAGACCTAACAGCATTCCATCCCTGGTGTAGACCACATATACTTCTCTATCCTCCCACTGATGGATACTTGGGTTGCCTTCATGTTTTAACTATTGCCAATAATGTTGTCATGAACATGGATATACAAACATCTCTTTGAGACCCTGTTTTCCATTATTTTGGGTTCCCAGCAGTGGAATTGCTGGATCATATAATTCTGTTTTTAATTTTTTGAGGACTCTCCATTTTACTTTCCATAGCAGCTGCACCATTTTATGTTTTTACCGACAGTGCATAAGGGTTCCAATTTTTCCACATCTTTGGCACACTTTGTATTTTTTTTTTTTACATTATCCATCCCAGTGGGTATGAGTGGTATCTCATTTTGATTTGCATAATGATTAGTCATGTTGAGCATCTTTTCATGAGCTTATTGGCCATTTCTATATCTTCTTTGCAGAAATGCACAATCCTCCTTCTTAGGCTCCCACACAGCATCTTTTTTCTAGGTTGCCCTCCTCGAACACATCTGAGTTTGCCAGGATCCCTCTTTAAAAGAGGCATCAAGAGGAACCCAGAAGCCCAGCAGGCAGTAAGTTGGCCCTTGTTCCATGCCAGCTGCTGGACTTTAAGATTATCATAGCTTTCATAATAGCCATAAGATACTTTTTTTTCCAAGACTGAGCTTTCAGTGAAAGGCAGTGAAAGCTTTTAAAATTGCCTCGAACTGGTTGTAAGCCAGCTCTCTTGATTTGAATCAGAGGTCATTTGGCCAAGTTTCAACCTGTCTTTCTAGCACAGGGTTCCTCATCCTTGGCACTACAGACATTGGGGCTGAATAATTCTTTGTTGCAGAGGGGCTGTCCTATGCATTATAGGAAGTTCAGCAGCAACTCTCGCTTCTGCCTGCCAGAGGCCAGTAGCAGGTCCCCCCCAGTCAATGTTCTAGACATTGCCCAATGTCACATGGGGGGCAAAATCACCTCTGGTTAAGATCTACTTTTCTAGATGGGCCATTTGCTTTTTACCATTTGGGGAAATTCAAGGTTCTGGAGGAATGAGTAATGCTTTTTAAAAATCTCAGTTCTTTCTGTGAATTCAGACAACTAGAGAAAGAGGTGGATGTAATGAACTGAGAAAGAGACAGGGTCAGGAACTGAGAAGCACACATCAAATAGATTTGCCATATGTCCGACGTCGCAGCAGACACAAAATGCAGAGCAAACGCTCAGATTCTGTTATATAGGATGATAAAGTCCATGAATAAAATGTTATTTCCTTGAAGCAAAAATGAAATTATTCATTTCATTCTCCTACCATCATGCGTGACTAGCTCTGGACAAATATAAATGGGGCTGGTGATGAATGTGTTTTCAGAGGCTCACCGTGGATAGCAATGGAATACTGGTTCACTAAATAATTAAATAAATGTTTTTCTGGGTGTTTGCTATGTGCAGGCCCTTGTGGGAACCTTGGGGGACAGAAGGATGATTAAGACACAATTCCAGTACTGAGGCTGTGTTTTCCAAATACAGCACAGGCAGTGCTCTCGGTGTGGGAGATTTTAGGTGTGCATGGGTGGATGTTGAGTGAGTGGTATTGATCAAATGGGGATTTATGGGGAGCTCTCTTCAATTGGAAGAGAGAAATAGACGAAGGTTAGTGTATTAGGCTCCTGTGGCTGCTGTAACAAATTACCACAAGCCTAGTAACTTAACTCAGATTTATTATCTTACAGTTTTGGAGGCCAGAGTCTAAAATTAAGGTGTTGGCAGGGCGGTGTTCATTCTGGAAGCTTCAGGGTAGAATCTATTTCCTTGCCTTTTGCAGCTTCTAGAGGCTGCTGGCATTCCTGGTCTCATGTCCTCTTTCTTGCATCACTCCAACCTCTTGCTTTTGTGATCACATCTCCTCCAACTCTGATCCCCCTGCCCCCCTCTAATAAGGACCTTATGATTACATTGAACCCACGTGGATAATTTGGGGGAAATCTTTACATCTCAAGAGCCCCAACTGAATCATATCTGAAGTCTCCTTTTACCATGTAAGGCTACATGTTTACAGGTTCCAGGGAGTAGAATGTGGGCATTTTTAGGGGGTGGGGGGCCTTACTGAGCATAAGACAGCTAGTAGGAAGAGAAGGTACAAAGGCTGTGAATTCAGGGAAAAAGATACCTGCTTCAAAGAATTTGGGTAAACTGGAGAAATAGCATGCTGAGGTGTGAGTGAACTGAGAGCAGTGGCGAATTTAACTAAGGAGGATGGAGGGACAGTTTCAACCTCACTTCCAGATGCCAGGCAACTGGGCCCCTCCTCAGGCTAATGACATTATAACAAGGTCCAGACCCAATCAGTTAAAGATTACAGGCATTTTACAAATAAGAATATAGCATTAAAGGGTTCACTGATTCCCCCACACCACAGAGCTCTGTTGCAAACGAGCTGGGATCGGAACTCTGGCCCACCTGACTCCCAACCCAACCTCTGTTCATGCAGACTTCGGGCTCCATGGCAGATGATATTTTCCGAGAAGGTCACAATATTTCTCATCTCACATGCTCTTCCCCCAAATGCAGAGTCTAGTTCCCTTCCCCTAGAATGTGGGTCAGGCTTCATGATCGCCTTGATGGATATAATGTAGTGGAAGCGACCCTGCATGACTTCTGAGAGTCAGTCATAAAAGGTGATTGACACAGCTTCCACTGGGCCCTCGTGCTTGGGATGCTCACCCTGGGAACCTGGCCGCCATGTTGTGAGGGAGCCCAGGCCACCTGGAGAGGCCACCTGCAGATGTTCTGGCTGACAGCCGGCATCAACTGCCAGATAAACAAGCAAACATGCCTTTGGCTGATGTCAGCTCCCAGCCTTCGGGGTTTCCCGCTGAGGCCTCAGACATTGTGGTGCAGAGCTAAGCTGTCTCCCCTGTGCCCTGTTCATAATCCTGACTCACCCAAACCACAAAAGACAATAAATGATGTTTTAAGTCAATAAGTTTTGGGGTGATTTGTTAACGCATCAATGAGAGCTGAAAGACGCACTTAGCCCTAGGGTGATCTATCCACTCTCTTGCCTAAATATGTCCCCGGTTTTATAAAGTTAAAGTTGGGATGAGAGATTGTAACCCTGGAGATCACTTGGCTCAAAATCCCCTTCTTCCTCCCAAGTGGAAGGTATAGGTGGAGAGCTGCCTCTTGGTGCCACACTGTCATGACCCCCCATGGCCAGCCGAGGTGTGCACACTGAGTTTAGTCTGCACTGGGGCACTGAGCAGTTGCTCCAGGAGGTGGCTGACGTGATCAGAACAGGTGCCAGGAGCCCATCCTTGGCAGGGTAACAGGCACGGAGTGGAGAGATAAAGGGGAAGAGCTGGGAGGTTGTGACCATAGCCTAGAAGAGGAATGCTTAGATCTGGAATCAGGAAGATGCCTTTGGACTGGGAAGGAAGGGTGCGTGGCAGTGAGAATGCCCCATGGCATGGAAAGAGGAGGTTATCAAAGATACGACCCAGATTCAGGGAGCAGAAAAGGACAGTGAGAGTCTACCTAAGGACAGGAATTGACCAAGGGTGTGAGGACCGAGGGATAGTCATTAGCAATTTATTTAATAAGGAAATGTGTACAGAGATCAAGTGTGTGGAAGGCACAGGAGATGCAATGGTTGAAAATAGAGATGATTCCTGCCTTTGCTGAGCATACAGTCTTGTGGGAAAAACAGACATAAAACAAAGATTTGCAAATGAGATCTGATTATGAAAAGTGTGTCTAGGGGCGATAGGGGTGTTGTTGGGAGGGTAAGGAGAGGTTTCTTTGAAGGAGTGATGTTTGAGCTGAGACTTGAGGGGAGAGGAGGAGTTAGCCAGAGGCTGCTGGATTCCTCAGGCTGGCAAAGCTGGAGGGTAGGACTCAGGTGACAACAGGGGGCTGGAGACCAGCAGATGAATTCAGGAGATGCTGAGAAAATGGAGTCCCCAGGACTTGGTGATGGAGGTATGTGGGTGACCAGGAGTAGGAGAGGACAGAGGGTGAAGTCTAGGCTTCTGGATGGAGCATTGGGGAGGCTCCTGCCCTTACCAACACAAGGTACTCTGGGGGTGATGGTGAATTGAGTTCTGAAGACATGAGTTTGACGGTCCTGTCAGGGTCCCGCGTGGAGCTGTCCCGCAGAAGTTGTTTATATTGAGCAAGGGATCAGGAGCGATGACTGAGCTTGAGATGTTCATTTGGGACCATGAAGCACACTGAATTGGAGTCTCTATTGGAATGGTGGACCCCATGATGGGTGGGGAGCAGGTAGAGCTCCCCGGGGAACAAGACTGAGAAGGACAATGGTCAGAGGTCACGAGGAGGACGAGGAGCAGCCAGAAGGAATGGAAGAGTGGACCATTAGAGAGCGACCCTGCAGAGTTTGATGCCTTGGAGTTGGTGGACGTTGGAGTATTGGTAAGGCTTCCAGCTCAACTAGCTCACCTAGTTCCATTTCAATTCCCTTGATGGTTTGAGCTGAAAGATCATGGTGGACTTCCCAATTAACTGCCATGCTTTCCAATCTTGCTGCACCTAAATATCATTTTCCTTGCTTTGTTTGGATTCACATGGTTTCCAAGACTGTATTTTGTCTGTTCCAGAGCAGGTGTTAGGTATGTGTTTTCCGACCACCAAAACCTGGAGGAAGATGCTCTGGCCTTCCTCTGAGACACATTCAGTTATTCATGAATTCACACTTCAGAGTGGCCATTGGACATCTGCATGGCTTTGAGCACAGTAAGTTACTTAAGTAACATTGAGTCTTTGTTTTCTCACCTGGAGAAGAGGAATTGCCATACTGATCTCATAGTGGTGGGTGAAGATGAAGAGAGAGAGGGATGAGAAAGCACCCAGCCCAGTGCCTGGAAAATTAACAGCAGCTTAATAAATGCTTGTTAAGCGAATGCACGATTAAGACATGTCCTTAATAGGTTGTAGCTCTCACACAAGTATAGATAGCCCCATAAACATCAAAAACAGAAAAAGTGATTTCCTGGCTATGGAGAAAGCTCCAGGCTTAGCATACAGCTGGTTCTTAAGAAATATTTATTGATTGATCCACTGAATGGATGCATAAATGGAGGCAGTGCCCAGTTCTCCCTCTGCAAGTAGTAGGGGAGGCTCATTTAAGATACCATCCATTTCCTTCTCCTTTTGTCTCACCCAGCAGGGCTGAGATGCCACCAACTTGGGGCCAAAGATGCCCAAAAGATGATACGGCTGAGCCATCCCTCTGTCTGTCATCCTCTTCCAGGAAGATAAATCTGGTTTCTGGCTGCTTTGGTGACAAATAGCAGGAGCTATCTGAGAGCACCTGTCAAGAGGAGAGAACTCAGGACTAGGCCTGCCCTAGATGGGGTATAAAATATGCCTTAGCCCCATCCCTATGGAGAATCAGTACTGGCTCTCCTTAGTCCGTGAGGGCACAAGCCCGATCTCAGAAGAAATAGAAAATGTTTGCTAAGATCTTAGAATAGGTCCACACCCTCAGATCTACAGCAGAAGCTCATTGGCTCAGACCTACTGTTTCTTAGCTGTGTGACTAAAAAAAAAAAAAAGTGTGTAACCTTTTGGTCTCAGCTGCATTTTCTGTGAAATAGGAACAGTAAGACCTGTCTTAGGGTTGTTGGGAAGATGAAAAGATAAGATAAAATGCATAGAAAATGCCTGGCTCTTAGTAGTTACTCAGTAAAGCTTAATTCCTTTTGTCTTAGGCTTTCCATCTGATATCATTGCTTTCGTTTTCAAGTCATAAACTTTTAAAAGCCTAGCTTTCTAGTTTATTTTTCAGAGTGATACCTGGAGGAAGTTAGAGTGGCCACAAAAGATATTTTGAAGGCACAAAAGACAGAAAGACTCAAAATCAAGCGGCATTGCTTGAGTTCATTTATCAACTGATAAGAATGATTAATTCAAATAACCTTAAATTCCATTCTCAGTGGCTGTTTAAGAATCAGAAAAGCACATATTTTAGAAACCTAGTCAAAATACAGAATGCCATGATACTTGAAGGCGTGAACCTGAGTTCCACAGAAAAGTCATCAGATGATGCCAGAAAAATCTAGAAGTTTTCAAATTAGTGTTGTCCTCCAAGAATGTTCAAACCCAGGGAGCATAGCCAACGCCATGTGTTGGAGGACAGCCTTGATGCTGTGTAACAAACAGGGTGGTTTCACTCACATGCTGAAACTATTTTCCTAAAATTGGATCCTTACTACAAAGGTAAGAGAAAAAAATTCCAGTTGAATTCTGAAAGATTTTTTTTTCTCTTCCAGTAACATTACTGAATTCAATTTGGTAAAAAAGGAGCTCTGAAGGCTTTCAACAATTTTATAACGGAGCTTAAATTCAATTCTAAGCATAGTCACTGTGTAACTACAGTAGCAAGGCAGGATTAGTTCACTCCTGGAAATGCACTGATGAGAAATGCCACTTTCCCTGGCAGTGGGGTCTGAAGCAGCATGGCTGCGGCAGGCAGGACCTCAGAATGGTCCCCCTGCCGACACTGCCACTGCACATGCTCTGCTGAATCCACACACTGGGCACGCAGCAAACATTTCTCTGAACGCCCTAAACTTGCTTTCCTAGAATGTGAATTTAAGCTTATAATTGGTTTGTTCCATCGGATTTGAAGGACCACCTGAGTGCTCATATTCTGACATCAAGGTGAGAAATTCAGTGCCTTTTAGTGTCCCTTTTAGGGTAATTATTGTTATTTTTGTTCATTATATCTGCTGTCTTAACAACCTAACCACATGGGTTTAAAAAACCCCACCAAAGAGAAAATCTTTGAGACACCAATCTGTCCCTTAACTTGTCTCGGGGAAGATTTATTCTCCCAGACCAAATTGGAAATCACAGCTGCAGGTGAAAAGGGGAAATTCTTTTTAAATCCCCAGAACATTTTGAACCATAACCAAGGTTAGGAATGGGTGTCTGTGAAATCTGAGTGAAGGGTACTTGTCATTTTTTTAGATGCTGAGAAATGTCTTTATAGAACTTACAAAGGAATAAGCCTTTTTCATCTCTTCTGGTAAATAAAGTGCTGTCTGTAGGGTTATCTGGAAGGGGTTTTAGATGATATATTTTGTGCAGCTGAATGGGTGTTATGACAGCTGAGAGGGATGTGTCCCAGGCAACACTTGCTAGTTTCTGCCTGTTATGAACTCAGGAATCTATTGGTCTAGGCCAGCATGTGCGTTTTTGTGAGACTGCAGAAAAGGGCCACAGTATCTCTGGGCGAGTCTGCAGAGATAAAGATGGTTTTCTTACAATTTCCTTGGTTTTGCTTCTTTAAAGAAATATTTTTCTGCTTATAAAAGTAATGTGTTCAGCATAAGAAACTTGACAATACAAAAGAGTGTGAAGAAAAAATTAAAAATCACCAGTACTTCCAGGAACGTGAGAGAATCACTCTGAACCTTGTGGGATTTTTTTTTCAAGGTTTTCCATGATTTATATGATTGGGGTCATGCGGTTTGCTAACTTTAATATTCTGCCCTTTTCACTTCAGTTTGTACCAGGAACACTTTCTCCTGGCTGAAAAGTTCTTACAAAACACAGTTTTGATGATTGCATACTATTTCACCCTATGGCTGCCCCATAATTTATAATTACCCAGTCTCCTATTATTGGACACTGAGACTGTTTCCCAACATTTTGCAATAATAAATAAGGCTCCAGTGAAGAACTGTACACATAAATCTCTTTTCCTAGTATTTAAGTCTTTGACACCATTTCTGATGATTTCTTTGTGATAAGTTCCTGGGGGTGGTTTTACTGGTGTCAAAGAGTATGGCTGTTTAAACAAAGTGGGTATATAACGCAATGTGTCCTTCAGAAAGTTTGTACCAATTTGCATTCCTTGCCTAACTTTTTTTGAAAGCACTACTGGGATGGGGCTCTATTCAAAGAGGTGGGTGAACCAAAGAAAGCTCTTATCAGCCTTATTATCAGAATCCAGGAGATGTAGGCTACGCGGCACAGGCCGATGGGCTAGGACACGCTGCCCTTTACTAAGAAGGTCATAGCTTCTTCTTTCATGAGTGGCCCCTCATCTCTGCCCCACCTCCACATGCATCCTCTGCTCGTGTGGTAATGAACTATTTTTATGCAGTAATATGTGTGGCTTAAGTGAGTGTTACTGTTACTTGAAGTTTCCTGAAGGGGCCAGATTTCCAACTAAGCTCAAGGGAAGGTGGAAGTGAACAAGCACTAGATAAGAGAGACCCAGGGCACACAGTCTGTGCCCCCAAGTGTCTCCTGGCCTAATGGGGGATATGAGACGTATTCCCGTGGCAGAGACAATTTTATCTCCTACCTGGTTATACAGGTAGGCTGCATTTCTCAGCTTCCCTTGCAGCTAGGTTGGGGCCTTGATTCTGATCAAGGAAAAGTGGGTGGACATGATAATGCCACTTCTGGATCTGGCCAAACCCCCGCTCTCCTCCCCATAAGAAACTCCTTCCTCTCTCTCTTCTTCTTCTATAGCAACCCTAGAGGCCCCACAATGAAGAGCCAGTCTCATAAGATGGAAGGAGCCAAGAAGCCTGGGTCCTTGAATGATACTGTGGAGCACAGCCATCTCCCCTACACCCCTGACCCCACCACTGGCAATTAGATTGTGATATGAAGGAGCAATAGATTTCTGTTAAGCTATTGAGATTGGGGGGTTATCTATTACAGCAGCTAGTATAACTTATCCTTGTTAGGACTCTCATTGACAATTACAAAATAATTGTGTGCTTGTGCATGCGTGTGTGTGTTTATGTGTGTGTGCATGTGTCACTCGTATGCATGTGAGATGAAAATTCTCCTGAGTTATGCAAAAAGGGTCAGCCCCCTCTGGGGCTGGGGGTGGGTGATGAAGGAAGGCTTTGAGGATGAGGCTATGTTTGGAATGATTCTTGAAGGATTACAATAGTAGGCAATACACACTGGGTTCTTACAACATTCTACAGGCTGTGCTAAGAGCTTGGCCAGATGAGCCTAGATAATCCCCGCAATGACTCTAGGTATTATTTTCTTTTACATCTTACCCGCTGTCCCACAACTGTCATTGCAGAGCTGGATATCCGATTCAGCATGCTTACCCACTACTTGGTACTGCCAGTATATGAGCAGGATTTCTCCACGTGGCAGTTACTTGGAGGAAGAGGCCAGGGGAAGCCGCATGAGCTTTGGCACAGATGAGAGGAGAGATGCAAAATAGAGTAAGTGGGTGGGCACTGACCATGGTGCTGAAGCGGGAGCTGAACTGTGGTGAGATACGGGGTCGGGATGTGTGTGTGTGGGAGGCCAGGGTCGGTGAGGGGTAGCACTTAGGGCGGACGTCCTAGCACAGAGGCATTGGAGAATGTGACATATTTGGGGAACCACCAGTTATTGGCAAACCCACTCAGGCCTGGACGTTCTAGTTTTAGCTTAAATACATGTACCCTCGAAGGCCTGTTTGTCATTTGTGGGAGAACAACTGCTCCTGGGGGGTTGGCCTCTACTTGGGTGTGGCCTCTATGACTGGCACATGGGATGCACTCCCTAGACACGTGTGGACTGAACAAGCTGATGAGTGAAACATGCAAAGATGTCATTTAGGAAATAAATGAATCAGAAGCGCTGAGCCCATTATTAGGCTTCTTTATGTAGCCACCCATTGGCCCATTCGGCTGCCCCTTTGCCTTGTCTGTTCCTAGACATCCTGACAGCGAGTGCCTCATCTTTTCAGCGACAGAGGCTTTCTATTCTGGTTCAGTAACTGCCGCCATCACAGAATTAAGTAATGACAAAGTGAGTTATTATCCAGCCCGGCTTCCGCTGGGGATGTAACCTGCAGCTGAGCTACCTTACTGTTGGATCACTCGCATGACTGTCTAGGCAGTGACATGAAAAATGTCCCCTATAATTTCTCAGCCCAGAGCCATACATCCTCAGAGTCTTGACTCTACACTTCGTGGGGGGAATAATGTTGTTTTGTTGAGAAGGGGAAGTGGTTATAATTAGATTCCTCTTAAATGTTACATTCATCCTTGTTAATCAAAAATTAGTAGCTCTTAAAAAAAAATAAACACAACTCAGCTCCCCAGGAAGCTGATAGCAGTTCCCATGGCCTGTTTAATTACACAAAACAAAACAAAACGTGTTCCGTCTGCCTCTTGGCTGTGGAATTAACAAAATGAAATATAATGGTGGCCATATCTAGGTGGTGGGATTAAAGGTGATTTTTAATTTGCTGCTTTATTCTGCTCGGTTGGTTATTTTTTCTACAATAAGCATATAGTTCTCATTAAAAAAGCATTTTAATGACTAAAAAAAAGAAATATGAGATTGCATTCTAAAAACCTGTCAACAAGGGCTGGCCAAATGGTGTGCTGGTTAGGAGTTGGCTTGGGACACCAGCTCTGAGCAGCAGGGCCCCAGTTCGGATCCCACATGAAGGCCAGTGACGCTGTACCCTCTACAGCTAAGATGGTGAACAACAGCTTGACCTGGAGCTGGGCTGCCGTGAGACACCAGCAATGGCATAGGCTGCAGTGGGTCTGGCCGGCAGCTGGCGTGTGCTTTCGTGAGCTGCTGTGAGCCGCTGTGAGTGGCTGTCCAATGGCCAGTAAGCAACTGCCTCACCCGGGAAGAGTGCAATGATAATACCAACATGGGCCAGTGAAGTGACGTCCTCCACTACTAGACTGAAGAACAAAAGGACAGCAGCTTGTCTGTTCCCCTTCCCTGATTCCCCAACGCTGTTTCCCTCCCATAATTCCCCAATAAAAATTTTAAAAAATGGAAAATAAATAAAAAAAACAAAAACCTGTCAACAAAAGCCATAGATGAATACTTTTTTGAACCTCCCCCTGCCCCATTCCATTCTCCAGAAGTAACCACTGTAGTCGTTTGGATATATGTCCTTTCAGATAACTTCTGAGGCATTTTCTATTTTCTTCATAGCACCTATTATGTTTAGAATCATCCTTTCGTTTCTTTACTTTCTTATTCTCTAACCATTCCCCAAGAGGAAGGCCCTGTTTGCCTATTTCCCATTATATCCCCAATCATAACGCCTGGCATGCACCCGGTGCTTATTAAACAATTGTTGAATGAACTAAAGAAGGTAAGGATCTGTATGAAGAGGAAGTGTGCTATTTAAAACCACAGGGTCTTGCAAAGAGAGTGGGGCCCTTTTGGTCTTTTGACATGTTTCCTTCTGATAGAGGTGAGCCCGAAGCTCCCTGGGGGCAGGAACTGGACAGAATTGAATTGTTCTGCAGGGGGTCTTTGTTTTTTATCTCAAGAGAGAAAAGTGGCACAGGCAATGACATGGGTGAATCCCAAAATAATTGTGCTGAGTGAAAGAAGCCAGACACCAAAAGACTACATACTCTATGATATTGAATTTATACGAAACTCTAGGAAATGCACATTAATCTATAGTGACAGAAAGCAGATCAGTGGTTGCCTGGAGACAGGGTATGGGGTGGGCAGGAGGGGAGATTACCAAGGGGCATTCTTGGAGGTGCTGGGTGTGCACTACCTTGGTTAGGGTGTTAGTTTCATGGGTGTGTACATTATGTCAGAACTTATCAAATTATACACTTGAAATATGTGTGGCTTATTGAATGTCAACCACACCTCTATAAAGCTGTTACAAAAAGAGAGGAGGGGTGGAGAGGGAGAAATTAGAGAGAGAGGAGTCGTCATATGTGCCGAGGTTTGGGTACTTTTAAGGGATGATGCGTCCTGGGAAAAATACAGAGGGATGGCGCAGTGAGAAGAATTTGCAGTTAAGGGCTATGTGGGGCTCAGATAGAGGTAACTGGATGTGCAATAACTGCATCCTCCTCCAACATCCTCAGTTAAGTGGACAACATGCACCAGATTCTGATGATGGTGGTGAGCACGCGCGCATGTGTGGGTACGTGTCCGCGCGCGTGCATGCAAGCACGCATGCACCAAGGGGGAATTTAGGGGAAGGACAATGTGAAATGTAACAGACTGGCACGTACAGGATAGTGAGATGACAAAGACATGGAACTAACTTGTCAGAAGTGGACACTTGAAGACAGAAGTGACCCCTAGAAATGCAGGTCCTCCTTCTCCAACCCTCTGGAATTTGCCTAAATCTTGGGGAAGACGTTGATTTGCTCCAGGGTATGGAATCAGAATTTAGCACAAAGTTTACTTAGGTGGTAAGGGCTGGCAGATCCCAGCTGACATCTGGATGCTGCCACCATATTCCATGGCTTTTTGTTGAATGCATATAGGAATAGTATTTTGATTTGTTGTCAGGAAAGCAACTGCTGCTAGTTTGAGTATTGACAACAGGAGGTGGGATGATGATGGATGGGCTGTCACTGGGGCTTAGCTCACCTTTCGTGCAGTTGGCATGTTTCACAACACCTGTGTTTTGGGGGCCCTGTCTTACAAGTGATGCATTTAGCAAATCTTGGCCGACGGCTCGCAATGGGGCAGGCACTATACCAGGTGTCGAGGTGAAAACAGTAAATGCGACTCAGGCTTTTCTCAAAGAGCTCACAGGGTAGGATAGAACACAGAAGAATACAGACACCACCTGATGGGAAGGGTCACACTGCAGGGGGTCGGCACACGATGGCCCACAGGCCAAATCTGGCACACTGCCTGCTTGTGTAAATAAAGTTGTTTTTGGAACACAGACACGCCTATTCGCTGATGGGGCAGCTTTCAAAGACAGCAGAGTTGAGTAGCTGAGACAGAAACTATGTGGCCTCCAAAGCCTCCATTACTTATCATCTGGCTCTTCAGGGAAAAATTTTGCTGACTTCTGCTCTAATAGAAGACAATATGGAGCAAGAAGCTCTGATGGAAGCAACATGTTCAGCGGTTACTGACCGTGCTCGTTATAAATCCAGCTCGCACTGTTCCAAGCGGGCAGGCTCAATTAGGAGTAAGAGTCTTCCTCCCACTGGCTTTGTGGTGAGAAGCAGCATGGACCTCCGAGGGAAGCTCCTCCCCCCAGGAGGAAGCAACCAAGAGATGCTCATGGCCCCTCATCAGATTTCTAAGGCTGCAGTACCCTGAGCACCTGGGTGACACCATCTCTGCCAAGGTGGCCTCAGGGGGATTCGACAGAGCTGAGGTGCCTGGCCAGGGACACTGGCAGAGAGTAGAGAGAGAGAGAACCATCATCTTTCAACCTCTCAAGTCCAAAGGGAAGGCTCAAACCAAAGAAGAGCATCAAGTGATAATTAAATAACGATATTTAACTAGCAGGCCTTTGTGGACCCTAATGGAAATCTCTTTTTAGATGCTGCAAAGAGATATTAAATATTAACCTCTGCATAGGATTCACTATAGGCTAAAGCCTGGTTTAAAAATGGCTTTGAGAATCACTTCTTTGCAATTTATTCATTAATTGAAAGTTTACTGTGTGCCTACTATGTGCCAGGTGCGGTTCAAGACCATTGTGGTCCTTGTCCTCAGGAGGCCTCTAGGCCGGGGAGGGGAGATAGGCAGTGAACACACCAGCAGAAAAGTGCTGTCCATACTTGTTATGCATAAAGCCATCTCCAACACCGATTAGTCAATTCTGAACTGCTGTTCCTCAGTGGAATACAGGGTTAGGTCCCTGCCAGCCTCTTGTCACATTTTCATCAACCAGTGAATAGATAACCCTGTTTTGTTTTACGAGTATGTGCGTTTCTGTTTAAATACGAGGTCAGACAATTAAGTTCATGAACTCATCCTAGAAAAAGTGCTACATACCTCACTGCTGAATATCACTATAGTCACCTTTGAAGTACTCCCCTTGGGAAGCTATGCACCGATGCCAGTGCCTGGTCCACCCTTCAAAGCAATTTTGGGACTCTTTTCCTGGAATGGCCATCAGGGCTGTCATTGTACTAACCTTGATGTCCTGAAGTCATCAAAATGTCTTCCTTTCAATATTTCCTTTATTTCAGGTAAAGAAAGAAGTAATCACCAGATCAGGTGAGTAGGGAGGGTGTTACAATACAGTTATTTGTTTACTGACTAAAGACTCCCTCACAGACAGTGCCGTGTGAGCTGGTGCATTGTCATGATGCAAGAGCCATGAATTGTTGGTGAAAAGTTCAGGTTGTCTTTTTCACGCAGCCTTTTCAGCACTTCCAAATAGTAAACTTGGTTAACTGTTTGTCCAGTTGGTACAAATTCATAATGAATAATCCCTCTGCTATCAAAAAAGGTTAGCAACATAGTTGCAACAAGTTTGCAAACTTAATTGTCAGACCCCATACACCTGATTTAATATATGTTTTTGACTTATTACACTGAACTCATGGCCAACAGCCTTCTTGGTCTGAAGAATATCAGATAGCACTTCAGCACCACGCTTGGGGACCATTTTAAACAGCGACATCACCAACAAAAGCACAAAAATGCGAAAAACGTGGCATCAAATAGACCGCAAAAAGCACCCTTGTTTACAGCACGAGAGCTGGAACAAGAAGGCAGAGAGCTGCCTCTTTTGACCTGAGCTGGAAATGTGCGTGTCGGGCGACTCAAGTGGTTTCCTGTTCTGCGCGTGTCTACAAATGACCGTGAAAGCACCACAAGCGTTTTGGGGTTACAAATAATTGCAGCATGTAGGTGAACGTCCAAATACAGAATGCATGAATAATGAGAATCAACTGTGCTTTAAGGCAGAGAGAATGATTTCTGTTCCATTCCGGAGTGGGGAAGACACTTGAGGAAGGCCACGGGGTTGGAGTGGAGACCTCCAGAAGGAGAGAGGGAGGAGGAAGGTCGGAGCGAAAGGCCAGCCAGGAGGACACCGCATGGATCGTGTGCATTATAAAGAGGCAAGCATGGGGAGGGAGACCAGCTGGGGCAAATGACTGTCACCCGGGTGAAGGACAGGGCGGCTTAGGCGGAGTTGATTCAGTGGAGTTGTGAGCGATGCCAAGACTGCAGATATAGTTGGAGAGGGACCTGCTAAGATGAGTTGATGTGTTTCTCCAATAACGAGACAATCTATGTTTTAAGTATTTGTGAAATATTTACTTTTTGAGCTGGAGATGTTTAATTTTTAGACATGCAGGGTAAAACATCAAACAGTCATCGCTCGCCCACAGATGCTCTTTGGCAGCTGCTAAGAGAACAGTTCGTTTCCATTCCCAAGGGACACCTCACGCGTGGGAGGCCCACGAAGGACCCTCAGATGGATGCTAGTGCAGCCTCCGAAAGCATCTTAACGTTCCTCTCACTCTACCGATCCCCTGGTCCTCCCATCTTCCCAGATTT
>NW_017731369.1:4123937-4140121 GCF_001890085.2 Hipposideros armiger | reverse complement strand
TTGCATCAAAAGATAACCTAACTTGGCCAAGTTTTTGGCACTCCCTTAAAGCGTGTGCCCAAGAAGAGAGCCTCCCTCACTTTGCCTGAGTCCCAAATACCCACGGGAGGTCCGGGGGCAATGCTCCTCCTCTGCTCTGAGATTCTGCCAGGGCCTCACCATCCTCTTCCATACGCCACACCTCCTGCTCTGCCCTTCCCTGTCCTAGTTGTCTGTGAAGGTTGGCCTGGCCTCTGCTCCATGCCACCTGCCTCCTTCTGAGACAGACACACCCTCACTGCAATACTGAATGTGAAAATGTTTGTCCCTAACATCACAAGCACCCATCCCCACTGCGAGCTACCAGGGACAGCTGGATGTGGCCTGAAGGTTTGCCACAGAGTCTCCATGGGCATCGGGGAAACTCAAATCTGTGGAACGGGTTAGTAGTGGACAATTGTCATTTCTGTCTGCTGACCATCCTTCATCGTTCCTCAGAGCATGCCCGTCTCCCTTTTGGACAAAGCCCTGTTTTGTGTCATGTTGGTGATGGGAGGTAGTCACCCACTTCTGTTCTTGTCCGGACACAGTACGAGTAGATATGGGACATGGTACTTAGCTCTAGCAAATTGGATGCTCTTTCAGTGACTGATGTGTGTGTGTGTGTGTGTGTGTGTGTGTGTGTGTGTGTGGTGTGGAGTTCACATTCACGACATTGGAAGAGTAACATGACAACCGGGCTATTCCCTATTTTCTCCCCTCTTGAATTCTATTCGGTGGCCACCCATTTTTTTTCTCAGCTTCTCCTCTGGCCTCCTGTCCATTCAGTGAGCCCCAATATCAATCTGGTAAATTCTTGTTCTATTCCACTTAATGTAGCTGGTGATGGTTTCTGTTGCTTGCAACCCATGCATCTGGACAGATGTTGTACTAGAAATAATTAGAGGTTCTAGAGAGAATTGTACATTTCTCTTATGCTCACAGGGAATGGTCTTCTTTGCTTCATCTCACTTCAAACATTCAGCCAGATCCTAACCTTGTTCGGTGACAGTCTCTGCAAGGCATGGTGCTATTTGCATGGCACTGTATGCTTTACAGAGCATCTTAAAATATTGATACATTTAATCCTGATGCCCAAACCTGGAACAGTTTTACTAGCAGAAAATATGACTATGTTATATGTACGTTTCCAGAAAGACTGCAAAATGTAGCATGCCTGTCCACCAAAAAGCCAAGCTGCAAACCTTCAAAATAAGTGTTTGAATCTTATCTATCATAATGGTTTACCAAGCATCCATTTGCTCTAATCCCCGAGCACTTGCTTGCAGGCAAGCACACGACATGTGACAAATGTACTATTTAGGGACTTCCACCTGCTCCCTTCAGTTTTCCCAGGAACGGGGAAGAGAGTGCCTTCATGAGATTTTGGCCATGAAGATCCCTTGGGCTGGCTCATGAACCACCCCCCAGCAGGGGTCTCCAGGAGCAAAGGTGGAAACGCATCATTGTTCTTGGGAGCTGTGACTAACTTCCACTAACACCCCTAATGAGTATTTCCATAGATTTCTATTATTGTAAGTCCCTAAAACATGAAAAGCACACACTGTAGGGAAAACAGTACTTTTATTCCCAAAGGGCCACGTTTAGAGAATGGCTACATTTTCTTTGCTAAGAATGATAGTCAGTGAATTACGTCCATGCTCTGTGCCAGGCACTGGTCTCCAAGCACTGTACCTGCCTCACCCACTTTAACCTTCATGATGACTCTATAACTTAGGCATTATTTCACCCCTTTTACCAAGTGGGGGAAACCGAGGCACAGAGAAATGACATGTCTGGAAACTGAATGAGTGGGGATCTGTGCTCGGGAAGTCTGGCCTTGGGCCAGCAGGTAGAGCCCCTGGGTTGTGCTACTTGTCTTTGTAAGACCCCATGAGACGAGGGACCTGTCCCTTTCCAATGCAGCCCTCTGGGGCAGCCTCTGGTGACAAAACTGAGTCTGTGATGGAGTGAACAGTCAAGATCTGTTTCCTTTGCATCCATCAAGAAAACACATCTTTCAAGGTTGAGGTTTTCTAATCCACAATGTCTGGCGGTGTGAGGAAGTGGCGTTATTCTCTCTAAGGCAACCACAGGAATCTGAAGCACAGGGAAGGGGGCATGAAAGGATTAAACGGAAAACACCCTGTGACAGAGGCAGACAGCGAGAACGTTTAGCGCCATCAACCACGCAGCAGGTGCATGTCCAGTAGGAAAAGCCATCCCTGTCAGGTGACAGTAGGAAGGGCTTCTATGCTTTAGGAAGGAGCATGCCTGGACGCATGCGTCCCCAGGGCTTCCTGCAACCTCTAGACCAGGCGGCTCTCTCTATCCAAGCCACCTCCCCGTGGCCTTCCAGTCATCCGGGCAACAAGACTTTGCTTTGGAATTCAGTGGCCAAAGCTGTCATCGATTTCAGGGCTACCAGCTGAAATCAGAGATAGAATGGATGATTTTATGCTGAGGAATGGAAATACGGTAGAGGAAAGCCATTGGGCCATTTGTAATTGCACACTGAAGGCTGAGCTTCTCTGGCTTTGGTTTCGGGAGGCAGAAGAGGGGAGAGGTGAAGAGGCCTGTGCTGCAATCGGATTTCCTGCAGGTGAATCCGTGTGACCTTGGGCAGGTTGTTCCTGAATCTCCCTGCACCCCATTGTCCTCACCTGTGACATGGGGTAACCGTAGCACCTTCCTTACAGGGTTGTTGTGACATGAGAGGCGATTGTACCTAGGAGGCTTAGAGAAGAGTGTCTGGGACAGAGTAAATGCCAGCTACTCTGTTGTGACCTTGAGTGCATCACTGCAGCTCTACAGAGGCTGACTGGGTGTGACCATGTGAGGGAAGTGGGCTGGCGGAGGAGGCTCACCATGCTGATGGCAGAAGAGGAGATGGACAGAGCCAGGCCAACCCAGGGCAGAGCAACTCCTGGCTGAGGGTCCACTCCACCCTGGGAACCAAGAAAGCAGTATCTGCATAGGCTCTGGGTCTGCTGCTTTGGGGTCTGGCTACTCAGTTAGGAGGTGTTATATTTAACTGCTGGCTCAGTTATTCTCAGGAAACAGCCCCTCATGTAGGACGCGCCAGGCAGGGCCGCTCCTCCTCAGGACGTTAGCGTGTCCCAGGGCTTCACTCTGGGCCTCCTTTCTTCTCTCTCTTCACTCACCTCTTTGAGGATCTCAAAGGCTCAGGGACTGAACTTCTATCTGAATGACACCCAGAGTTCTATCTCTAGCCCAGACTCTCCCTGCTGGCGATCCAGGTCACCTGCTCCCTATCTCTGTCCCAAATTCAGCACGATCAAAAGTGAGTTCTGATAGTCCCCTTCTCCAAGTCACTTCTCTAGTGAGCCTGCCTGTCCCATTACTGGGCCACCCTGTTCTTGCAGGTTTTTAGGACAGAGAAGCCTTCTCTCTCGCTCTGTCTCTCAATTTCTCTCTTTCTCTGACACACACACACACACACACACACACACACACACACACACACACACTTGGTCAGCAAATCCCCTTTGCCATGACCTTCCAATCATAGCCAGCATCTGCCTGCTCCTCACTGCTTGCCCTGCTCCCAACGGAGTCCAAACCAACGACCCCTCTTAGCTGGATCACTGCAGCACCCTCCCCACGGGGTCTGTTGTCTCCCTTCCCCCTAACCCCTCCCACCTACTCTAATACCACCAGAGTGCTCAACTTCCTGTCTTACTCGGAGGAAAAACGTCATCCCTACCGCATTCATCTCCAGGTACACTGACCTCCCTCCTTCGTCTCACAGCCCAGAACACCCTGCCTCAGAGCCT
Source organism: Hipposideros armiger (assembly GCF_001890085.2). NCBI lineage: Eukaryota > Metazoa > Chordata > Mammalia > Chiroptera > Hipposideridae > Hipposideros > Hipposideros armiger. The sequence continues at coordinate 4,136,306 of NW_017731369.1, read as the reverse complement.
TTGCACTTGTTATGTCTCCTATTTGGACGACTCTTCCCCAGGTAGCAGCACAGCTCACCCGCTGCTTCCTTCTGTTCTGTACTGAAACGTCAGGTCATTAGCGAGGGCTTACCTGGCCCCCTACCTGGAGTTACGGATCCCCACTTCTTTCTCTGCTTTATTCTCTTTCATCTTACCGGTCACCTGCGACCTGCTGTTTGTTTAATTTACTTATTTTCTTGTTTGTTTTTTCTCTCCCCCTCTTGGAATGTAATCTCCATGATGATAGATATTTTTCACTGTTTCTGCTGCTGCTGCTGTATCCCCAGTGCCCAGAAAAGGGCCGGGCAAATTATAGGTGCTCGTTAAACATTTGTGGAATGCAAGAACGACTCAATGATTGAAGAGATGGCTTATCCAATCCTAACCCTGGTCCAAACCCACAGGCCCCCTTCACACAGGGATCCGAGGCTGTTTACAGAAGGCCTCCTGGTGAAATTCCTGCCAACACCATTAGCATATACAAGGAACTCCCTGAGTTAAACATATGTAGGGGAACTCTCATTTAAAGTCTCTCACTTGAAACTACAAGCTTTGAGATTCATTTGAAAAGCAAACTGGGAGCAGATGATGAAATGCATTTCTTGAATTAATTACCTGACTCACTGACTGCAGTTTTATTACCTGTGATAGTGCTCAAGCTGTGATGGGCCCTTCATGAGACCCGGAAGGTGAGTGTGTTGGCTGCCAGGTGCTGGCAATTGACAGACAAACTGAGATAACAAAAAAATAAATCAGCTATTTTCCCTACCTGACTGACTTTCCTGCAACCCTGAAATGTGTGGCTTTCTCAATCAATGCTATAATTGGTTGCTTCCGTAGCAACCCTCGTCTGTTTCAAATGCCTTTATTAAAATTAAACAAACAAACAAGCAAACAAAAACCACAACAGCTAAGCAGATTTAACAGCTTAGAAAACATTGGGCAAGAGAAACAATATTAACACTTGTCAATATTTTCCATATTGGCTCTGAGAATTAATTTCTCAGGCAGATAAGAATGGCCATCATAATTATATTCAAAAACAACCAATCTGAAGCCATGCTTTCAATAATGAAAGTCTGGCCTATGGCAAATTTATAACAATGTATGTAATCGAATGTTAAAAAGGTGGCTGAATTGTAAAATATCCTTTCAACTGCTTATTCAAATAGTCAGCTGTTTTATAATAACCAAATCGAACACCTCTAATTGAGGTTAATAATGAAAATTTTCCATCTCTGGATCATTATAGAAGCCAGCATTCTATTTTTAGCCACTGGAGATGTTAAATCTTTAAAGATTCAGCTGTTTAATTCATTAGTCCTTGTTTCCCATTGGCATCTTCAAAAAAGAAAATGTGACCACGAAAAATAAGGGTCCGCTGTGCTAATATATTTGCATCAATAATTAAAAATTCTACAGCAGAGTAGGCAATAAAATGCATTGCCACCATAAACTTCCAATGGAAGGAGAACATCACTTTAATTAAAAATGACAAAGGTGCCACTGTAAATAATTCATTTGTATTTCAAGCTTTGCGTTTGTTGACTTAAGAAATAAATAACTCATTAAAAAAAAAACAAACCAAAAACTAGAAATGACCTCACCGCCAATCCTGTTATTGAGGTCTGTAACCACATTTAATTAAGATGAGATGTTAATAATATATTTTAGTAGACAGAGGCTCTTCTCTTAATTTCCCCAGGTATAAGTGTTATTATTTGGCCTTTAACTTCTGATTAAAATTTAAAAGGTGGGAGTCACCCCAAATTAAACTCTTAAATCTGGTTTTGAAATCTCTTTTTTTTTTTGAATTGGAGTTTGAAACCCTCCTTTTCCCTCCCAATAATGGTAAGCTTCTCTGTATCTATGAGTCTGTTTCTGTTTTGTCTAACCAATATGCTGTACACCTGAAACTAATATAAAATAATATTAAATGTCAACTATAATTAAAAAAAAATAGTCACGGGGATATAAAGTACCATCTAGGGAATACAGTCAATAATATTGTAATAGCTATGTACAGTGTCAGATGGGCAGTAGACTTGTTGGGGTTATCACTTTGTGAGGTGTATGTCTAATCGCTATGTTGTTTTGCACAGCTGAAACTAATTTAAAAAAAAGTGTGCCAATAAAAAAAAAATGGCAAGCTACTCTACATGTTGAATCTCTCTGTTTCTGAGAATGCCAGTAAGGACAAAGTCCGAATTTTCAAGGGAACTGATTTTTGCCATCTACTTCCTGAGGTCTTAGATGATATAGAATAAAGTGTCTCATCCTCAGGTGATGATTTTGCTCGATTTCCCATCATTTTCTTGGTGATTTCCTTTGAATAGGCTGCAATATTAGATTAAACAAGGCGTTACAGAAAAGGGCTTGATGACTCACAGGAAGACCAGCAAAAATGGAAATTGGGCATTTTAACCAATCTTTTGGGACTGAATTTTCATCACCGCACGTTGCATTCTGTACCAGGTTGAGCCCAGGAGTGAATTCTACCATAGAGCCAAAAAACCCCCGCGACCACAAGGAGGAGGAGAGGGGAATGGCTTTAAAAAGACCCAAAGAAATCAGAACAAAGTAGGCTGCAGTTTTCAGAGAGACAAGGATCTAATTTTGATCTGATTCAGATACTCTGGCTTCAAAGAATAGGCTTAATCCGGATTCAGGCTTTGGAAGAAGCTGGCTGATGGACATGGCTCCTTAATGTAAATTTCACGGACCTGGGAAGTCCACTGAGAGATTGGTCTGTCTGCCCTGCTCAGGTCTCCCTCATGGGATTTAAAACAGGGATGCATGTGAATGTTTCTGTGGTTGGTAGACATTAGTCAACGTTTGAAGATGAAAAATAATAGCAGTAACAAGAAACTATGTCTGCTTATGCACAGACATGTTTGCACCCAGACACCCCCAACCCCAGCTCCCTGTAGTCCACACTATCCCTATTTACTAATCATTTGTAGATGCCAGGTCCAGCGCTGGGCTTGGGTCATTGTAAGACCTTCAAACCTCTAAGAATTTTCTCTCTTGTGGCCTCATCCCAAATCATATCAAACATACCGAAATGTACCCACATGGCAAATACATTTTTTTCCCCTGTAAAATTTTTGAAATGATTTTTATACTTTTGCTTTTGAAATCATTTGGCCACCAGGAATATTTCATTAATGATTCCCTATGATTTCTCTAGTACCTACTCAGACATTCTTGCAAGGTAAGATCTCCCAAGGGTTTGCACATAGAAAGACCTTTCTGCACATGTTGAATGTAACCTGCTACAGTCGTCATGGTGCTATTGACACTCGCTATTTATTCACTTCAGTTTTGCTGTTTTCAAATTTCAGAGACAGTAGATTATGTGTTCAGGTCCCTGACATTTGGGTAGGCCCCTGGGAAGGCTGATGGTCTTGGTGCTGGGCCTAAAGTGCTTACTTAATTAAATGGTACGAGTGAGGCTCTGGTGCTTTATTAGGGATGGAGATAAACATGGCTGTTACTCTTATAGGGCCTGAAATTCAGTGGGAAGATGGATAATGAGGTCAGGCATGACAGTAGAGTGTTATGAGAGCTATACTAGGTGAAGGTCAGGGTGTACCCCCTACGGGGGTGATGCTTAAACCAGCATAACAAGGATTTACAGGGGTGGGGACAGTGGTGGCAAATGAAACACAGGAGTTCATTGTCACCTCTGCACACCTCACTCACATGTTTCCCTTCCATGAACTGAGGCTCAGAGGGGTTACGCTTTCCTCATCAGTAAGAAGCCAAACTGGTAATTTCTCATCCGCAGGGTGGTTGTCAGAATTAAATGGTTTTGGTGGCAGCGTTTTGGCAAACTTTTCAGTAAAAATGTTAGGCGTTTTAGTCATAGTACTAGCAATATTATTATCGTCATGCTCAAGTACACGTCTCCAGGGGATGGTGGGCATCTTTATTGGTCCGGACCCAATTCCCAGGAGGCAGAGACCTGCACAGGCATGGGGAGAGTGGGTTTTCTGGTGGATTCAGGGATCTGGTGATAAGTGAGATGCTTGGAAATAAGCAATTTCTGTTGCTTGGCTCTTTCTCCCTAGCTGAGGACCACTGGTTCTTACTTCCCAAGGAAACAATTTATGTCCTTCCTTCCTTCCCCTTCCTCCCTTCCTCTCTCCCTCTTTCTTCTTTCCTGGGAGCATCATCATTTGCAAGGAATGCTCTTGCTATAGAATGTTATGACTATAAGCTTCCTGGAGGCTGTAAGCAGAGACTATTTCTTCCACAAGTGAATACACACCACCTAGCACTGTCAGGCCCATAGTGGGCTCTACATGAATACCATAAAATGAATTCAGTAAATGAAGGAACGGACAGCGAAAATCCTTGTGCTTTCTTCAAGCAAGTTGCCTTTAGTAACACAATTACTATTTTGATTGTGCAAAAATCTAATATTGTGGCATGTTTGCATCTTTATTTAAAAATATTTTTATTCTTTTTTTTTTTTAGGAGGGCGCAGCTCACAGTGGCCCATGTGGGGATCAAACTGGCAACCTTGGTGTTATCAGCACCACGCTCTAACCAACTGAGCTAACTGGCCACCCCATGTTTCAATTTTTAACAATTAATTTTTCTTTTTTTTTTTTTTTTTAATTACACAGGAAGGGTCAATCCCCAAACGTGCCCATGGCAGAAACTTCTAGTTCACGCAAAAAAGCCACTCTTCCTTTCTTAACCTTAGTAAGGCATCCCAATTTTAAAAGCTGGTTGCTACCCAGTTATATGACCATATGTCCCAGTATCCCTTGCAGCTGAGTATGGCCACATGACAAATTTTGGCCAATGAGATGTGGTTGGTTTCCAGGAAGTCTCCTTAAAAGAAAGGAGTCCTCCTTTTTCCTTCTCCCTTTTCCCATCCTGCTATCTGGAATGCAAATACAAAGGCTGGAGTGCTAGCACCATCACACACCCTGAGGAAGAGGGCTCCAGCCTAGAGGTGGCAGGAAGGAGTCAGGGCCCCTGACAAATTTGTGGGCAAGTCCTAGACTGCCGAGCCAACTCTAGGCTTATTTTACGTGACAAAAAAGAAACTTCTATCTTCTCTGAGCCACCATCATTTTGAATTTTTCTCTTATAGTTATCCAAACTTAACCCGCACAGATACAGGGCTGCTTAACATATACTTTCGGGGCTCCCTAGATGAATGATCCTTTCCAGATAGATAGATAGATAGATAAATAAATAAATAAATAAATAAATATTGAACAGCGATAGGTCATTTGACATGGGCAGGGACAATATTTTTCAACACCCTATCTTATGTGTTTAATATGTAGGAAGAAGTCTGCTGCAGAGCTGTTTACTACAGACCCTAGACAAGATGAGATCTGCCTGAAAAATGTTTGGAATAGAAATTGCTACTTGGTTGCCTCAAAAGAAATCCCCGGATTGTTAAGAGAGTGAAATAAGTCCTCTCAGGCCGTTCAAAATTATTGAGCTGCCGGGGCACATCCCCAAAGTAACCAAATAAAAAAGGCAACCATTAGTCCTTGTGATTCACTGCACTGTGGGAGAATGTGGAGCAAGCACAGTCATTTCCATGTTGGCATAATTATCTCTGAGCTGCTCTTTCAGACGATAATTAGCCAACCAGTTCAGTTGCACAAGTCTGCTCCTTATTAGAGACACTACGTACCACTGAGAAGTGCCTGATTCCTGTCTTGTGTGTGTGGAGGACAGGCTCTACCCAAAGGTGGAAGTGAGTCTTATGTCATTATGCGATGAGAGGAAAAAGTGTGGGAACCAGCTCTGCTTTAGGATGACATGTCAATATATACACGACTTTGGAGCAGAGAAATTTCTAACCAGGACATCCATCCAAATCATAAGGGAAAATACAAATTTGATGGCCTAGGTATAAAGAAAAACCCAAAGAATTCTTTATATGACAAAAAGTATTAACAACATCAATACTTTTGCTCCAAGTGCGCTCTGAAAATTTTTCAGAAAATTAATGAGGCAATTAACAATTTAGCTACAAGCATGCCCACTGCCCTTTTTCTTAAATAACTGCCAACAATGGGAAACAATATCCAACAATATCCAAAAATAAGGGAGTGAATAAATTAATGAGTGCATCCAGCGATTAAAAATAATTGCTATTTCTTGCTATGGAAAGTTGTTCACCATAGACTGGGAAGTAAAAATAGCAGTTTCCAAAACCGGATGGATGATGGGAGCAAGTTTTGGTAATAAATAAGAGAAGCACTCAGACATGTGATTGAAGGGGATATACCCAAGTTGTTCAAAGGGGATTTTCTTGGGTGGGATGATTACAGATCTTTTACTATCTTTTTTATTCTTAACTGCCTTTTTCAAAAGTTTCCTCCATGAACCATGTTAACTTTATAATAAGGATAAGGAGATACAAGTTATTACAAAGAAGAATTTCATCTGTCACTGGACCACTGCTGTCTGTTTTGATTTGGCTAAGAGCAGAGTGTGATGAGCTTTGTAACACGTTTTAATAACCGGGGGTTTTTAGTTAGAATATTCACTCTGATGCCTGGACGCCTCCTGTCTTTGGAGTTACAGGCTCCTTCAAGATCAAGGCGCCTTTCGCTGATTTTCATGTTCCCTGGTGAGATAAAAGAGTGCATAGCAGGGCCAGCAGTGGAATTGTTGTACCTGAGACGTGCTTTTCATCAGAGAAGACAGGACTTGGGCCAGGACCAGGAATTAGTTAGAAGAAAGTTCCTAAGTTTTGTGGGGCTTGGGGGTGGGGACGAGGTTTCCCGTTTTAGACCCAAATCAGGCAGGTCAGGTGGAGCGTTTCCCACTGAGCTAAAAAGCCTTGAGTGTCTGGTTAGTCATTTGAGATGAAATGAGGTTATTGGAGCGGAGTCACAGAGAATCTTAGAATGAGATAGGGATAGAGAAAGAAATAGTGATGGTGGGGGGTGGAGAGAGAGAGGGACAAAAAGAGAAAGAAGAAGAAGGGAAGAGAGAGAGAAGAAAGAGAAGGAGAAGGGGAAGGAAGGAAGGAGGAGGAGGAAGAAGAGGAAGAGGAAGCAGCAGAGAGGAGAGGAATGGGAGGAGGGAAAAAGAAGGGAGAGAGGAAGAGAGAATGAGACAGAGACAGGGAAGAACAGATGGCCAAGAGACAGAGAGAAAGGTGGACATAGAAGAGGGGAAGATGCCAACAGAGGCAGAGCAGGATGGAGAAAGGGCAGAGGGAGACAGAGATACAGATAAGGAGACAGAAGAAATGGAGAGAGCCAAGGATATTCCCAGAGAAGCAGGCACAAGCAGAGATAGCCACAGAGAGGAAGACTTATGGACACACAGTCACACACACAGACAGGGACACTCAATAACCTGCATGGCGGTGGAGCCCAATGCAGTGCCACTGCTGGTCGTCAAGCCCTTTGGGGGCAGATGGCTGGGACAGCATCTTTTTGTGTGTGCCTTTGCCAACTAAACTCAGAGCTCTCCTTGAGACAACAATACGAGTCCTCAGTGTGAAGTTCTTTCCTCTTTCAATGCCTGCCCGCCGAATAATCATTAATACAGCAACAATGACAACACCACTCACAAGGCCATCCATCAGGTCTTTCTGAGAAGTCTGGGGAGCCAAGCTCGGAGTATTAGAAAGCCGCGTCCCAGCCTGGCCTCTCAGCCTTGCTTCACCCTCTGCACACGCTGCCCCCCAGGGACAGCGCTCCTCAGTGTACAGGACCAAAGGCTACACATAATTAACGAGATGAGCCTTTTCCCCAGAAGGGTTCCTGTAACAATAAATAGCTCAACCTGTCAGTGGTGTCATCGCTGTCTTTGAGGAGCTCAGGACCAGCACCAGGAGGGGAGGAGGAGAGGGGAGGTCCAGTCAGTGCCAAGTTGAAAAAGGGCCGCTTCTGGGCAACTCTGCATCCCCGGAGGAAGGAACGTGTCTGAGGTGTCAGGCCAGAAAAAGAAATGTGTGCTCCGCCCCCCAGCCCAAGTATTTACTTTGCTTCAAGGCTGGAAAAGGGATTTGTCCAGATCCTGCTCAGTCAGACCAATTCATAAATGCTAGAACTCTTAGGCAGACCGGCTGCAGAGAAATACTCAGCTATATTTTCTGAGGGGATTCACAAACTTGAACTTGGTCGCAGTGGCTCCTGACAACTTAGCATCCATTCTCATCTTCTAGGAAGAGCCTCCTGCATCCCTATGGGAAGCCACCACTCCAGGTTGTCATGGTTACAGGCTGGGGTGGACAGGGGGCTCACGTACCTCTTGCTATTCTGTCTGGTTCAGAGACAAGTGTGTGTCCAAGTGGGCTCAGAGAGACCCAGGCCTGGCCCTTGGGCTAGTACTGCTGACTGGGAAGGATCTCTTTCTGATGGTAGGACGTAGGCCTGTGTTGCGGGCAGTCTCAGCCCTCTACAGCCATACCCACACGGCTGAGGATAAACCCAACCCAGGGCAGGGCAGGGCCAAGAGGCAGAGACAGGATATATTCTGAGCAGCTGAATTCTCCCGCTAGATGTCCTGGTCCCCCTAGACTTTTTCAGGTATGGGGGCCAATACACACATTCTTCACATTAGCCACTTTGAGACGGGTCCTGGCAACGTGTGCCTGAGGGTCACACCTGCGAGACTAACTGTAGAAACGAGAAACATTCCTGCTTTTTACCATAAGCCTCACCTCAGGTAATTTAGAAATTGTTTCTCTGATCTCCTTTTATCACACAGTGGGTGCCACTGACACGCCACCCGTGATAAAATGGGGAGCCCTTGTACCCCAGTTGCAGTTCACTGGGTCTTTGTTCTCTGGGGCTCAAATTTCTCAATGTCTTGGCTCTAGCCAGCCACCCCTCCCTCTACAGCCTGGCACCCTGTCTCCTGACTCAGTTTGCTGGGCCTGCTTTCTGTGGCCTGTCGCTAGCATCACACTCCACTGCCAGACAGCGTTTCCTTCACTGTGGCGAGCAGCCGCATCTGGGACCATCATCTCTGTTGAATGTCAAGGTGCTCGTGATGCCAGCTCAGGCAAAGCAGACTCACCCCTGGGCGTGTGAACTGCAGGGGCCGAGTGACAGAATGGAAAAGGGCCAGAGGGGATTCACTCTCTTGTGAGACCCTGACATGCTAGCCTGTCAGTCCCCCAGTTCCCGTTACCCTGAGACTCACCAATGTCCTAATTCCTGAGCAATCTCGGGCCGGGTTCTGAACACTCTTCTATAAGCTATCTGTAGAATCCTCCAACAAATTCCCCCTTCGCCTAAGTCAGCCAAAGCTGGTCTTAAACAAACAACCCCAACAGACCTGCCTCTCCCGCTGCCTGCCCCTAGTCTGTCCCATCTTAGTGGGCCCTCGGGTCCCAGGCACTCGCATCTGCCCCTCCCCCATCACATTAACACTTTCATGCCTGGCAGCATCCGAGTCATGCAATAATGGCTGAGTCTCAGGTTTAGCAATATCAACGCCATTTAACATCATTCTCTCCCTCTTCCACCTTCTAGTGTAGAAGTCCAAAATGACAGCTAAGCTCTCCCCTAAAGACACCCTAAATTTGTCCAGCTGCCATACAGTTTTTAAGCCCCAGGTTTCCCCAGGTAAGTACTTAAGGAAAGCTTTCTCTGCGATGCTGACATTGTATACATCCTTAGCCAGGTACCAAGCCGGAAAAGGGAGGGGGGGAAAAAAAAGGAGAAATGGAAAAACAAAGATTGGCTATTTCAGATTCACATTATTGTAGGATGTGGTATTATTTCGCACTTTTATCTAGTTCATCTGGCATTTCAGCAAGTTTTGTTGTAAAAAGAAATCGCCTTTGGGGACTGAACCATAATTTCCACTATTTTTCTGCCAGCTTGCTCCACGGTCAAGGGGCTGATGTGGAGACTGTGGCGCATTGTCAGGTGTTTCAAATCAGGAAAATAAGACACATGTTTATTAAAAGTGTGTCTAATACTTGATTATCTGTACCTCCGATGAGAAGAAGATTAGATTTTGGAAGAGAAAGATTAATAACTTGCTTTTGCAGAGATAAGTGCGCATTTGGGCCTGCATACCGATCGTTTATCGGGAAGCTAAGTACCAGCAAGGGCAGCTTGTTTTTGCTAGCGTTAGATGCACCGTGGATAATGATCATTTAATTCAATCCTGTTATGAAAATACCTTCTTTCTAAGCACTGGACAGAGCTAAAGAAAAGAAGACAAACATTTTTGAAGACTTTTTTTTTTTTGGCCTGCCATGCTATTGATCAGTCAAAAACTCAATCCCGATGGTCCATCTCTAAATACCAAATGACGTCTACCCCTTCCCCTTCTGACAGTTCAGAGTCCACAGCACTTAGCAGAGAGCATGACCTTTGCAGGCTGTCTTGTTTACATCCTGATTCCTTTGCTACTGAGCTGGGCAGCCTTGAGTAAGTTACTGGACCTCTCTGTTCATAAGACCCGTATCTGTACATGGAATGAGCCAATGCCTTTCTCATAAAGCTGTGGTACCAATAAAGTAAGTCAAGTGTCTGAGATGCGGGGGGCCATATATGGTGGCCCCTTTCTTTCTCCCTTTGGGGACTGTTCTTGGTGCTGGCAGACCCCGCTGGTCATCTGGGAACATGGACAGCCCCGAAGCCACTCCTCTTCAGGACTGGTCTGCTGCCAGGAATCAGGGGCAGGGGCAGTGATCCCCCCCTTAGCAAGCCCAGTCCCCTGGTGCCATCAGACGCCAACTCTCCATCGCGACTTGTACCTCCAACTCACCCAGATCATTCACAAGTTTAATTCAATGGTAGCTTGCTCCTGCCAACCAGCCCTTGCAACTGGAAAAGAGAAGCAATTCATGCCTGACCCAATCTCTGGTTAGGAGTTGCTCACCCACCTGATGGTTTGATGTTGCAGAGTATCTGGGTCCGTGGCGTTCACCGTCAACAGCACGCTGCCCACGGAGATGTTCTCCTGCCTGGTCACCATCATGGGGTCAGGGTAGAAAACTGGACCCTCGTTGACATCCAGGACAGTGATGTGGACGGTTGCCGTGGAGCTGGGGCCATAGGAGACATCAGGTACCAGCGGGTCCTCGTTTTCCACTTTGATCAGCAGGGTGTGAAAGGCGGAGATCTCATAGTCCAGAGGCTGGAAAGCAGAGAGAGGCTCAGCGCGCGTGCCTGCTACACAGTCCCTCTGACATTCCAGTAGTGGACATTCAGGGATGCAGCCAGGTTTTGTGGGCTAAGTTTTATGCAATTTGGGGCCCTCTTTTTAAAAAAAGAAGATGAACCCTACAGATACAAAATTAGGTGTGAAAGTTGTTCATTGTCTTAGACTGAGAAAGAAATGACAGCACGTTACATGAGCCGCGGACATCTGGGGGCCTCCCTTCAAAGATCTCTTTAGGAGACTCACTGGCAACGCTGACATGGAAAGACTTCCCACCTGTAACCTGTAACTCCACAGCTCTGACACTCATGGAGGCTCGCTTCGATGAGAGACACGGAAGCCTAAGCTGCGTCCGCTTCCTGGTAACCCTACGTCTGTTGCCATGGGAGATGGAATGACAAACCAAGGTGCCACTGTTACTGTTTCTTACTCACTCACCATGAGGTCTAAGGGCTGGGGTCTCTACAACACTCAGAGGGGCTCCTGGCACAGGTGTGTATTTTCCAGTAGCGTGTTATGCAGGGAAAAGTATTTGAGGGGCCGAGGCACATGGGGTTAAGCCGCTGGGCCCTTTCCCACCTGAGGGCATTTGAAAATGTGTGGGACTCATTTTCAATTGTTGTCAGGACTCAGGGGCTCTCTGGCCACATAGTGGGCGGGGGCCATGACATCAGACAATAGCCACGTCTGGGACGGTGCAACACCAGGGTGGGTTGTCCTACCCTCAAGGCCACTGAGCAACCCTGATGGGACAATCAAGTGTCTGTCATACCAGGTGGTGTTTCTACATGTGATGCTGACTGGGACCCACCTTGGGCAGCTCTATTCATGCTGGGAAGCAGTGCACTTAGTAGGTGAAAGCGCCATCTTCACTCCCACATATGAGAGGGGTCAGGGTCAAGTCCTAGTAACTATGGGACCTGTAGGACCACAGGCACGTCACCACACCTCCCAGGACAAAGGATTGTTGTAAAGATTAGGGCAGATGACATATGTTGAACGTCTTACCCAGAGATTGGTCTAGACTCTGCTATAATAACAAGCTGTTAAGATGGTGAGGAAGAAGAACTTGGGATTGAAATAGCTGGGAAAGCCACCGCCCTCCTGCCCGGCTTTTCAGGCCGACATTCCCTGAGCAGAAGACTGGCTTCAGAGGGATCAAGTTGTGAACAATGCTACCAAGAAGGGGGAGGAGAGGAGGGAGGGAGGGAAGGAGGGAGAGGG
>NW_017731369.1:4095621-4123827 GCF_001890085.2 Hipposideros armiger | reverse complement strand
GAGCGAGAGGGAGCGCCATAATGGGAGACTGGCCTTTTCTGGAGAGCAGAACCTCTCTAATGTTCATTTCTGTTTGCACAACACTGGGGTAATAGTTCCAGTTGTACGGTGCCCTGGGCCTGTCCACGTGGAGCAGGTGAAATGTGGGTCTCTACTCCCTGTCCCTTCTGAGGCCTGGCCTAGGTCATGTTGGATTAAGAAGCCATCTGTTGTCCCGGGCATATGAGCTTATTAATGTGATTTGTCTGGCCCAGGGTCTCTGTGTCAGGGATGGGAGGAAATCGAAAATACCTCCAATAAAGGTACAGAGCTTCAGTTCAATTAATATTTCACCAAGTTTCAGGAGAGGATGTGGGCCACTGTCTTGGAGGATTTGAAGCCTGGAAAAGCTGGCCCACATGGGAAGGGTAAAGGAGTGCGGGTTTGTTGTCCTGAAGAGGGAGGTTTGGAAGCGACCCAATAGTAATTGTTAAGCCTGGGACAGGTTTAGGGATTAAGGATGCCTGCTTTCTCGATGCTGCCTTCTCCTCTAGGAGAGAAGAGACCAGACGCTTAAGATGGAGGGTGGATTATGTTCAGCCGAAAGAGTGACTCTTTCGAATAGGTTTTGGAATAGGTTTACAAAGTGACTAAGGGTGTTTCTGACCAGAAGGTTTTAAAGAGGAAACAGGTGCTCATTGGCCAGAACCATTAGGACCCGGTCCTGAAGGGAGGCAGGACTCCCACCCCCCCAGAAAACACACAGTCCTGGGGCTCCTGCTGGTTCTTCACTACACTGACTGCTGACTGGCTAGGGCAGAGCTGCTCACGCTGGCAGCCCCATGGCCATGCCCACCCCCTTCCGCCTTACCCACCTCTTGCTGTGGCCAGGTTTGGGTTTTCCAGCCTTCCTTGAAGGGGCATGTGTCATCTGGTAAATGACGTATCATGGGAAATTGTCTGGGAGACCCGTGAAAAATATATTTTCTTCTTTGATGAGAAGAGAGGGGTACACAAGAGCACTTTCTCTCTCTCACTTGCCTGGCTGCCTCCTTGCTTCCTGCCTTGGACTACAGCACTGGGAAGACGTGATGTGTGGGGCTTTGGCAGCCATTTTATGTCCCTGAGGAAAAAGTCAGATGCATCTATGGTGCCCCCTGTTGGCTCTGACACCTTAGGTTGCCAACCAATCCTAGACTGGCTACCTTCGTTTAATTACGGAGCTCATTCAATTCTCTATCATTTAAGCCACTATCAGCCTGGCCTTCTGTTGTTTGCAGCTGAAAGCATTCCTAATGAACGCACTGGGCTGCTGGCGAGGTGGACAGCATGGGGAGCATGGCCAGGCCTGCCTCTAGAAGACCGTCTAGGGGTGCGGTCCCAGGGGTGCTGAAAAGCAGGGAGTGCTCAAGACCCTCTGTAGGGATTCATGGGGCAGGCAGCTGAGATGAGGGGGAATCTGCATCCCAACTCAGAAACACAGGAAGTCCACTTGCTAGTAAAACTGGAGCCTAGGCAGAGCCCCAGGCTCTGTGGGCACGTCCTCCCCAGGAGTTTGCAGAAACTCCTTATCACACTGGCATCACCTGGGGTACCTTTCCCTTCTGTTCTGACTCAGCAGGTGTGGGGCAGTCCTTGGAACCTGCATTTTAACTAGCATTCCAAGGGATTCTTCTATAGGCTAACATTTCAGGCTGACAGCATTATGGGCCAAAGTGGGAACGTGGGGAGAGGAGAACGCTCCTTCTCGAGTCTCGTTTTGCTTGTACAGTAAAACCTTGGATTGCGAGTAATGTGGTTTGCAAGTGTTCCACAAGATGAGCAAACATTTCTAATACATTTTAACGTGGTGAATAAGCGATGTCTTACAATACGAGTAGTTTGTTTCTGGAATGAATTATGCTCGCAAACCAAGGTATTACTGTATTTTATTTCCCTCACGCCGTAGCAAGCACAAACACAGGCTGGGAGCATCAAGGTCTTCCAGGATTCATCACGGGGATGTGTATTTACCCAGGCTTTGTCTTCCAGTGTGGGTCTGGGAAACTGCCTGACGGCTTTTATAGATACAGGGCTAGCGGCAGAGGACAGCCAGTGGCTGTGTTAGTTTACGGCTTCCACAGTTTTGAGACTGCAGCGGTGGGCGCAGGGAGGCAGCGCCAGGGTCTGCAAATAGCTCTGCCGCTGCCTGTGTTATTAGGGAAGAGGAACCGGGAAGACCCAGAGGCTGCTCTTCTCAGGCAAACATTTGAGGTTCATTTTCGAGGAGGTCCTGAACAGGGCAGGGCTTGTGAGGAACCTAGTGTGCTCATGCTCTGGAGCAAGCTGGAAGCGTTTCCTGATCTCCTGTCCCCAGGGGCGTTGTGAGTCTTTGTTGGTGTAGTTGTTTATATGGCCCCAGGCCTGGATGAATAATGACCCCCACCCCGCCCCAATATGTCCACATTCGAATCCCTGGAACCTGCGACTATGTTACCTTACATGGCAAAAGGGATTTTGCAGATGCGATCAAGCTAAGGACTTTGAGATTGGGAGATGATCCTGGGCCATCCAGGTGGGATCAATGGCATCACAGGGTCCTTAAAAGAGGGAGGCGGAAAAGTGGCAGGAAGAATCCAGTGTGATGATGGAAGCAGAGGGTCAGAGAGACATATGAAGATGCTGCCCAGCTGGCTTGGAAGATGGAGGGCGGGGCCATGAGCCAAGGCATGCAGGCAGCTCCCGAAGCTGGAAAGGATGAGGACATCAGTTCTCGCCTAGAGCCTCCAGAAGGAACCAGCCCTGCAATTTGAGCTCTGTGAAACTGATTTTGGACTTCGGACCCCCAGACATGTAAGAGAATAAATCTGTGTTGTTTTAAGCCACCAAGTTTGTGGCCAACTCACACAGGCTCTGTCTGAGTCAGTGCCCACCACTGTTCGAAATGTTTGACAGATTAGCTCAGGAATTCCTCACAACAACTTCAAAAGGTAGGTGGTATCATCACCTGCATTTTACAGACGAGGAAACTGAGGCACAGAAAACACAGCCAGGTCACTCGATAAGGGCACACAAGGGAGTAGGTAGCAATGTTTCTGCTTTGCTCACAGCTACCATTACTATAAATGTGATTACTCTCGGCTTTTGAGGCAAATGGCTTCACCCACCAGGAATGAAACTGTGCCAGTGAATGACCTGGCCAGGCAGAAATTCCCCCTGAACTTCCCAGAGAGAGTGGAAGTGTGTGAAAATCACTTCTAGGACACCGAGACCAGCGTTCTTGGAGCTCTCGCAGGAACCTGGGGCTTGACACGCATGATCACGTTTCCCCCTCATTCCACCTGCAGCCTGAGCAGGTCAGCGTGCTGGGCAGCCATGCTCACAGGAGGCTTCACACCAAGAATTAGCCCCCAGGTGTCATTATCTCCTGTTTTTAAGAGAATAACGGAGACCGTGCTAAGAAAGATTAAGATATTATAATAAAACCCATTCTGGGCACAGGTCTTTAAAAAGCCGTCACATATCCCATTTTTGCATATCTTTGATAATTCACTACCAAACATAGAGAAGCTCATTTAAAATTAAGGTTTTTGTTTTTTTTAAAGGTTATACATACGTTTGAGTTTTCTGGAATTTATAAAACAGGAGGGTTTTATGGTATGGGATGCAAGTACATCCGTTAGCTCTGAGCCTTTTTCTTTTTTATTCCGGGAGGGAGAGACTAAGGCTGACTTATCCTGGACCTTCCTCTGGCAGTGAGGCCTCATCCGGTGTCATGCGCATGCATGCTCATGCGCATGCGTACTCATACGGGGCGGGCGGAGGAGTTGGAAGCACCGTTACCTTGACAACGGAAAGCATCCCCTCGTTGGTCTGAGGGTTGGTGTGGATTTCAAAGCTCTGGCCTGGGTTTCCATTGATGATGGTGTAGGCAGCCCTCCACGCGCCTGTGGTGGGGTCATCCTTGTCTTCAACTGTCAAGTTGACAATAACGCCCATGGCTCCTTCCTCGACTGTAGGCTGAAACTGCAAACAAAGCAGACGGTTACGGTCCCCATTTTGAAAACACATAGCTAAGACCATTCATGGGACTCTTAACCATATGCCTGGTATTGGGTGTATTGCCCATATCATCTCATTTAATAATAAATAATAACATAGGAAGTTTATGATGGAGAGCAGCTGTGCCTCTTCTCTGTGTCTGTTTCCGGGCTGCACGAATGCAGACAATCACAAGACCCCGGGGGGAAGGTGGAGCCACGGGGGGAAGGGGCTTGGGTCCCTGAGTCACCACATGGAGGAGAGCAGCCTCGTGGTTGGGAACACGTGCTTGAACTATTGATAAATGAGAAACTTCTGCTGACTTTGAGCCTTTATACATTTTGCTTGCCTGTGTTCTTGCAGCCTCACCTGCCCTAGACAACAAGGTAACCAGATGACCAGAGCGCCACGGCTCATCAGTGAAGGGACTGGAACTGGAACCCCTGTGTTTGACTCCAGAGCCTCTGCTCGATCGTGTCATCTTCTCCAATGAAGAAAGCCAGTTTCATCCTTCCCACCCCTTGCCCACAACGAGTGTGACTTTAAAAAACCCTTTACTACGGCAACATATAAATCAATTGTTTGGAGCCTTGTTGTGCCTGCGTTTTTATTGTAATACATCTCAAATACTTGTTACAAGTAGGTGTGGTGAAAATAAATCAATAAATGAAAAATCGGCCTTCCCATAGATAGAGAATTTCACGAGCTATCATTAGCACATTCCTTTGAGCTGGGAGCATAAAGTATTGTTTTGGTGCTTACCTCTGACACAGTACCGGTGAATGGTAATCCATTTGCAAATATTTTACAAACAAGTAATACCAATAAGCTGACAACAAAAAGAAATACCTTAGAATTTCAATTAGTAGGCAAGTGAATCTAGAGACAGGAAGACATGTCAAAAAGCCCTTGTGTTCAAAGAGAAGTAATTTGAGAAATGAGGTTTCAAAAGCAGCGGCTGATTAATTGACTTGCAAATCATTAATCATAAGCCTAATCTTGATGCCTTGGGGGGCGGAGAGGGGACAGGAACTAATTTGTCTATCACACCTCAGCAAATCTGTGAGCTGTTTTCCTTCCATAAAAGGGACACTGGGAAATTCTGAGAACATGCAGGATCTTGTCACCTAGATACAACTCCAAGAGACAAGTATTTTGGCCCCGATCCCTCTGATTCTTGTTTAATTAAATCCTATCCTGTATCTTCCCCTCCTTCTCATAAAAGTTGTAGAATTCCCCAGCTAGAAATCCAGAGTAGTGGTTCTCAGCCATGTCTGCATATTAGAATCTCTTGGGGGGTCCTTGAGAAAAAGCACTGTTAAAAAAAGGAAACAAAACAAACCAGGGTCCTGTTCCAGTTCAGTTGGTCTGGGGGTAAGGCCTGGGGTTCACTAGTTTCTTAACCTGCCGAGATAATTCTAATATGTAGTTTGGGGAGAGAAGCATCATTGAGTCCAAGTTCAAGGATGGCAAGCAGCTGTCAATGAAAGGGCCAGGTGTGTGTACTGGTGAGGCCACCTGAGCTCAGCGTTGAGGGGCCTGCAGTGCATCTGGGCTCACTCAGCAGGAGGAGCATTGTAACCAACTACTGTTATCTGCCATGGGTCCAGGAGCGGGATATGGTGGCGCATGGGTTATCTACCCCTTTCAGACTGCAGATGTAGATATAGGCACAGAGAGGGAAGGAAGGAGGCATTTTGTCCCAAGTTGTTCAGTGAACCAAAGGTCAGGTCCAAGTTTCCTGGATTCTAGTCATCTCTGCTTTCAACAGTTCTATTACTCAAGTCCACTCAAGGGTCCCCCTGAGTCCTTCCCCACCGGCTTCTGTGAGCCAGAGCCAGAAGGCTAGTTCTCTGTCCCTACTGATCACAGCAGCCCTCAGCTCATAACCTGTCCTTGTGGCTCTTCTGACACCTGTACCTTACAAGGCCAGGTGGACAATTACTCGGGCATGGGGAGTGCTAAGACTAGAGGGTGCTGGAAACCATCAGGCAGATAGAAACGTTGTTATACCCAATACCTAGGTGGGACATGGCTTTGTCAAAGCAGATGAGAGTCACGTTGCTGAGATGAAGACACCATAAGACCAGCTCATGATTTGAGGAAGCTGGGGGCTCTGTGTGCATCTATCTTGTTCACGGCTTTATCTCCAGTACGTCACATGATGCTAGGTACATAGAAGGGACTCAGTAGATATTCACTGAATGAATGAATGGTCTTAAGTACAGGAAGTGGGACCTGGTATCAAAGGTGAGGGCTGGGAGGGAATGTGAAAGGATAAAGCTGTGCAGGAGTGAGAGGCTAAGAAGGGCTGGCTCCTTGACTGACGCTGACTCTGCCACCTCCCCGAATATTCCAGAAGTGTAGGGATGGACTGAGCTCCCTTGTTCTCTAGGACATCTACAGCAGGGCTGCATTATGACTTTTGTGGACCTTAGGCACGTCTACCTTCGTTGGCCACTCCTACAATAATATGTTTTCATGGGCTTTACAAAAAGTTCATTTTTTTTCTGCTGTGAGGAAAAATATTAAAATTTTCTTTGACCCTAAAATCAATTTTTAATTGATTTTAGGACCCTAGGCACCTGATGGATGATTCGGTCCTAATCCCCAGTACATAGCACAGTGCTAGACACATGAAAATCTGACGGATGGGTGAATGAGTGAATCGATGAATGAATTTGCAAAATTAATATTTAGCCACATCTATGTGAGACAAGCCTACACAGCTTCTCCCAAGACACTTTTATCATGTCTGTGGCACCTACAGAAAGGGCTGGCACTGAATACATTTTTAGAGTGTGAGAAAATGAATCCAAGTGGAATGAGAAGGTGGCATTATTCTAGGGATTCTCGAAGGGTGTATTGTGGCCCTAGCATGTCCGTATATGTAATAATGTGTCCACAGCCACATTTACCTTCCATCCATCCACCCATCCATCATCCATCCATCCATCAATCCATCATCCATCCATCCATCCACCCATCCATCCATCCACCCATCTATCATCCATCCATCCATCCATCCATCCATCCATCCATCCATCCACCCATCCACCCATCTAGCATTTATCCATCCATCCATCTCTAGCCAGCCAGCCAACAAATATTTGGTGAGTGCCTTTGATGTACCAGGCATGATAGAGTATTAAGTTCTAGGGGTACACTACTGAAAAAAAAACCATAGACAAGGACTATATATATATAATTATAAAAATGTGTTGAGTGCAAGGAAAGAAATAACAAAACTCTTGGAGAGCCTGTAGTTTGTGTGTGTGTGTGTGTGTGTGTGTGTGTGTGTGTGTGTCTGGGGTGTTGTGTGAGGGGGTGGGTACCTGACCCGGTCTGGGGAGGATCATTTGGGAAGAATTCTCTGGGGACTGAATGAAGAAGAAGAGTTCCTGGGCTGAAAGTGAGCGCATTCCTAGCATCTGGAACAGCGGGTGCCAAGGCCAGTGGCAGAGGAAGCACGGTGCATGTGTGGAACAGAGGGAAGGTGGTTGTGGCTGGGGTGCAGGGGCAGGCTGGGGAGCTGTTTGCTATTGGACCCCAGAGGGGGATCAAGTCCCGATTATGCAGGGCCTCGTGGGCCACAGAAAGGCATTTGGAATTCACTTTGAAAGCTAAGTGGAGTCTAATCAAGGAACTGGGTTATGTTTAAATCTACTCCTGAGAGAATTTAGAAAAAAAAGAAAGCACTTTAAATATAGAAAACATTCAACACAATTATTATGGTCTTTGTTAAGACCATTATCTGATTCTTGCATAAACTATAAAGCCCGTTTCGTTGAGCATCCATTTAGAAACTCATTATTGCTTAATTAAATACTCATTCTATTAATTCTATTCAATGTTTTAACCCCATTATGTAATTCAAGAATGGAAAATTAAATAGATTAAAATGAAATAGTACCATTTTATATTTCTACAGCAATGCTCACTTTGTGATTTAAAAACAATAGACAGACATTAATTTAACACACCCGAGAAGGAGAAAATATTGATTGTAACATTACTTCCTTTAATTAGAAAAAATAGATAAAGTTACTTTTCTGTTAAACTGTGTGGCAAATCAAATACTAGATGCAAAACATGTTTTTACACAATCAGCATGGGCCATTGGCTTGGGACACGCTGAGGCTCATTAGCTCTCTCCTCGAAATCCAGAACCGAGTAATTTCATTGTTCTTTGACGAGGTAGGGTGAGTTTCGTGATGGACAGTTATGATAAGCCTTCCTGGACTTGCCACAAAGGTCATCCATACCACGGTAAAGAGGGACTTGCATTTTATTATACACCAAGAATGCATGCTCTTCTTCCGTGAAGAATGCATGTGCTTCCCCCAAAGAGCTGGTCTTTTGGTTAAGGTTAAGCTTGAAGATGGAAATAAGGATTCGCTGGCCAGAAAGCCACAGGTGCGGAAGAAGAGACAGTGGATGACTTGAAGGGACTGGCCATTATGCAAGCTTGAATGCTTGTTGAATGGAGTCCAGGTTCATGAACTGTCAACCCTGATGTTTCCTGGAGAACTGATGTTGAACTTGAAAATCTGGGATGTCTCCCTCCAGACCCTGGCTTCAAAATATGAAAAGATACGTTCCCGGAAAGTTTTATAAATGTAAATTTCTATTTGTGAGGACAAAAGGGGGAGGGAGAGATCATCAGGAAGTTAACTTGCGAACCCTTTTCTGGGTTGATATTTACATGAAGGTTACAGGTTTTTGGGAAAACCTAACTTCTTGCGGACAGCTTAGTAGGTAGAAACTATGATTGACATAAATAATACATTAAAGGACTTTGGCACATTGTCTGTCATTAAAGGATCTTGGCACATTGTCTGGCATAGAATAATAAATATGTATTTATTCGTGATGATGATGATGATGGATTTCATTCTGTATTACATGACATTCTTAGAGATACACTGGAGAAGATGGTTCAAACCCGCTGTGATTCTTTCTGTTCTCATTAGTCTGCCTTATAGTGTGGTTATATATGTGGTACCCTATTTCTCTGGATCAATGTAAAAGGGGCTCTTTGCTTCTCAGTTATGTATACATCACACTCACATATTTACTTATTCTCATCTGGCTCTAACAACAGGCCCTTCATTGATGAGACATTTGATGTTAACCTAGAGCACCCACATTTAGAAGGGTATCTGTATTAGATGTCTGGTTTCCTTCTATCTATGATTAGGATTCATCAGAGGATAGAAAGACGCAGGAACTCATTTTAATAAATATGCATTAAGTATGTACTGCATGTCAGGCATGTACCAGGCACAGGAAATACAGCAGTGAGTGAGAGGGACACCATTCTCTCCCCTCGCCTGTTGGGCTTATAGCTTTGTAGACTGACACATTCCCTACCAGTCACCTCCTTTCTTTATATGTTTTGTCCATCTATGATATATCCAGATAATTTGTTTTCTACCATTTCTCCACTGTCATACATCCAAGCTGGCACCTGTGGTCAATTATGGATGCTTATATATTTGGACATAATTTAGTTTCCAGCTAATGGTCGTTTCAGTAAATGGTGCTGGGTCAGTTGGATATCCATGTGGTGATCTTGATTCCTACCTCACACCACATACAAAATGTGAGAGGTAAAACCATAAACCTTTTAGAAGAAAACATAGGAGAAGGTTTTTATTCAGCTTACACTTAATATTTATGTGCACTTTATATATAATAATATTACATGTAATATAAAATATTTAAAAGGCTATAAAATGTAATTATATATGTAAAGTGCACATAATATAACAAATATAATATTTAAATAAACATTTTAATATGTACAGAGTTCTAAATAAAGTTCATTCGCTATCTTAAAGGCCTTATGTCTAAGAAGTGACCGGCAACAGAGCCCCATAAGGAACTCTGAAGCTGCTCCACTGGGAATCACAGTCTGTTCATCAGCCAGTCCTCAAGACCCTTGGAACCTACTGAGTCCCTCCCCAGCCATGTCCTGGTAGGACGCACATAGTTAGACCCCAAGGTGATTGACTGTAGGACCAAGATGGGAGGAGAACATTCAAGAACCCACCAGACCATCATGGCCCCAGACATTGGTGAGCATCTTTTACTTTTTCTCCATTGGGTGAAATTTTTCTAAGTGCTTTATTCTCATGGAAGATGGGAGTGGTACCAAAGCTTTAAATTTTAGTACCCATGGGAGACAATTCACAAAGTGAAGAAATAAATCAGATGCTGGAGCTAGGGCTTCCAGCCACGGTGAGAGATGTCCCTGCCTGTTCAAGCAGAGACAGCCTGGGCACGCGCCTCCCAACTGTGAGCTCCTGGAGAGTGGGGATTGAGGCTGTGATTCTCTAAAATGCCCAACACCATGTCCTCCATAAGGTGAGAGCACTATAAGAGGACATTACATTTGGGGGTCATTTTGCCTAGAGCAGGGGTCGGCAAACTTTTGAGATGAAAGAGCCGCCAGGGGTCAGCAAACTGTGGCTTGCGAGCCACATGCGGCTCTCTGGGTACATACATGTGGCTCTGAAGTAAAATTGAAAAGGCAAATAAAACTATCATTGTTTCGTTTACAAAATGTTTAAAGGATATTATTCACGTAAGGGTGATTATGTAAAAATATATTTATGGCTCTTGAATAAGTTTTAAATTGTTGTGAGGGACAGGATTGGCTCTTCCAGGGGTCGGCAAACTTTTGAGATGAAACGTACCCAAAGAGCCACATGTGGCTCGTGAGCTGCAGTTTGCAGACCCCTGGCCTCAAGGATAAAAACCCAAGGGTGGAAGGGGACAGAAAACATGAATCTGAGAGTGACCAGATCTCTATTCTCACTGAGTAGTGAACTCAACTGTAGTTCAAATGGCAGAGATGATAGAATTTCTCAGTGCTGGATGCGAGTTTTCTTTTTCTAAAGACCCTTAAAGGTTTTGAGTACATGTAGTTCAGAGTGCCTGCATAATTTATAAAACATTTTGAGGGAACTATGCCCTGCCCCAGCTGCTGCTGAACTGAGTGTTACTAGGCCATTTTGTATCACGTGAGCCCAGCTTACTTGGTCAGAGTTGATTGGACTCAGAGGTGACACCTGACTCCCAGGTAACCAATCCATTGGCTGCTTCAAGAACAATCATATTTGATCATTTGACACTGTTTACCCTCATCTACCATCCCCCTCCCCTTGACTCTGGATGATGAACACACAATGTGATATATAGATGATGTGTTACAGAATTGTACTCCTGAAACCTATGTAGCTTGACTAACCATTTCACCCCAATACACTTTAATTAAAAAAAAAGAACAATTATATGATTTCTCTAAGAATTTGAACTCAGAGAAAAAGAGACCAGCATCAGAGAGTGAAGAGTCCTTAAACGCAAAGTTTCTGAGTAGTTGAACATGGGATGGCCATTTGGACACTGATGAATTATCAGATAAATACAACGTGCACAGAGAAGCAAAAGAATGGAGATGCTGAAAGAAAAACCACGAAGAGAGATCTGGGGGCACTCAAAGACAAAAGACAGATTAGGAAGTGTCCTTCATCTCTGATTGGTTTCCCCCTTGGTTCTGCCCCCATTCCCACGAGGTCCCCTGTGCTTCTTGTCTGTAGGATGCTCTGTGCCTACAACAACCTCATCTTCACTTCGGCCATCTTGAGTGGCTTTCTACTCCTTGCAACTAATGGGGCCCCGGGGAAAACAACTCAGGTGGATGTCTGCCATTTTCAGCAAGTAAATGTGGTCCTTTTCATGATGACTTGGGTTCCATGGATGTATCCTCAAGTATAGTTTTCTTTTTCTCTTTTACATCTTGCTATGGAAAATTCCAAACATTTAACAAAGCAGATAGAATAATGAACCCCATGCGCCCACCATTAGGCTTCAGAGGTCTTCAACTCATGTCCCCATTGTGTTTCATCTACACACTCCCATCTCCCCATGCCTGTATCATTTGGAGCAAGTCCCAGACATGCTATGGCCTCTGCAAATATTTCCGTGTGTATCTAAAAAATATAAAGACTTTTTAAGAAAATATAAAGTGCCTTCTTGAAAGCTCCCAACAGGGGAGCCCTGGGCTGGAAGGAGAATTATATGCCTGGAGGGCTGCCATTCATGGGTCCTGTTCCAACAAGAGGAAACACCAAGTGTCACCTAACCTCCTGGCTCTGCAGATGCAGGGGATGAGCCAATAGGCACGAGAGGGGAACAAGATCTACTGCCTGCTCTGGCAGGCACTGTCCACCTTCCCTCTCAGTGCATGCTTTTCTGTGTCAATTCATTTTCTGGGCTGCAGAGGATGGGGCGGGGGGAGGGGGGCATTTCCATGCGTTGGCTGCAGATGCCTGGGAGGTGCTGGGTACATGGCTTTTGAGAAAGATGCCGGCCAATTCGTCTCTTGGGACCCACCAGTTCACATTCTAATGGCTGGATTCTTCCTCTACACGACCTTGCCGACTGAAACGCCTCAAATCTGCCAAATGCAGACATACACATTTGCAAAACTAAAAAAGATCAGTTTCCGGGAAGAAGAGCTCAAATACCAAACCCATGTCTTTTTTTCTACAAAACAACATGAAATCATGTAGGCCACTAAAGACTGACAGGGATATAATGCAGCTGGGCAGTGAGGCTCCAACTATGTTCCTGGGAGCTTAGGATGTTTGAGTGATGATGGTCCGGGGTCTTACCAATGCACCAGGTACTTCCCTCTAAACAATAAAGATTTCACTGCCTGAGGGGTCCGTTAATTATATTTTATCTCTTTCGTATATTAAATTTCCGCCTTAGAGTTTTGCTGCTAAAAAGAAGTTTGAAAACCACTGCCTTAGGGACTGATGAAATAAATATTACATTAGATGGCGAGAGAAAAATAAAAACCAAGGAGAAAATATGCCTACATTCTTTTTCCTCTGAATGCCAGGCATGGACACTTCATTTTATCTTATATAACATCTCTTCTTCAGTTGAGTTTCTCTCTTTAAAAAAATAAAAGGCAAAACACATTTGTGCATCTGACGAGATAATTGGAAATAGTTTAATTTTGAGAAGCAAAGCGGTTTTCTGTAGAGATACGCATACCACAAACATTTGAATCTAGGTGAAAAATGTTTGTTTTTCTTTTTTTAGGAACTATGGCATCGGCTGCTCTACCGACGTTGGAATTCGGTTTATGCGATTCTGCACATGTACAAGAGCAGGAAACTCATTACAATGGGGCGAGTTCTGATCTATCTGAAACTCATGGGTAAATTGCTGGTGAATTCTGTAAATTCACCGAGTCTCAGCTTGCTCACCTGAGACGTAGCGTATCAGGCTAGAGCAGAAGTTTTTCCTGGTGACTATATGTTAGAATCACTTAAAAGCCTTCAAACACTCCTGATGATCTGGGGTCCCACATTCAGGGGTCTTTCTTGGGTGGGGCACAGGCATCTGTATTTCTAAAAACTGTCCCAGATGATTCTAGTGAACAGCCAGGACTGAGAACAATTGCTTGAGATGGATGACTACTAAGGTCCTCTCCTCTAAACATTAAAACGGCCGCGATCTATTCTACCTTGTGTTGGATCCTAACAGGTGAAGACCTGGTGTCAGTAGTGCCAAAGGATGCTACCGGTGGGGACCCTTGAGAATTCTTGCCGCTCTGTGCTCAAGGAGTTATGGGGTTGCTAAGTAGGCTAATGGAATACATTTGCCGATGAAATCACAGGGTTCTCTCCTGGAGGTCCTCTTTTCCATCACCTTCAAAATAGACCCCGTACCCATCAAGACCCCGTCACCCATTCCTCTACCCCTCTTAGTCCCTGACAACCATGAATCTACCTTCTGTCTCTAAGGATTTACTCTTCCGAATATTTTATATAAATGGAATCACCCAATGTGTGGTCTTTTGTGTCTGGCTTCTAGCACTTGTTTTCAAGGCTCACCCATGCTGTAGTGTGTGTCAGGTCTTTGCTCCTTTTTATGGCTGAAGAATAGTCCATTGCATGGATGGGCCACACTCGATCCATTTAGCCATTGATCAGCATGTGCGTTGTTACCACTTTTTAGCTATTGTGCCTAGTGCTGCTATGAATATTCATGTGCAAGTTTTTGCATGGACTTATGTTTTCATTCTCTTGGGTAGGTAGCTAGGAGTGGAATTGGCATGTCATGTGGTGACTCTACGTTTGAGGTGGTGTGGATTTAAGTCACACATCAACATGCATGGAGCACACGGGCTGCACTTTTCAAACACAAGAGGCTGTGTGCTATTTGTGTGCACCTACTACCTCCTGCCTCCCATGTGGGGAAAGGCAATATTTGAGAATGAGGCTTCCCTGCTTGAATGGCAGGAGGGATCTGGAAGGAAAAGAACCTATGAGAGCCTTGTCTCTTTTGAAGCCTTTGACTAACCCACTTTGAGCAGCCTCCTTTCGCCCAAGTTGCATGGGGGGATTGCTCAGGTCAATGCAGAAATGAGACAGGGCCGCTGGAGCTCATGAAGAACAAGCCGGCCTCCTTTCTAGCTAGAGAAAGTACATCTTTAATCTCCTGAGCTGTAGGAAAATCGACACAGTTGGTTAGACTCCTGATGCTAACATCCCAGTACAAATAAGGACAAGAGAAACCTGCTTTCATTATAAGGGATTTGTACAAATTCATACATGGACTTGACTTTTGGCTTCTAATTTATATTTAAATCCCAAATGTCTTAGAAGAAGCTGCTCTAAATCCATCATGTGTGTATGTATCATTGCTTCCTGTTTCAAATAGACCCCACTGGCCCAACTGGGATTCCCATAAGCACATTCACATATTTCTTTCCGGAGGTGGCTGATAGAGTTTCTGAGAACATCCAAGTCCCACAGCGAGAAGAGATGGATGAGAATCATTCCCTTGGGAATCAGGCCCAATGAGCGAGGCGGGGATTAGGAAAATTATTCTCAGGGTGGAGTAACATAACGGAAGTCTACATGGGGAGAGAGGTGCCACAATGGCACTCTTTCACATTGAAAAAGACACACAAGAGAAAGTTACTCATGTTTGGTTGCCACATTCAGCTCTATTACCTACTGCCTGTGTGGCCATGAACCAGTCACTTAACCTCTCTGTTCATGATTTTCTCACCTGCAAAATGAGAATAATAGCACCTACCCTCATAGGACTATTATGATGATTAAGCGAGAATATGTATAAATGCTTTGATGAATGCCTGACACATCATAAGCAATATATGCACACTGTTATAACAAACGCAGACAAAAATGAACAAATGAAGTTTGTTACAGCACACATCATTATAAGGAACGTAGCCAACGAAACAAACTTTGCTCTTTTGGGGGGTCTCGTAGCCTAGTCTCTCGCTAAAGAATATTTCTGCAAATATAAAGTTACCTTGTTGTCTAAACTACTTAAGAGTTGGTGTCACTTATAATCAGAAGTGTCTTGACCAATGCTTTTATTCCCTGATTGCATTTTTAATCTAACTTAGGGTTTTTCAACCTCAACACTATTGACATTTTGGGTTGGACAATGATTTGTTGGGAAGGGGCTTCCCTGTGTATGCTAATATGTTGAATAGCATCCCTGACCTCTACCCACTAGATGCCAGGCGCACTACCCAAGTTGTAACAATAAAAAATGTGTCCAGACATTGCCAGATGTCCCAGTGGCATGTGTGTGAGTGTGTGAGTGTGAGTGTGTGTGAGTGCGTGTTAGTGTGTGTGTGTGTGTGTATGTGTGTGAGTGTGTGAGTGTGAGTGTGTGTGTATGTGTGTGTGAGTGTGTGTGTGTGTGTGTGTGTGTGTGTGTGTGTGTAATCCTCCCTGGGTGAGAATCACTAATCTAGCTAACCCAGGTCGGGGGCTCCCTACGTGTAACTGCCTGGAAACAGCAGAGCACACATTCGCTCAGGACAAGATTTATCAGTAAGTTGGTCCTAGACTCCAGTCTCATAGGAAAACACTGAAATATCATAATAACATTTTTTGGAGTAATTGAATCAGACGTTGCCAGAAAAACATTCAAGGGTAAAACGGAAGACTATAATTATTACGAAAATTATTGATGTAGTTTTTGTTACTCTACAATTTTTGAATTAGCAACTGATAATCTCTTTTATAAAAGAAAAGGTAGTTTTTCTTGCTTTCCATTCTTCCTGACACTTGCTCGTATCTCATTTTTCAATAAACACATTTCATGCCCTGTGTGTGCACCGCAGTCTCAGGTGCAACAAACACACCTGGGTCGGCAGCTGGGGTCTAGCTCCACCACCCCTCCAAGGAGAAGGGGCTTGAAAGGAGGGGGCCCTGCCACCCACGGGGCTTTCTCTGTGGGCCTCAGAAAATTAGAACGGGACATTTTCCATTTGGTCCGGTTAGCACTGTGTTTGGTCTGAAGCTTATTCGGCGATGAAGAATGATTGTCTGTAGTCCATTCTCCCCTCCCAGTCCTTTAACTCCTCGCTCCTCGGAGTGTGGTTCTTGGGCCAGCAGCGCGGGCATCAGCTGTGAGTCGTCAGAAATGCAGAATCTGGGGCTCACCCTAGACCCTTGGATCAGATCCCACGTGATTTGGTGTCACGTCAAGTTTGAGAAGGCTGCTCTTGACCCCTTCTGCCTACTCTCAGCGCTGACATTGCTACTTGACCCTGAGGGGCAGAGACCAGGAATGCCCTTGGCATTCGCCCCCCGCCCCCCCAAGTTGGAAAGCTGCCACATCCTCGCCTGATCTTATCATGAGACAGGAGGGCAATTTCCTACCATTGAGTCAGACACAGATGTCAGCTGCTGGAGTCTGATAAGTTTCACAAGAATATCCGCCCTAGGGCACCACCCATCTGCATCAAGGAGCCCTGGGAGATGAACCACAAAGGTCCGCAATGCATCAAGGACCAGGCCCTATTATCGCACATGCGCAGTAAGGCCCAAGAAGGTCCCCAGGGTGAACTTTCTCTAATTCAAATACTAAAAAATTCATGCCCAGGGGTGGAGATTTGCCACGCTCATGAGACGTGCGACAGAAATCTCTGCCTTTACATGCCCAGAGTAGTGTGGAGCCCGCCTAGCTCCCTTTGAAACCCCGCCCCAGGTTCTCTCCAGGGCCACCCAACCCTTTCTGTTCTCAGTGTCGGTTTCCTTGTGCACCAGCTTAAGAAACCTTTGCCTCTTGCCTGAGCTTCCTTGTGGTGATCTCACTTGACTTCCATTCCGGGAGATCTCAAGAACCCAGGGTATCTGTCACAGTCCTCCTCTGGCTAGAGGGGGGTGGCTCCCTCCTGTTCAATGTGAACTTCACCCCCTGGGTCCCATCCCTTCTACTCCTCAGCTCCTGTCCTGCTCTGTATCAACTTCTCTCTCCTCTCAGGTCTACCAACCTGTTCAAGACTCGCCAATGAAAACACAACACGCACAAAGAAGAAAAAGCAACCCTCCCCTCTACTCCCCTCTCATTCCCTTCACAAGAGGGGCCTGTATTTCCTCACCTCCCATTGTGTGATTAAAGAGTATTAAATATATTGAAAGTTGCTATGAGGGTTAGGGAGCGTAAAAATAAGCATTGTAAATTTATTTGCAGTCAAGGGACAATATAATTGGCCATTGTTGAGATGTAATTACAGGAGAAAACATACTGTTCACGAATCTTTATCCCATCTATTGAACAGGTGCCAAGGAGGCTTTTAATGAAACTCACACATAACAGGCAAGACAGCATGTGGCTACTTTAACCTGGGCTAAAGGGACCATGGGGTAAGGAGGCTGTAATTTGAATACAGAAAAACAGGAACTCTCAGAGAGTTAAGGAATTTTAAGGCAACTGGTGAAGGCTTTCAGTTTAATTTTTCCCTCCCTGGTGACAGAATGGGACAGTGGGAATTGCCAGGTAGCGAGGGCAAGAAGCTGAAGGGGAGAGAGGGGAGATGGGGGGGGGAGAGGAGAGAGATAGGCACTGAAACAAACACGTGTATATAGAGAACGAGAGAGCTAGTGGGGGTGAGGGAGGGCAGTGGTAGAAGAAGTCAGAGATAGGCATGGATACATATATGGAAAAGAGAGACAGAGAAAGGGGGAGAAGAGAGAAACAGAAGAGAGAAAAAGAAAGGAGACATAAAGAAGATAGAAAATAAAAACAGGAGGGAGAGGGGAGGGAGAGAGAGGAAGTGGGGGGGGAGAGAGAGAGAGAGAGGGAATGAGAATGTGGAATAAGGGCTTGATTTTGCTTTTTCTTAAATAAGAAAATCTGGGCAAATCAAGAGCTGTGTTCCAGCACTTTCAGCATTCCCAGGGGCCTGAGCCAGTAGAAACTGAGAACGGAAATTTCCATATCAATGGAAACCCAGTGGTTGAAGCCTGGAGTCTAACTAACCTTGTTGAGCAACTGCAGATGGAGAAATTAGCGCTCAGTGACTAAGCCCTGAACCCCTGGGAGGAGAAGGGGCAGTGACCACTGACACTGACCACCCAGAAAAGATGCTGGCAGCTCCTGGGCCCTAAGCGTCGCCTCCACATTAACTACCATGACGTCCAGTCTTTTTGCGACAGTGTCTAAAATCAGTTCATTCGGCAAAGTTGGATATAATAAAAACGACCCTTAAAAGTCTTTGGAAGAGTCCACATGGGAGGCTTTCTCCCAGCCCTAGAAGGGCTGTTCGGCTCTTGGGGGGAGCTCGTATGAAAAATCCACACGCGACTCCAAGAGCATACAGCCAGACCTGTATCAGCTAAATA
Organism: Hipposideros armiger; assembly: GCF_001890085.2. Taxonomy (NCBI): domain Eukaryota; kingdom Metazoa; phylum Chordata; class Mammalia; order Chiroptera; family Hipposideridae; genus Hipposideros; species Hipposideros armiger. Next base: position 4,105,129 of record NW_017731369.1, on the reverse strand, counting down.
CTGGCATGATGGATTGCCTATTTCATGAACCCCGTACAGATCCTTCCAAGGGGTGGGTTTGGTTTCCCTGAGCTCATCTTTTTGTTGCCTTTACAAAATCCTGAATCCAAAGCACCCTGAGGGAACACTGAAGAAGAGGCTGTGAATTAGGGAACCAACCCAAATGTGTGGTCCCTAGGCTTCCGTTACCTGATGTGAAGTTGTGTTTATGATGCATCTCAGGGGGCCTGCCTGCAGCAAGGGAATTAGAACAGGGGCCATAACAGGGATGGTGGCTGTTACCTTTCTGGGCCCAGGTCCGGCCAAGCGGCCAAGGCGACACCTGAACAGGATCTCTTCCTATTTGGCTGCAGACCTCCCCATAGATGCGCACATGAAAGAGCACTTTGCTAAATCCCACCACTCTGGACAACACTGACTCTTCCCAAGTCACAGGCGTTATGACTGTTGAAGAGGATAAGATGGTCTCTTCCTGGGGATACACATTCTAGATATCCTGGAACATGAACAAATCCATTACTTTGTCAGTAATAGCAACTTCTGAATGAAAACAGAATGCCCTGACTGTTAGGTTTCAGGGAAGCTAACAAGTAACTTGATGCAACACACACACACACACACACACACACACACACATGCACACAGGTGCAGTGCACACACGCACCTTTATCAGGAAGGGAGTGCTTTCAAAGTGGTCAGCATCTAGTGTCACTGCTATGGTAGCATGAGTGAAAGAGGAAGAAACCTTCACAAACCAAAAGGTAAGCTTCCTTCTCTCATGCGGGCAGCCTTACACTTTCTACAGGCAGGGTGTGGGTGGAAGGTTAGTGATTTCAGCCCCAAGGAAGACAAGTCACAGCGTGAAGTCACAGCAGTGTGGTACAGACCTCCAGGGAAGAAGAGAAAAGGATGCTGGAGGCAGTGAGCTCCGGGGCTCATTAGTAGGTAAAGCTGACAGGTGGGCGTGGCTTCTGATATAAGTAGCAGCAAGAAAAGAGGCCGCCAGAGAGAGGGGTTTCATGGCCCCAAAGTTGATAGCATAGGCTGTAGGATGGGGATTTGGCTGAATTGAGCAACACTCAAATAGTAAGGTGTAAATGTGCCTGATTTCTGAAGAAATCCACGCACTGCAGTCTAGCGGAAGCAAAACGATGGTTGGCGGAACGATAATAATAAAAGCTAACATTTGCACGCTGCCTCAATGTCATGTACCTGGGCAGTTTGCTCACACAGGGAGGTAGATTCTGTGATGAGCTCCAACTTACAGGGGAGGAAACTGAGAAACAGAGAAGTCCAGTCGCTTGCCTAGGGCGGCAGAGTTAGGAAGCGCAGGGAGAGGAATCACACCCAGGGTGGTTTGAGGCTAGAGTTTATGTGCCGCCCTCTATTGGCAGTTTCCACAGATGGTCCTACCTTCCCAGGGGCACAGGGAGAAAGCAGCATGCCCTCCCTCACCCTCCTGTCCCTATCTGCACAGCGCCAAGCCTTCTCCCACGGGGGGAAACAAGTCAACCTCAGGCATCCCCCCAGGTTATGCGGCTGTGGTTTTGGAACAGGAAAGGATGCACCCATTTTCTAAGACATGTCCCAAAGATTTTCAACTCAATTTTTGCCTCCCTTTCCCTTGTCTATGATGGGGGTGGGGTGGGGAGGGTCCTTGGACCTCATTTATTATCCCCCTTGTCCAAGTGCAGCAGCCCTGTGCTGAACTGATAGGAAATGATGCTGTCTTCTCCTGGTTTCCCTGCTGCTTTCCATACACCCCCACCCTCCCACCGCACCACGGTCCACAGACCACCTGCAGGGGCCATCAAGCTCTGTGCATCGGCCTTTCTGGGGCAGGACAGGTGCACTAGTGAATGGTGTGGGGCAAGGCGAGGTGACTGTCCACTACCTCTAGGGGACTTCCCTGCAGAGGTTTCTGGAATGTGACACCTGAGGGTGTGTGTGTGTGTGTGTGTGTGTGTGTGTGTGTGTGTGTGTGTGCGCGCTTTGATGCCGTAGCCCATTTGAGTCAGTGTAGCTTAGGGGTGGTTAGAGGATTGGGGGGAGGACCAGGGGGTGGGTGGGGCATAGAAGAAAGCTCAGGGATGAGGTCAGGTTGAAGAGTGAGAGCTTGCAGGTTGGGGTCCAAACAGAGAGGAGCTCAGAATATCCAGCCCCTTCCTCATGATCATTAGCCGCTGGACCCCAGATAGTCGTCAGCTATGAGGCATCCTGTGCATCTGCCCCTGCTGGCTCCTTCACATCTTGACCTTCCCCAGCTCCTCTCAGTGTCTTTTGCTGCAGGGTCGGGTCCATGCCCATAGAGCACGGAGCACATTAGTCCCCCTTCCAAACGGTGTGGCCCTGGGCATCCCACTTCACCGGGGTCCCCGCTACAGATGTGAGCCCATTCCCAGGTCTAGAATTCCACCTCTGCTTTGTGCCTGAGGGCCAGGTGCATCCCCAGACCATGAACCTTGTCCTCTGTGTATCTATTTGAGCCCATTTGCAGTGGGGCTGGCTTCCCTCCTTTGTTGCCTAGGAGTCTGTGCAAGTGCAAAAACCAGTGTATCTCAGGGGATGAAAAGGGTAAAGGTAATTTAAAAGTACTTAGATCTTATTAGAAAAAGGGCTATAACCTGCAATTTGGACCAGGCATTTCACTTGTGAGAGTTTATCCTACAAAACCCTTCAGACATGTGCACGAAGATACACATTCAAGCATGATCATTGCTGAGACATCTATAAAAGGGAAAATCAGGAATCACCAACACGTCCATCGATAGGGAATTGGTCAAACTGTGGACCGCCTATGAAACCGAACATGATTCAGAGCCATTAAAATGAAATGAGGTAGTTAATTGTTCGGCATTACTGATCAGGAGGGAAATCTGCTGTACCGGATGATGCAAACGCCTAGGGTTTACTTAGTAGAAATAAGATGCGTTAGGTTAATGAAATCGGGAGAACGTGGGCCGTGCAAAGAGCACATTCGCAGGCAGAGCGGAAATAAAGAGGACACCACAGAATCCGGAAGTTCCTAGGCTGGAGTCCAAGATCATGACACTGGTGTGTGAGGGGTGGTAGGGTGGGCAGGAGTGCAGGGCTATCTATCTGGTCGACTCTCCTCCCCGTTGTCCTGGTTAAAGCCCCCTCCTGAGGTCAGAGGCATGAAAATGATACAAGCCGTAAGAAAGGTGGGCAAACGGTGTTTAGGGATGGGGCAACAACTTTCTGCGGGGCTCCCACCTAGAGAAGGGGCGGGCAGAGTTTATGGGGAATGGGTAGTTGGCCAGTGGACAAAGGAGGGGACGAGATCACCTTGAATCTCAAAAAAATACTTAACTCTGGGAGGCTGCTGACATGCTCAAAATTAGCACTCATTTAAGTAAACCAAGAAGTTGTGATTCCCCGTGTCTCCATCATTCCAGCTGGCAGGGTCCTTGGAGTGGGAGATGGAGGAACCCATTCTCCTGGCAGCTTCTGTGAATTGTCTGGAATTACTAAATATTATGGAGGTTTCTCTGCTCTTTGCTGCCTCTAAGAAAGGCCAAGATCACCCAAAGCAGGTAGCAAAAGCAAAGGGGGAAAAAAAGAAAAATAATGGTAACAGCAGCCTATATTTACCAAGTAATTACTATTAATATGTGCCAGGTATTGGGAGAAACTCCTTTCATGAATTATATCCTTTGATCTTCACCACAGCCTGAGGAAACAAGGGATATTATTTCTCCAATTTTATAGATAAGGACAAAGATATAAATCCTGATAAAATGGTGACCCAGTACGCATAATGTGATCCCATCTTTGTATATAAAAAGTAAGACCTCATCTATACAAAAGGAAAAGACACATGACAAGTTTAATCAAAGTGTTAGCTGTGGTCATCCCTCAGGTTAGTGGAGAGAGCTGCATCATATGCTTGTATGATATTTTAATTTTTTTTACAATGGAAATGAATTATGCTTTAATAAGAAAAATAATTTTAGAGGGAATGAAATGCTCTTGAATTCAAAGGGCACTTAACATTGTTTTCTAAAATGCTTCAGCAAAAAAATAGAATAATCATTCTACTTGATGTTAAGCCTTACTATACAGCTACAGTCATCAAGAGAGTGTGCTGTTGGTGGAAGGAGACACATATAGATCCATGGAACAGAATAGAGAACCCCAGAAATAGACCCACACAAATATGCCCAAATGATTTTTGACAACGGGAAAATGGCAATTCAATGAAAGAAAAGCAGCCTTTTGAAAATGGCGCTGGAGCAATTGCAAATCCACAGATAAATAAATGACCTCAACCTAAACCTCATGTCTTCTGCAAAAAATTAACTCATAATGGAGTACGGTCTTAAATGTAAAACATAAAAATATAAAACTTTTAGAAGGAACACAGGAGAAAACCTTTGGGACCTAATGCTAGACAAAGAGTTCTTAGAGTTGACATCAAAAGCACATTCTATAACAACAACAAAATAATGATAAATTGGACTTTATCAAAATTAAAAGCATTTGCTCAGTGAAAGACCCTATTAACAGGATAAGAAGACAAGACTGAGAGAAATATTTGCAAGCTGTGTCTCTGATAAAGGACTTATATGTAAACTATGCAAACGTTCAAAACTCAACAGTAAAAATACAATCCAATTAGAAAACATTTTTCAAACACCCTAAACCAACGCACACAATGGGACAATTCTGAGGTTCTTAGCCAATGAAATTAACTCTGGTGCAGCCTTTATTCACCCAAGAGTGATGGGATATCTCTTAATCAGTCTCAGTAATATAGGTTTGAAGGTGAAAAAATGTCACTATCCATAGCTGACCTTGAGGGTAATTTCTGATTTGCCTATTGATGAACCAGCTATAACCTGGGCACACTACATCACCTCCCCAACCCCCGGTTTCTTGATCTGTGAATTGGAGAGACTAGTAGAACCTACCTCATAAAGAGCTTATGAGAATTAGATGCCATAATGCACAGACAGCACTATGTACATTATTCTGCACAGAGTTCCTGGCCGTCATCATCAATATCCCCATTTTACAGGTGAGAAGACTGAGGCCAAAAGAATTAAGGAACTGGTGTAATATCCAAGAGCTGGTGAACGATGGAGATAGGACTGAAGCTAAGAGTCACCTGATACCCAAACCATATCCATACATCACGCCACCCTGCCTTGTGAATAAAAGAACTCAGAAACAAAACTGGGGTTTTGAGATAATAAAAATGGTCCCTCTAGTTAAACCAACACTGTGAGCAGAGAGACAACTGGGAGGCAGACATTGAAGCCCTTCCCCCACCGCCTTGTCTCCTCCTTGGATTCTATCTCCTGAGACTCCATGGGTCAAAATAATTGGGTTCACTATTTTAAAAAATCTTGTACTCTCAAACCATCACATTCCTGTCAGCAGCATTTGCTTCCTTGCTGGAATTTCAAAGCCCCAAAGCAGCCTGTCGTATGGACAGCTTATCTTATTACTTTGCCCAGCTGGTGAATGATACTTTTAAATCTTTTTTGGGTGTCTAGGATGCATGACCTTGACACACGGTTTGGTCAAGCAGAGATGGAGGAATTGCCTGGGGCCCTGTATTCCACAACAGCCAATAAACTCATCAGTGGCAACACGGCTGTTTAATCAGGGGGCTATTGACAATGTGCACAAGTAGAATTCTACCAGGAGCTGTTATGGGTCACCACGCCTGGCACCCCTCAACAATATTTTACAGTGCAAACGCTGACAAACGGCACTCCAATGGCTCCCGAGGAGCCATCTCGCCGGCCCATCTTGATGTGACTTTCCTCTTTCCTTCTCTCCCAAAGTGTTACTACTGCTCTTTGGGGAACTTGCCCTGTTGACATTGTCCATGTAAAGCTGCATCTCTGCTAAATGAAAGAACTCCATCATTTTTATGCTGGTCTTCCAGACACCAGCAGAACCTACCTTCCTCTACCAAAATGTCACATGGGGAAAAGAAAAGCCATGTTTGAAATTACAGGCTGGTCATAAAGCTCAAGCAAATGAAATTAACATGATGTTTTTCTCCAAGCAACGGGGCCAGGGAAAGGAAACACACACACATACACATGCACACATAAACACACACCACTCAGAATCTTATTAAAGCCCTAAACCCAAGATCTATTTATAGACGTAGGGAAGATATGCATGCCAACCTAGAAACTCAGGCAAGTTTTACTGCCCAGATATGGCAGAATCTCATAGACAGAATTCTTCAGGGAGCAGAGTTCTGTCGGATAACCTGAGGGCTTCATTTTGTACTCTTCCAACTTATACTGAATGATTGCATTTTCTGGCTACAAAATGCCTTCCTTGTGTTTCCCTCGAACCATGCCGACAAACGCCAAGACTGAGGAAGGGGCTTGCTCTGTCATTTCAGCCCAACTATTATTACTGGGCAGGGATGTGTCTCCGGGTGGCCATAATCATCACAACAGCCCCTTTATTGAGCCATATGCCAGGCATATGCTTGCCACATATTATTGGCTTGACATTGTGATGTTCTATTTAATCTTTATTACAAGGTGGGAACATTTATCTCCGTTTTACTAATAACTATACCAGATCTCAGAGAAGTTAAGTAATATGTCTAAGCTCACACAGCCAGGAAAATGGAAGTAGAGGGATTTAAAGCAGGTCTGAGATCAACACGTGGGTCTTCAGAGCTTGGCTAAATGTCCCTTAACACAAGAGGGATCTGTTAACTGCCTTCCACGGCCAGTCGTAACAGGCAGCACATGGAAGTAAGGGTGATCTGAGGGTCCCATAAAAGATGGAAGCTAAAATACATTTTGGTAACTGACACTGGTTTTTACCTCTGATGCTGCTAGACTGTCTTGCCTACCTCAACAGATTTAAGGCTTGTTGCAAGCCCCTTCTCCCTGCATCTCAGGTGTCAGCTCACGTGACTCGGCTTGTCAATCATCTACAAAGATGGCCGAAGACTTTTCCAATTGGATGTTGGGTTGTTCCACTGCCTTGCTCTCGTTGAATATCCTTGAAGAGATGGGATTTAAATTGTGTCGGGGATATTAGTCTAAAGCGAATGAAGTGGAGAGTAGACTTCTCGTTTATGTCCCCAGAGTGATAAATGAGGGAGTGTAATTTTTTTTCTGAGGCAAAGAAAATGGGAAACCAACGTGGATTTCAGACACATGAGAAATAGCTTATGAATTTAGATGATAGCTCGGCAGAAATAAATTGTACATCTGTTCATTCATTTTAATAAAGTGGAGAGATGGCATGCTGCTGGCGCCCTTGGAGAACCCTGGGTTTTTAAAATTATGGTCCTATAATAGTAGCATTAAAATTTGTAATGCAGCCAGTGGGTTCTGAATTGGAGGGAAAATTCATTTATAAAATAAAAGCTCAGACTTTGGAATGTAAATGGGAAAATGCAATTTTTCTTGGCCAGATATGAATTAGTCCTGGGAGGGTACTGCAACATCTTGACCATAAAATATATTTTTAACATCTTAGGAGAAAGTTTTCAGACTGCTGACAAAAACTTCTTTGGGCAATCTCTATTTAGGTAAATTGTGCCAGATGAAACGTATGGTAAACTGGCTTTGTTTTCACTGCCTTAAACTTGGTCCTTCTTATATAAGGGCAATTACAGATTAATATTTACATCTGAAATAAATGTAGTCTAGTCTGTTACAAACTCAAAACTTATTTTTGCTCACTAGGAGACACATAAGGAAGAGAAGTTTTATAGACCAGCAATTACCAGTTGCCGTGAAAATTTACTCATTCAACAAATAGCATTTCTTATTACGTGTGAGTCCTATGCTTGATATTGGGGAAACTACAACAATCCTGATTGTAGGTTTCCTGCTGACTTGAAAACCCAGAGCAATATTAAAATTTCTTAAAAAATAGGTATTAATCCCATAGAAAGCTTTTAGGCAGAGTAAGCAATTTCAATTTTATTTTACAAATCAGCACTCAAGTTTTCAGGTGGGAAAGAAGTATAAATGAACTTGCAGAGCCAGCCAGCCAGCCATGGATATAACACAGGTCCAGTGAGGAAAACCTCTAGACTGCCTCAAATAGATTTTATTTGCCTCCTAATGAAATACTGAATAGATATAGATGACACACTTCAGCCTATAACCTTGCAAAGAAAAAAACAGAGATCAAGAAGAGGTTGTGTTTAGTCTTAGAATTGAGGGCAATTAGCTATCGTCTTAGGTCAGCTTTTGCCCAGAGATGTAAAACATTTTCCTCATGCTTGTGGGAATGCAGATAATCCAAGAGGTCACATGGAGAAGGGGGCTGGGATGTGACTCATCAATGGAGACAGAACAGGGATGAGAAAAAGGCAAAAAAAGCTGTCCAAATTCCGCCTGGGCTGGACGACGGTGTGGGTATTAGCCAGACCTCAGAAAGTTTTGCAACTAACAGCTCTTGTTAACCAATGCTTAGATCTGGAACTATTCAGGTCAGAGGCCTCCTGGGAATTCTGTTCTACTATAGTATATCTATGTCGACCTAAGTCTAGTTTCTCAGGCTGTGTTGCTTAAAGTGAGTTTGCTAGATCAGTGACTAGGAATCTTTTTAAGGTTTTTGATAGCATCTGGACCCAGTGTCTACTCTTGAGCTTGACTCCGCTGCCTCTTCCAGTGGGATCTATTTTGCATCGGAAGTAGGGGGCAAAGTCATGTACTGAGAAAGAGAGATGGACAAAAGAGAGTTTTGAAGAGAGCAGAGAAGGTTTAAAGCAATCACCCAGTGACTAGCAAAAGGGGCTGTTTAGAGTTAAATAGAAAAAAAGGAAAAGCCCGCTCACACCCAGGCTAAGAAACCATATGTGTGTGACTTGCCTTCAAATACCATCTGTTGACTCACTCATCTTTATATTCCCCCATGACTGTACCTGACTCATAGTAGGTGCTTAGCCAATGCTCGTGGAATACTGGAGTGTCAACTATATCCTAAGCACTTGCAGATACGTCACGCAGTTATCTCTCCTGCACTCTATCCTGGCAACACAAGTACCGTCACATCATTCACAGGGAGTCCCCAGGACAGCTCCGTGTCTTAACACATCCAGATGGCAGATGGTTTCCCTGCATTCCTGGGGCCTCTGGCATCGAGTCTGGCCTCAGAACCATTACAAAGATGGAAAATATGAAACAGCCACACACCGCGTGGCAAAATCAGCTAAAGAAATTAAAAAAGCCCAGGAATAAGAAGCAAACCTGTCCCCTCCCATGTTACCTGTGGCAGAACTGCTCCGAGGGAAAGGCCCTTGATTAACCTGACTTTGAGATGCTGCATTTTCTGCCCCACCTCGGTCATGTAATCACTTGTGTCTGTCTCCCGCTCTCCTATAGTTCACGCACAAGTGCAGGCTGATCTTGTCTTTTCAGATCCACAGGCCCTTGGGCTGAGGTGCCTCCTGGAGAAAGCTCCAGACTTCCCCTCCCAAAGCGCAGGGAGGGGATGGACTGGGCTCTTCTCGAGCCAAGAGCATTTAACCTGCACCTCCCCC
>NW_017731369.1:4078727-4095481 GCF_001890085.2 Hipposideros armiger | reverse complement strand
ACACACACACACACCACTTTTTCAAAGCAAAAGTAGAAATTGCAAAGAGATGCTAACTTATTTTCTGCAGGCCTGAGAGGTAAATAACAAATCCCGGGACAGGCAGAGGAAGTAGCCTGTCCTGTCACAGCAAAACCAGGTAACAGGTCCCACTCTCAGCACGGAAACCTGTTAGTCACAGTCACTGGCACGTGGAAAGAGGGGACAGAGAGAAGGAATCTGCAAAGTATAAATAACGTCCCACACTGTACAGGGTGTGAAAGGGCCATCTTTGGAAGGCAGCTATGCTCACCACTATACCACCAATGCCGTACAAGGGGGCCATCTTTGAAACACATGCACATGTGGGGCTTCAAAACACAGAAGCCCATAAACCCATCTGGAGCGAGCAAGCATCTCCTGAGACGATGGCTGTTTGAAGAGAACACAGGGGCTCATCTATTTTGGCTTAAAGTACACACACACACACACACACACACACATCCCACACATTTTTATTTAGGAAAGGGAAGGGGAAAATTATAATTTATACACAGCGGTGTGCTGGTACATGTTTAACGAGTGGATCTTAAGGAAAAATAAGGCCCTGATTTATAGTTTCTGCCAAGTTCTGTCGTGTAAATACCCTCACCATGGTTGATTTCAAGCTACCAACGTGATGTCACTGCACACAGGATTGGGAAGAGATGCTCTGAATCAAGTCTTGCAAAGCTGGTGCCAGGTGTCCCCAGCACACCCCTGCTTATGATGGCCAGGCTCAGGTAACTGACTCGCTTTCAAACAGGCTCTAGAACAGATAGAAAAGTAGCTTGGACCTGTAGGTATCCATTTCTCTGGGGAACCGTCTCACCCCATCCCTTGGGGACCCACTGGTGCTGTCAACCACAGGCCTCACTTTTTCTTCCTCACTCCTGAGGTGGGCCACTCATCTCATCATTCCCTGGAGATCAGTGTCTGGTCTGAGGTGGCCTTGTGACCCAGTACAACCAATCGAAGTCTTTCTATGAGATGAGTGTTTGGAGCTGAGTAACCGGGGAATGTGTGTTTGCCTTTGTACATAAGCCATGGGGACGTGAGCTTAGGGCCACCAGAGGCCATCTTCCCTACCATGAGGAGAGAGCCTACCAGAGAATAAAGCCAACACAGAGAGACAAGCAGAGCCAAACGATGGAGTGGTACGTAGATAGCATTCTGATAAGGCTGTCTGAGCCCCGAAGGCAGCCACATCTGAACTCAGAAAGCCCCTGGGCTTCCCAGTGACAAGTACCATTGCATTCCCCAGGGGTGAGTACCAGTGCAATGCCCAGTGGTGAGTGCCAACACAATGCTCAGTGATGAGTTCCAGTGCAATGCCCAGTGATGAGTACTAACACATACCCAGTGACAAGTACCAATGTGATGCCCAGCAATGAATACCAATGCAATATCTAACAATGAGTACCAATGCAATGCCCAGCGATGAGTGCCAATGCGATGCCCGGTGATGAGTCACAGTACATTTCAGGATTTGCTCATGCTAGTTCCAAGTGGGTTTCTGCCTTCAATAACAAAACGAGTGAAAACAGCATCTTTAACTCTGGAGAAACGACAAGCAGATTTTCTTGAGGGAGAGTCAGCCTCTAGCCCCAGCCTCACTCTAATTGATTTGTCTTTTCAATTTCCCAGCTCCGAAGGGAAAAAAGGTATTTTGGCCATTTTTATACAAGGCTGGTACAGGTGGTCAATTCAGCTTTCTGGGGTTTGTTGAGGCTTTCCTTGAGTGGCAGGGCCCAGGGCCCATCAGGGGTGAGGCCAGTGCTTGGCTGTTGTAAACCCGACAGCTAACCGGTTCTGGCTGTGATGTATAGATTTACAGCGCCGAATTGAACCTGTGTTAAACCATGCATCCAGGGGCGATTAGCAAAGGCATCTGTTCCTATTTGCAGAGCTGCTGGTACAGCATGCTGTTTGCTAGATTTGACTGAATGCAACAAATACCCTTTGTGCTCTCTCCGTGTACAGCGCTCTGTGCCTGATGGGGGAGATGGTGACACACGAAGCCATGCCTGTCCTCAGGGAGCTGTGGTCTGGAGGAGGCAGAAATCAATACCTATCATGCTGATCCAATGCATGCTGGGAAGAATGCCGTGATTGAGGTAGGAACGAAATGCTGGAGGAACGCAGGTCATAGAGAACCAGTTCATTCTGACTGGGAGATATGGGGAAGCTTAAGGCAAACGCATGGTTCCCGCAGTCTGTGACTGGGGGGACAAACTCACAGAGGGTGGGCCACCTCTCCCACCCATCCTTATGCTTACACTGTACAGGTTGGCCCCAGCTTCTCCTCTCAGCCCCTCAAAGTGCCCTTGTGGGACTCAGGGCATTTGCACATGCTGTGTGCTCTGCCCAGAATGAGCTGTGCTAGCAGCACCTCTCCTCACCTCATTTAGCAAACCAAGGCTTCAAGGATGAGAAATTACTTCATGACCTCACCTTTTCCAGATCCCAGACTTGGTCTGTTTTCCTGAGGTCATGTTTGCGAAGCACTCTGAATTTATCTGTGGGATACACCCCTCTGGCAATACTTAAATATCTGTCCTCCCCCAGCCTCAAGAAGACGAGGACTGGCCCATCTTACTTCAATCTCCAGCCCTCAGCTAACGGGCGCTGTTAGATACGCCTGCGGTGAGTGCATGAATGAAAGAGCCGCGGCCACTTGCAACCCCGCTAACTCAGAACAAGTCTATCAAGTGCACAAAGATTCGTGAAGAAGCACATTATCTCACTAATGATTATGGAACTGCAGTAACGACAGTCATAAATTTCAAACATTTAAAAATTGTTATCAGAGAGAGCAGACTCGTATAAAAATGACCCTAGTTAATGAACCAAAGTTTTTCTTGCTTTATAGGCCTTTGCCTGAATTCTCCAGGGAGTGAAACCTGGATTTCAATCGTGATCTCTAATAATTGGTGTACCATGATGAGCTATTGGCAGTAATGTCGGATGGTTTTGGATCTGATGTGCACATGAATGTATGTAGAGTGGAAATATCAATATATTTTCAAGAATGTTGCTGTCTTCAATACAGGTTCTTTGACTTGGTGGTTGAGGTCTCCTAACAGAAGGCTAACTTGTCAGGGGCCTGCCTTCTTTCATTTCTGAGTCCCACAGACGATGTGTAGAAATTTGGAAGGTGAGTGCAGTGTAGCGATTGAGAGCTGGGCTCTGGAACCAGACACCCCTGCCTCACCACCCTGTAACCTCAAGCATGTTTCTTAACTTTTCCATGCCTCAGGTTCCTCACCTGTGAAATAGGGATAATAAGATGACTGATGTCATAGGGCGGTTGAGAATTAAATGGATTAAGATGCCAAAAGCATTTAGACAGGAGCCTCATACAGATCAGCACTTAATAACTGTTAGCTTAAAAAAGCTGGTTTTAGGGATGATATCATTTTTCACTCTTTCCTTATAAGAAATGATGATTATATTTGCCCACTGGACCTGTCAAAATAAAGAGACAAGCCTGCTAATCAAATTCGTTGGCGATTAAGACACCTCTCCCCTTTTTTTAATTTGAAGAAATTGTGGAGCGAGTAAGAGTAGCTTAGGCTTGTCCTGGCAAGCCCAGGAGAGAATTTTTTTTTTTTGAGTGCTGTAGTTATAGCCAGGGCTTGCACAAAATATTGTCCTGATTTGAATGGAGAGGCAGTTGAAACACCAGGAAGGCGGAAGGCAGTGAGCTGAAGTTCAAAAGGTTCAAGTGCAGCTGAGGCCGGAGGTGATTAGCTGGCTACATCAGCAAGCCTCGGGTGTACACGTGTAATGAGAAAAACTGGATGGCTCTTCCCTGCGCCCTGGCAAGGAGTCCTAGAGAGCCGGCCGGAAGGGCAAGGCCATGGATGGACTATAACAGCTGTGGCTGAACCAGGCTGACATGCTGTGAGAACTGGATCTACTGGCACTCAGCTGGTGAGTTGTTAACCCTTTCACAGGGCAGAAGTAGCTTTGTGCATGGGATCTAGACTCTGGGCCAGCTCTTCAGCTCTCTGAGCCTCAGTCTCCACACCCATGAAATGGGTACGACAATAATAGTAATAGTATCTATCTCAGGGTTGGCAGGAGGAGTGAACAATGGAGTGGACAGAAAGTTCTTGGATCCTGCCTGGCACAATGCAAGTGCTTTCAGATGTGTGCAGTGGCTCCTGGATGTTTATTGAATGACAAAGAGGATGAAAGCGCAGGTCCAGGAGTGTGGAACAGACAGCACTTCTGATAGAATGGCCATGCGTGCCTTTGATAAGAATGCAGTACACATTTGCTGTTGTTGATGGGATGCTTGCTGCATTTAAGGAAAGACATCGCTGAACTCACATGGAGAAAGGAGACACACAGTTCAGACTCTCAGCCTCTGGTTCTCATGACCTCAGGGAAGGAGCCGGCCTGCTTAGCCTCCACTGTCTCATCTGCACAAGGATGATAACCAGTCCCTTTTCATTGGACGGTCCTGGTGGTAGGTGACAGTATGTGGAATATGGAAGGTCTTCATAAGCTTAAAAAGTCACTATGCAAATATCTACAAACGCTGGTCCCCTGCTGTGGGTATTATTCCCAGTTCTGTGAAGGATACAGGTGGTGGGGTCACGTGTTACTGGTGGCATCGTCCCTAACAATCTCCTGACCAGTGAGTGACTCACCCTGTGGAACAATAACATTCTACAGCAGCGCCAGAGCACTAAATCTTGGAATGTTACTGTCTACCCTTTGTGCTGTCCACCCGGGTCTTCCCACTGTCCCCTGAGTAGGTCCAGCCCCACTGCCTTACCTGCACAGTCTGGCCCCTGCCATCTTGTCTAGTCTGGCATCCCTCACCCTGTCCCGTGTTGCTCCATCTACCCTGACGGCTCTCAGTTCCCCAAGCAAGGCATGCTCTTCCCGGCCTTGGAGGTCCTTTTTGCATTCTCCCAAGTCTGACAGTAACGGGTTGAACTGCGTCTCCCCAAAAAGGTATACTAGAATCCTAACTGGGAGTGTCTTTGAATGTGACGTTACCTGGACATGGGGTCTTTACAGAGGCTACCAAGTTAAACGAGGATCTTTGGGTAGGCTCTCCCCCAATCTGACTGGTGTCCTTATATAAAGGGGAAATTGAGACACAGGCACGCACACGGGGAGGACGCCATGTGAAGATGGAGGGCAGAGATTGGGTGACGCATCTACAAGCCTACAAATGCCACTGATTGCTAGTAAACCGCCAGAAGCTGAGACAGGCATGAAGAGATTCTCTCAGGAGGAACCACCCCACAGAAACTTTGATGGTGGACTTCTGGCCTCCAGAACTGTGAGAGAGTAAATGTGTGCTGTTCAAGTCACTCCGTGTGTGGGACTTTGTTCCAGCAACCCTAGGACGCTAACACAGTCATCGTCAATGTCACCCCCTCAGAGAAGACCTCCCTGAATTCCCACGGTAGGGGCCCACATTGTCCCCATCTGTGGTGATTTCACCCCATTCCATCTTGTCACTAGGGGCCACCTGTAGCGATTTGCTGGTTGGTGGTCCCCACTTTTGACTGTAACTTCATGAGGTCAGGGACCATGTTTCTTATGCTCAATGCACAGCACCCCAGCACCTCTTTGCCTGGCAAAGAGGAAGCATGGATGGGCTGGTGAATGAATGAATGAATGAATGAGTGAGTGAATGAACTCTGGAAAGCAACAGTTTAGTGTAATGATGTGTAATATACAAATATAGGTACATTCAGGGAAGACAGGCTGAAGAAGGTACTTCTCATAAGTTCCTATCTTCTCAGATGTGGGCAGGTCAACAGCAAAATCAAATGCTGCCAACATTGGGGAAACAGATATTCAGTCTGTAACTGACATAGATTTTAGTTTGCAAACCAATGAATAGATGAAAATCAATTCTGGATTGTTGCGTTTAATCCCGTTTAGAAGAATGAACCCATACAGCTCTCTGGGGCTGTGGAATAGTTTCTCTCTTTCTTGTTTTTAAGTTCACAGGATAAGTTGAACCTGTTTCCATTCTAATGATTCCTTTATGTATTATTTATTAACATTGAGTTTCCTTTCTTTCTTTTTACTTGGCTGGTAGAGAAGTAGATTTAGGGCTCTCTGCAGTCTATTCACCTCTAGAAAGGAATTGAACTCCAGCCCTCTCGCCTCTTGGAGCGTCACAGTAAGATGACACACCTCACGCTCACGTGTGACTCCTGTGTTACTGTAGGGCCTTGATTTTCACTGGCTACGGCATTTTGTGCCACCATGAGACTGGCCTGGGATCTGCTATCTGCCTCGAGTGGCGTCCATCATCTCTAGAACCAGCGGGTTGGATGAGATTCTTTCTCAAGTCCCTTTCAACAACATGACTAACTTTTCAATTGCTTCTGTTGCTACTGTCAAACATTTAACATATAATTTATTCACTCATTCACCCATTATTTGGTCATATGCTACATGGCAGGCTGGGAGCTGAGACCACAGCAAGGAACAAAAGAGACAACGTTTCTTTTCTCATGGAACTAACATTCTAATTTGGGAAGAGTGACGATAAATGAGTAAATAACTTAATTATGTGGCACACTAGAAAGCGAATATTACCTATTGCATATTAGAATAAAATACGTACACATTAGGACGTGTACACCTTAGAACAGATTACAATATAAAAATATGCATAACAACATATAATGATATACATGTAACAGTATATACCTAGAATATGGAATAGAATAATATTTAAAGGCATATTAGAAGCGGAGACACAACAGGCTGTAATGGGTATTTGCTGTGTGAATAATA
This sequence comes from Hipposideros armiger, assembly GCF_001890085.2. NCBI lineage: Eukaryota > Metazoa > Chordata > Mammalia > Chiroptera > Hipposideridae > Hipposideros > Hipposideros armiger. The sequence continues at coordinate 4,088,680 of NW_017731369.1, read as the reverse complement.
AATTTGTCTCTAATTAAGCATTTGATGTCACCCCTGCCCTTGGCCCTAGAGGCAGTCATGAACAGGACATGCCCCTAAATATCAAGCATTCCAATGGCATTAGGGCAATATAGCATGACTACATGATTAAAAGGCAATGTGATAATACTATGCTGGGGGATGCCTAGTGTGTGTAGGAACAAGGAGGAAGAAGCAACAACGTCCTCTTTGGTGGGGGATTTATATCTTGTTGAAGGATAAATTGGAGTTTTCCAGGTACAAAAGAAAGGAAAGGCGTTCCAAGGAGAAGAGAACCAAATGTGCCATGGTGCTGAGACATCCGAAGCATGGCATGTTAGGGACTATGTAGAGCAGCAGTTCTCAACCTTTCACAGGGGTCGCCTAAGATCATCGGAAAACACATATTTTCGATGGTCTTAGGAACCGAGACATGGCTCCTCTATCCGTCTCCAGGCCCACATGCAGGTACGCCCACTACGAGTACCCGGTGACCCCTGTGAAAGGGTCGTTCGACCCCCAAAGGGGTCGCGACCCACAGGTTGAGAACTGCTGATGTAGAGGCTCATGTGGTCTGAGATAAAGGCAGGCTGTGACCAGGTGAAGGGTGTTAAAGATCATCCACGCATGCGATCTTATTTCTAACACTGCTCAGGACAAAATGGTTTCCAGGTGCAGTGTGGGCTTGGACGTTTCATTTTCCAAGACGCTCCAATTTTTTGTTGCTCTTAGTTTTCTATTTTTGAACTCAAGTTCTCATTCTGCAAGCTGCACTATGGCAGTGTAGTAATGTTACATTCTGAGAGTTAAGAAAGATAGATGGTCTATAGTTTTGTGGCCATTGCTCTTAGTGTGAGGATACTGTCTTTGAATAGCAGCAGATGGATGAAGACTTCAGAGGTCACTGTGCTCTGGAGTGGCCCAGTGGCGAGGCTCTGCCAGCTGTAGTAAAAGGTTGCTTTTATTGCCATTGAATTACTGCTGCTGCTCTGAGCAGAAGCCGAGGGGGAGCAGAGGCAAAGAATTTGCACAGTGGTTCACACAGGAATGATGGGGACCAAACACATCATGAATATAATTATGGAAGAGTGATTAATATAATTAAGAAAGAATGATTAATCATCTGGCTGCCTGGCCTCCCTCTATGAGCGACTTGAAGAACCAGCCACAGATTACATTTTTTTTTTCACTTAAAAGTATCCAGATGTTTTGACATCACACACACTGTTTATAATTGGCCCCGGCATTTTCATCAAAGCAAAATGTCTCGCCCGACTGTCTACGAACAGTTAAATCTGGGAACGCACCCACTACCCACTTCCTTAGCTGGAAGAATCCTGTTTGGATGATGGCTTCTATTTACAGAGCACTGCCTATATTTGGACGAACGCTTCCCTTCCCTCTCTCTGCGTCAAGCAATCCAGCTGTAGACCTGCTTTTTCAAGTACTTCTGAAATTTGAACACGAGGCAATTTAATTGAGGATTTCGTGTTTTTCTATGACCTTGGTGCAGGAGGAGAAAACAATAAACTCACTCCTTCCAAGTGAAGATAAATGGGGCATGTGGGTGTTGGCCATTTTGCAGTTAGCCCCTCTTCTATTATATGATGGGAGGTTGGGAATGCAATTTACCATAGATGGCTCCTAGAGGCCTTGCACAAGGTATTGTCTTGGACAAAGATGGACCAGGGACTGATGTAATTGTGAGTGATGCTACTGTTTATGCAGTTGGAAATCACACTGTTCTATTCTCCCCCAAATATTCCAATTCGTTACATATTGGGAATCCCCTGTCACACAGCACGAAGCCTGTCATAAAGATCCCATTTGTGTATGTTTGGTTTTATTTAAAACTTTAGCCATATAGAAAACTGTCAGATATGTGATTTCACAGCATCACAGAGCAAAATCTCACATATTTTTACCATTATGGCTATAGAAAGCTTCATGGGCAAAGGGAGTCTGGACTATTTGGAATAACATTTAATCATCGTTAAAGATTTATCTGGTTGTTAAAATGTCTTGGGCTCCACCCTCCAGAGAAGTCACTTGAGTCAGATAATTGAAATGGGTTCGATCTTCTAAGAAATATGCGGTCGGCTTTCTGGATTAATCTCTATTGAACAAGAAGAATGTGTAATTGTGTGGTCAGTGGTTAGATGCAGGCATATCTGAATGTAAAGGGCTCTCCCAAGGGCAATAAACTCTTATAGAGGTAGGAGAGCTTCATTTGAAGCCCTCAAATATATTTCATGGAATCCTGCAGGAGTGGATAAAAATATTTGCCTCAATTAGACTTTTGGCATAAAATAGCACACAAAGGTACATTTCCTAACTTCCTACCTGTAACCACCAAACTACCAAAAACAAATGAAAAGATCCAAAAAGAGTTATGAAAACTCCAGATACTCAGGTCAACTCAAAGGTGAGGGAATCGAAGAGCAAAGCTTGCCTCTAATTATGTAGTTCTATCCTCTTGGAGTTAGTCACTTTATTATCAATACCAAGGAGTAGACACAAAAAAATTTTAAACTTTTTACCAAGATGAGTTGATTTTGAAGCAAATGGTATGAGAGTGGTTGGACACTGTCAAACCATTTAATTATGTTTCTTTCTTCAATCCATATTTTTAATGAAAATATCACAAGGGTTTTTTTTTTTTGCCACAGCGAATTCCACACGCACAATATCTACTGTTTCCCCTGAGACTAAAACAGAAACAGGCTCATATTTACAGAGAATAAACTGATGGTTGCCAGAGGGGACAGGAGTTGGGGAGCTGGGTGAAAAAGGCAAAGGAATTGGATTAAGAAATACAAATTGGGAGTTACAAAATAGTCACGGGGATGTAAAGCACAGCATAGAGAATATAGTTAATAATGTTGCAAAAACAATGTATAGTGCCAGGTGGGTACTAGAGTAATTGGGTGAATCACTGCATAAATTATATAAATATCTAACCACTATGCCATACACCTGAGACTAATGTAAAATAATACTGAATGTCAACTATAACTGAAAAAAATAGATAATTAAAAAAAAGTTAATCCAGCTTTTTTCTTTGTTTATGGTAATTTGGGTAAGCTTCTAGACCATCGCTCAAATCTAGAATGACTCAAGAATATGGACTTAACCCCCCACCTATCTGAAAGCATTAGAGAACTACCAATGCAGTCAGAACTTAAGGGTCCAGGACCCTGCAGAAAAGGGAAGTTCACTGAAGTGAAGCCAATATTCTGCAGAGTTTTTACCCATAAGGCATTTTCTCAATTGTAAGGGCACAGGAACAAGAGGCTAAGAATCTGAACAGAAATTAATGGCTAAGAGCGGAGGAAGCTGAGTGGAGCTCTCAGCAATCTCATGGGGCTGAGAAGACAAGAGCTGAAATTCAGGGTCTCTAAAGTGGAGGAGCCCTTGTAAACATACCAGACTTTTAGCTACAACCCCAGAAAGGCTGCACCCAAGGAGTAGGGAAACCAGGGTCAGCAGAATAGCCCTTATAAAGTACTGAAACCCAAGTATGAACCAACGCAGTCCCAGATGGATTTAAAGCCATCTTTTTCTATTCTTATTGGTTTACAGAAAACAAAAGTAAATCCTTTCTGGAGGAACCTTATATCAGCCAGAGCCCCAGACTATCTCTAAAAAAATTTTTTTGTATCTTGTTCATAATTAAATAAAAAATGTCTAGGCATAACAAGGGGTCATAACAAATAATTAAAACCCAAGAGAAAAATATTAAAAATAAAAATAGAAGTGATCTAGATACCGAAGTTATCAGACGAGCTTAAATTTCCATTTATATAAAATGGAAATTTTCAGCACAGAATTTTAATCTATAAAATAAGTAAATGGAAATTATATTTAAAATATTGGGTTGTCGGAAAAGACATGATGTATTTTTTCTGTTTTTCGCTGCAAAAATGCGTCATGACTTTTCCGACAACCCAGTATACTAAGTGGAATTAAGAAACCAATAGGTGGGTATAATAGTCGTCTCGACATAGTAGAAGAGAGGATTGGTAAACTGGAAAAAAGGTCAACAGATAGAAAATTAACATAATATACATGTAATAAAGTCTAAGAAAGAGGAGAGAAAATGGATCAGAAGAAATATTTGGAAAGGGATGTTATGAATTGAGATGCTTAAGGTACAAGCACGATAAATACAAATAAAACCATACCTCAGCATGCCATAGTAAAACTGATGAAAAGTAAAGACAAATAAAGGTTATTCAAAGCTGCAAAAGAGCCACGTGTCTTTTAAGTAATGCTGACAGCTGACCTTTCAACAAACATTAACAGATGTCAGAAGTCAATGAAAGGGCATCTTTAAAGTGCTGCAAGAAAAGAACTGTCAACCGAGATCCTGAACTGAGGGAAAATCTAATTCAAAAATTCAGGCAAAAAAAAGATTTTTTAGAAAAACAATAAATGAAAGAATTTGTCACCAACACACCTGCACTATTTTTAAAATAAAAAGGAATTCTTCAATCAGAAGGACAATTGTCCCACATGGAAGCACAGAAACATGTAGGAATAAATAATAACGTAAGGAGCATATAAATAGGCAAATATAAATGGATATTTCTTGAATAAAATAATAATATTTTGTGAAATTTAAAACGTATGTAGAATTAAAACATATGGCAAAATATCTCAAAAGACAAGAGGGGAATAAAGAGAATTCAAATGTTCTAAGGTCTTTGCAGTATCCAGAAAGTGGTAAAAATGCTAATTTATTTTAGATTCTGTAAGTCAAAGATGTATATTTCAATTTCTCAGAAACTACCATGAGAATATGAAAATGAAGTATAACAAAAAAGTTATTAGAGCGGACGGAATGTGAAATAAAAAATACTTGATTAGTTCCAAAAGAGGTAAGAAATGAGAAAGAAATATAAAAGGTGTAACAAATAGAAAACAAATATTAGGATTGGTAGATTTAAACCCAAATATATGGTACTTGCATTAAATTTAAACCAACCAACTAATCCAAGTAAGAAGACTATGATGATCAGAATTGATTAAAAAAATTAAAACCCCAAATATACACTGCTTATGAGACACATTCTAAATGTAAGATCACAGAAAACTTGAGAAAAGAAAGAATGGAAATAAATATTCTATGATGTCAGTAGCCAAAAGAAACCTAGGGTAGTTATTCTAACAGCAGATGAGGTAAATTTTAACGCAAAAAGCATTTTCAGAGATAGGGAGGTAAGTTTCATAGTGATAAAGAGTCAATGTATCAGGAAGATACAACAATTTTAAATCTGTATGCAGTTACTAACAGCTTCAAATATTCAAAGAAAAATTTGACATAACAAGAGAAACAGATACATGTATTATAATAATAGTCACCAGTAACTGATAGAATGAGATTACATAACAAATGTATAGAAGATTCGAACAAGAATATTAAACAACTGTTGAGTTCACATTGTTTTTTGAGTGCACATGAACCACTTACCAAAATTTATCACATCCTAGGTTGTAAAACAAGTCTCAAAAATATCAAATTATTATAATCAAATAGAATATACTCTCTACTGTGGAATTAAGCCAAATATTAATGACGGGGAACTAACAAGGAAACCTCCAAATATGTGGAATTAAGCAATGTGCTTTTAGGCAGTAGTGCCTGGGAGGGGTTTTAGGAAGCTTCTGAGCTGCTGATGAAGTTCTCTTTCTTGATCTGGGTTTCATGTTTGACTTGTAGAGAATAAAATTACTCAGTATATGTAGTTTTTGGTTTTTGTTTTTTGTACCGAAGTTACATGTTTATTAAAAATAAGTCAGTAAATATTGAGTGAGCCATATTGATTGCAAATTAGAAAGATATTTTGGAATGTTTCAATAAAACAAATGAGAAATTATAGATTCCTAATTTGGAGCAATAGTATGAGTAACTTTTTTTTCATTCTAACTATTAAGAAATTGAGAGAAAAATTCTCATAAAAATTTGATGGATTGTACATGAATGTTCATAGAAGTATTATTCACAACAGTCAAAAAGTTGAAACAGCCCAAATGCCCATTAATGGATGAATGGATAAACAAATTGTCAAAAAATGGAGCATTATTCAGCCATAAAAAGGAATTAAGTTCTGGTACATGCTACAATGTGGAGGAAACTTAAAAACATCATGCTAAGTGAAAGAAATGAGTCACAAAAGGCCACATATTGCATGATTTCATTTGTATGAAATGTCCAGAATAAGTAAGCCCACTGGGACACAAAAACAATTAGTGGGGCATCTGGTTAGCTCAGTTGGTTAGAGCTCAGTGCTTACAACACCAAGATTGCCGGTTCGATCCCCATATGGGCCACTGAGCTGCGCCCTCCACAACTAGATTGAAACAACTACTTGACTTGGAACTGACGGGTCCTGGAAAAACACACTGTCCCTCAATTGAAAAAAAATTAGTGGTTGCTAGGGGTTGTGGGGAAAGGGGATGGGGAGTGACTGCTCATGCGCATGGAAGTTCTTTTGGAGTGATGAAAATTTTCTGAAATTAGATAGTGGTGATGGTTTCACAACTCTGTGAATCTACTAAAAGCCAATGAATTGTACATTTTAAAGGGTAAACTTTAAGGTATGTGAATTATATCTCAATAAAGTTGTTATTAAAAAATTAATGGAATAGGAAGCAAAAGTGATAAAGTGAAGAAATGAAATAAATAGATGTTATCCTGACATCATTCTGTGTCAAATCATTCATTAAGAGAAAAAATTTCTAACACAGGAAATAAAATAGCTCCTCGATTGTTTGATAAACCTACTAATGAAGGGAACTGAATCCTAATGAGCTCGTGGGTAAAGATTTACATTTCTAGTGATTTGACCTGCCATACTGACGTCAATAAAGATAATATAAAACTCTTAATGTGGCTCATAGGAGGATGTGAATGACATGGTTAATATCAATTTAATCGATTTAAAGATTAGCCGCTACACAAGAATATTTGAAATTGCATAGCTCATCTATGCATATCTGACAGAAACTTGATTTAACAACAAGTCTCAAAATTTACGAGGTTTTCAATAATGAAAGGTGTTGTGAATGTGGAAAAAAAATGTGTCTAAATTCTCAGTAGTACCCAGCAAGTTTCTATCAACCCTGCTAAGGGAAAGACTAGGCTTTTTGTTCTTTTTCTACAGAAAATGGTATTACATAATTACTATACAGAGAAGAGGCCATAGAGTGTGTAGTCAACCATTAAGAGAAAAAGGATGACAGGGTGAATTAGGCAGTTCATTTATAAATTTTTTTTTGGTTATATAAGCTAATAGTCTAGACAAACAAGATTCCTGTGGCTTCAAGTTCTTGACTGACACTGGCCTTTAGGAATTGGAGGCTGGACCCCAGCATCCACTTGATGTCCTAAGGGAAGTATCGGTCAGTGGCTCAGTTTCAGCCCTGGCTTCCACCTAGATCCACTGACCTTCACCCCTTTGGGAAAAGTGGAGCATTTACCCATTTACGTGTCATATTCCAGCTGGAAGACAGGATCTTTTAAGTTTGATGCCATTTTTATTATAGGTGTTATAATGTTATAGCTCAAACATGGAAACTTTCACCTTAGAAAGAATTCATCAAGTAGCCAAAAAAAATCCTAAATTATCAAGTCTCCATTACCAATTGTCATTTTCAAGTAAAATCTGAAAAATCAATTGATTGAATAAATGGAGAAAAAACTCAATGTGTTTTTTAAAAAAATCTTGTAGTAATTTGCAAACACATTCTTTTAAAATTAATAGGGAGTTCACGAATACTCATGATCTTGGGTTTATATGAAAATAGGAGTTCTTCCCTCAGTATTTCTTCAACCTCAGCTATGTCCTGGGCACAGATCAGAACAGAAGTGTTTTCTAAAAGCTATCTCTAGAGAGAGAGAGAGAGCAGTGGACAAGTCACTTTGTTCTGAATGGGACTGAGAGTCTCACCTATAATTGAAATTCTGCGTTTGGAGCGTTTAATTAATTTCCTAAAGTGATTTCAAAATACCTAATCTCGGCAAGTTAAAATGAACATTTAGTTAAAACTATGTGTTAGAAGCTATTAGGAAAACTCACAAAAGATTTTCCACAGGGAGGCTAATGCTTCCAACCCAAATTTTCATGGCAGTCCATGGCTAAAAATTGATTTTCACGTATCAGTAGCAATTTTAAGTATGACCTTGGTTTATCATATCCAGTGACACTATTTCCAAGATAAAATTATCTTCAGGAAACATTCAGAAAATACTGAATTTTTGGAGTGCCTACTGGGAATGCAACAGAGAAGAAGAAGTGTGGGCTTTGCTTCTCAGCAAGCTTACAGTCAGTGTAAATAAACATGAGGGGAACAACAAATGAGTGTCCTCTGCACTAAGAATTTCCTTTTAAAAGAACCTTTAAAATATCTCCTTCTTTAGTGACGACCCCTATATTATCAAGGGCTGCAACATGCCAACTAAAGGCAGTTGGAGTTATTTCTCAACTTATTGAGAAGGGGAGACCAAGGAGATGCAAGCGGAAGTCATTTCAGTTTCAGGGGAAGCTTTTAAAATCACATTTACTTAGGTGACAGGTCCTCCTGTGCCCATCTCATTTCCTGTTTCATTCTTCCTGTGATATGGACATGATGGCTGGCGCCGCAGTGACCCTGTTATACCATGAGGCAGCCTTGGAGAAGGCAGAGAAGAAAGAGAAGAGGAATCTGGGAAGCTGATTATGTCACGGTGTCACCATATTGGCCTGGGACTGTCTACCGACAGGCGTTTATGTGAAAGAAACGATACCTTTATCTCGTTTAACAGAGCGTTATTTCCAGTCTCTTATTTGTGGCCAACCATTACTTCTCTTTTAAACTGATCTTTGAAATAGATTTAAGAAATGCATTTCTCTGGAGATGGAAGAACATCTCAAATAGTATTAAAAAAACAAACGAACAAAAACCATGACAACCATATGTTCCTATGAATTTCCTAAGAAATGTCTTAATATGTGTAGAAACTTACATAAGACCACATCTTCCTGGGCAGCTTTCTAACACCCTCAACCCCCAATGCCCACCATTTCCATCCTGGAACGACTGAACCTTGACTTCCACCTCTAAAAATTATTTTATCTTCAAGACCACAAGCTCCATGTTCCCTCTCTGTTCCTAGTATATCATGTTGTTCTATCTCTTCCACATTTGGGCTGAGGCTTCATCAGTTCTTCTCCCTCTGATGGTGTCTCATGGCCTTTTTGACTTTAATTCAGAGCAACACATTTTACAGATTCTGCCACCTCTCCTCCAGAATTCCTTTCCCCTCGAACTCTAGGGTCTTAACCACGTATTTTAAAGTGCTTCAGCAGGTTTGCCAATAACTTTAAAAGAAAACAGCAGCCTTTCAACATGGACGGGGGATGGCCCTTTAAATAAGAATGTCAGTTGGCCTCTTCAATTTCAGAAACATCATCATCATCCTATCATCATCTTGTTCCCCACCGCCATCCTCCTCACCACCACCTTCTTCATCACCATCTTCTTCCTCACTGCCTTTATCCCACTGTCCTTACTACCACCTTCTTAATTACCACTGTTCTTATCACTTCTATCCTCATCTCCCATACTCTACAGAATACTACGTGACGAGCGCTACCTCAGCGGTTTTCATCATCAGCTCATTTAACATTCAAAAGAATCTAATGAGGTGGGCTTTCTTAATAGCCGCATTAACAGGTGAAGATATGAGAATGTGGATGGTTAACAGGCTCGTGACCCATGTCTGGTCAGCAGGGTTTGAACCCAGTTCCGGTCCCAGAACCCACCCCTCCTCGTCTCTGTTATACTGCCTCCAGCAGTTCCGGCACCCAAAATGCATGGCTCCCTCTCCTCAACAACAAACATAGCCTTCCAGGAACACGTTAGGACATTTAACTGTGGATTCACTTTCTTAACATTGGACAAAGACTCCTTGG
>NW_017731369.1:4071992-4078678 GCF_001890085.2 Hipposideros armiger | reverse complement strand
GAGAGAGAGAGAGAGAGAGAGAGAGAGAGAGAGAGAGAGAGAGAGAGAGAGAGTTTGATGCTCTTGCTAGCTACCCATTCGTCTCATTTTATTACTTATACTTCTATACGAGTGGAGACATCAGCTCTGCCCTGAGGGAATCCCTAGCTCATTGTCCAAGGTCCATTTGAAGAGAATTTTTGTGCTTTTGCCAATATCCACAGGTGAAGAATACATTTTCCATTATGCTACTCAGGGTCTCTTACTTTACGTTAAGATCTATGCTATTTTTTCCGTTGAATTCAGTGCTATTCATAAAAATAATCAATCAAAAAATTTCGCACTCACAGTGTTTAGTCCATGACTAGGTACACACTGCTTTTTTTCCTGAGTCATAGGAGCCTCACTGGGGTAACTAATCTCGCCCACTAAGTAACACTGATAGGTTTTCTTATGTTAGATGGGGGTCATCCAATTTTTATTTTCATTACTATATGTCTATATTGAGTACTACAATGTGCATTGAATTATTTTTTTGAAATAGGTTCTCAAGAAACTCTACAGACAAACCAATACCCCCAGTAGAGACACCAGCTCAATAAGACATGATGAGGTGGTCCCGGAAAATTATTCCCATGTAGGGAGAAACCCTACAGATCGTACGTACCCCACTTAAAGAAACACAGAGCATTTTACAGCTACCCAGAAGTCCTGCAGGAAAAGGAACCTTTCAACTCAGTGTCCCCCACATCTGTTTGACCCTGAAATCTCCTCCTGGCCTACAGTGACGCAACTTGTGGAGTGAATTTCTTGGAACACCAGTCTGAGAAACATGGGAGTAATGAGCTGTCTGCATAAGCAGTTATAGGAACATTGTCATGGGAGCAATAGAATAGAGCCACCTTAGCTACTGTGGACTTTGCTGTTTTGAGGTTGAAATCCTGATTGGGAGAGGGGGAGATTTCCACCTCCTGGATGAGTCTTTAGGGCTGCTGAGGGGCAGAGGTCACTGGGGAGCCAGGAGGCTGAGAGGGCCCACTTGTCCTGAGCTATCTGGGATAGTCCCTGGACTCTGGAGAGAGGGGTGGGGCAACTGCAAATTCAGACATGGGTCTTTTCTCTGAATGCCTGGGAGGGTGGGAAACATCAGGGCAGACGGGGAAGCACAGCACTGCAGTTCAGAGCATGGCTCATCCGGAACTCTGTTCACATCCCATTTTTGTCACTTACTCTGCCCAGGACATTGGAGCCATTATCTAGATTCTCTGAGCTTAAAATAAGCTCTGTTATTGGTAAAAAGTTAATGAAGCCAACCTCACACAGTTAAATGAGGCAATGGATCGAAGGTGGAGAGCCTGCGGTGATGGCGGAGGCATAGTGAGGGTTGGCAAGACACAGGGGCTGTTATCATTGATTCTGTGCTGTTGGTCAGTCTCAAGAGGGGTGTCAAATCTGTGGTCCTTGCGCCGGCCCCCCAAGAATCCATGATCTTACAACATTTCCATCAGATGCATAGTGCAAATGACTTCCTAGTTTGGATACAAATTCAGCAACCAAATGTAAACTTGTGTACTCAGCCTGTCCCTAAACGGAGCTCCACTGGAATAAATGGGACACGACACCCATGATCCATAATCATAGAAGCACAGGAGCTGAGAATAAATAATGGCTCTCCCCCAGACAAGCTAACTTGGTTGTTATTTATAAGCTCCTCGGCCACCTTGCTATTGCCAAGAAAACCTGCTTTCCTTTCTTGCTGCTGTCCTGTCGTGCCTCTCAATCTACACTTGCTGAAAAAAAAGATAGTTATTGGCATGCTAAAATCACAGTAGAACTCACATAACTCAGCACTAAATAGCACTGATAAAACAATGAAAATGGCATTTGGGCATTAAAAGTTCTTTTCCTATGGACTTTAATAAGATTCAGTGCTTTTGTTCTCACAACTCTCCAGTATTTTCAACTTTATGAAAAAAAAGAGAAAGATAAAAATGTGAAATAGTATTCCGGCAAAACATCATCCTTTCTCCACAAAGGAGTGTTTTGATTTTGCAAACAGGGAACCAGCAGGCGCTATGGTACACAGAATTAGTACTGATCAGCAAACATGGCTGTGGCCGCAAGGGTGGGGTTCAGCAAAAGTTTACCTCTTTCTTGGTGAATTTGGGAGCGTGATCATTTTTGTCATCAATCACGATTGTCGCGGTGGCCGTGCCGATTAATCCCACATTCAGTCCAGCCATATCTTGAGCCTCGATGATCAACTCATACTTGGGATTTTCCAGAGTCTACGAAGCAAAAACACAACAGAGAACATGGCATTTAGATTTGGGTCACCACTTTGGAGAGGTGGAAAACACGTTGCTTGGGCTGCCTCTACGCCCGCCTCCCTCTAGGGCAGGTGTCTTGCATCAGTCACAGCACTTGTACCAGTTGTATATAAATAAGCCGTTGGAATCGCTCTAATACAAGATCGTCATTGTTCATAGACTGGAGTTGGCCATGGGGATGGAATCTATTTTCTGTCCTTCTTTAAGGGGATATTTGATACATTCTGGGATGTTTCATTTCCAGGGTGTGGGTATACACTGCACATTTGATATTTACACCCATAGATGTCATTTCACTGCAAACGCTTGAAGCTGATTTGGAAATGAGGCTAAGTCTGATGATGAGATTAGGACAATGGGGACAGTTTTAGGAACGCACATTTACTGAAGAATTTAATGAGCCATACGTCGAATTCCTGTACTTTTTCAGAAATCACTGTTGTTCATTTTCCCAACACGCATATTAAGCCACATTTATTGTTCCCATTTTACAGTAAAAAATACTGAGGTTTTGATCACTTGTATTAAACTTCCTTCATGTCATTTCTAGTCATTTCAATCTTTTGTGTCACGTTAAATTTGGAAGATGCATTTTAATCCAACCATGATCTGGTACATTTAACACAAGCAATATGGTACTCTTATGTTTCAATGTACATCAGTTTTTCACTTGAATATCTGACAGATATTTTGCTACTATGTTTAAATGCTCAGAAAAGCTAACCAACTGGCCTTGATCTCAAGATGAAGAGTGCAGTGGTTGGTTCAATGGTCTCCTGTGGCGGAATTGCCTGTCTAGGCCAACCAGGCTATCATTCTTCTTCTGGTAAGGCAGCACCCCACAGTTCCTTTGGGGACCTTCCTGTCACTTATTCTCTGCCTATGTAGTAGGGTTGGGTTGACTTTCCCCACCCTCCACTCTGGGCCAATTTTTGAAATGAACCCTGATTAGAAGCAGCCAGTAAGTGCATGCCAACGCAGGGACACAGTGACAAGCCCTGGCACAGGACCTAGGCTGGCTTGACAGTTGGGAGAGGGAAGCTCTGTTTCCCTGTGGTGTGAACCTAGAAGCATTTAGTCTGGCACTAGATGACCCACCTTATGTGACAGCAGAGGTGGGATGAGGGAAGTCTGTCTGAGAATGAAGCCAATCTACGGATAGAGTTAGACCGGAACCTTGGAGAAGAAGGATCTCCCAGCAGTTGCCCTGGAGCCACGTCATCAGGCCAATGCCCGAGGCCAGTATTGCCTATGGACTTCTCAGCTAATTAGGGCATTCATTTTCCTTATTTGCTTAAACCAGTTTGAATTGGTTTCTTAATCACTCACACAGAGTTCGAGTTGAACAACCTTCAATAACAAAATACAAGGACTTTATTTTTGCTACCAAAGGTCCTCCAAGTTGCAAGCAAACAGTCCTACCAGTACGACAGCTTCAAAACCATTGCTTATTCCAACCAATAATTAAAAAATACCACAGGAAGCAAGGAACAAAAACACAATGAGGATCTATAATTTCCTTGTAAAGCTAAAAGTTTACACGGCAAATTTTCATAGCTCAGTGCTAGCTGTCCCCCAGACTTTTAAGTATCTTTAATGGGTGCTTAGCTCTTTGTTCCCTAGGGCACTTTTCAATTGTTTTTTTTTTTTTTAAACTAAGAGCTTCTGAGCTATTACCTTAAGAAGCAGTAGTTCTTTTGGTGGCTTGGGAGGCTTTAAACTCTTAAATTCAAAAGGAAGAGTAAGATGTTGGTGCATTCCTTGGACAGGGTTACTCACAATGTTCTTTTCTCCAGCTTTATTGAGATACAATTGATGAGGTCAAGCAATTAACTCTGCGAACTTTCCACCGTGTAAGTACATGGTGGAAAGCTGGTATACTTAATTGTCCAACCTTTAATATTATAACACTGGTTAAGTTTAAGGTGTGCACCATGATGATTTGCTACATGTGTATACTGGGACGTGAGCTCCACCAGGATTGGAGGTCACACAATTCACTAACCGCTGAGTGCAAACAGAATTGAACACCAAACCCAGCTCTGGGTGATTCTGGTTCTGCCTGGTTCAGTTGGCACTTCTCTGTAAAGGTGCTTGAAATGCAATCTACTCTCTAGCTGAGGCTGGGAAATCATCAGCCTAATGTCAGTGACTTTCTACTTATCAATCACAAGTTGAATTGGATTTACGATTCGCCATAAATTCTGTAGCTGGACCATATGAAACCAATAAATCTGTCGATCTTCAAAATTTTTCCTGAGTGTCGCTGGACATACTAATTATAAGTCAGGTCTAATTTCTTGTATGACACTTTTACTTTTGTAATAACAAAGTGCATGTTTTGGGAATATGTAATCATAAAAATAAGAAATTATGTGGGTTTTCTGATATTGAAGAGATCATGGTAAAATTAATACATTTCCTTGTGTAATGTCATTTACCAACATAATTCCTTGACATTATTTGAAGGGCTGCATAAAATATAACTATATGCACAATTTATAATTAACTTCATCATCTTCTATTGTTAGGACTTAGCTTATTTCTAGTCTTTAAAAAATTTTCTGACACTCTAAATAACACTGCAATGAACATCTTTATTCAGGAAGTTTTCAATCTAGTTGACATTTCTTTCTTTTTTTTTGACATTTCTTTTTTGATTGATAGATTCTAAAACAGAATTACTGGGTCAAAGAGTACAAACATTTTATGGCTCTTTATTCATATTTTAATATTGCTTTCCAAGAAGATCTTACCAATGTTCATAGCCATTCTACCAGAATATTTAGTGTATGATGCCAGGCATGGCTTGTCCCTAAAGAACAGTTGACCTTGTTCCATGAAGTGAACTGGGGGACGAGAATGATTCAATGATGGCTGTCTAACAATGATGTAAATTCCTCTACTCCAACTTATGGTATAGGCTGCCACAGACATGCACAAAGGGCTGCCTCACACACCAACTATAGTGGATATGTGCTGTGTTGCCATCCCAGTGCCCATTCCCTCTTCCTCTGGTACCCATGCTGCAATTCCTTTGGGCGCATCATCCCTTCCTCACTCTCAGCACAGGCGGAGTCCAGGTAGGGTTGACACTATCCCTGATCTAGGGATGGTCATGTGTCTCCGGCCTGGACACTCAGGGCCTCCCATTTCCATGGCCATGTGATGAGCCCACGACCCACGCGAGGCCCCCTGGGATTGAAACTCAGTTCCAGCACCTATTTCTTTTAGAGCTCTTAGGTAAAAGATGTTCTCTTTATGTTGGACTTGAAGGTGGTAGGAGATAAATCTGGAGCCAGAAGTGGTCCTTTGCAACCACACAGAGACAGTCAGCCTGAGAAAGAAGATAACACAGAACGGAGAGATAGAGACAGAGTTCTTTTAACCTCATTTGAACTCTTCAATAGTTGTCCTTGAAGCCAGAAATTACCCCTCAGATTTTGTGAGTTCTATTAGCGAATAAATTTCCTTCAGACATTTAAATTAGATGTTGTTCTGTGAGTAGCAACAGGGGAGTCTTGACTGATATTGCAACTAATGCTATGTATGATCAATTATCTGCAAGAAAGCGTAAAAGCTATTATATCCTACTACAGTATCACAATAGGCTCGTCACAACAGCATTCCAATCATGTCATGAATACATTACTTTTCCTTTTAACATTTTCCCCTCCACAAACCATATATATATATTTGGATCAGAGAAAGTTATTAGGATTTTTTCCATTAATTTATGCATCTATTTCATCGGAATTATTGAACACCTTGTCTACATATTATGCTGGGTGCTGGGGATAGAGATGGGAAAGCAGGGTCCCTTTTTTCAAGTTCAGGGTTAAAGACAGGCATATATAACTGCAACAAAATAGAGTCACAGCTAAGCAGACTCTTATGTCTCCTTATGATATTCTTAGGACAGCACAAAGGAAGAAACATTGGCTTAACTCTCTTGTACTTTAACACATTTTATACATAATTAAAAAAAAATGAACCAGCCAATTCTCATCTCCTGAAGTAAATAAAACCTTATGACTGCAATGGTAAATAGATTGATTAACCTGGTGGAAAATCAATTAGACTATTAAGTAGATAAATTGTAAGGTTTAAGATGGGATGTTCCAAAAGTCTCAATTTTCTGGCAAGCTTTAGGCTACCATTAAAATGTCTTTTTTTTTTATTATTGAAAATATATCCAATTACTGTAAGGAAAATAGAAACCATGTAGTCATTTCTAAAGTGGAAAGGGGGATTCTCTGTACCCCTACCCCATCCCCATCTCCAAGAGGTTATAACAGAATATCGTTATAGTCATCTCTTGTCTGCCTCCTTTCTCCTAGATCACACACACACACACACACACACACACACACACAC
>NW_017731369.1:4061714-4071937 GCF_001890085.2 Hipposideros armiger | reverse complement strand
CACACACACACACGCACACACGCACACACACACACACACGCACACACAATTTTATATACACATATATTTAAACAAATGATACCATTCACACAGTTGTACAATTTGTGTTACGATATCACTTTCATCTCAGTGCTTACAGATCTGCCTATTCACTTTAACAGAGGTATAACATCCCACTGTATGGCTCCATCATAATTTATTCAGTCATTCCTTACTGGGTGGTCATTTATTTGAGTTGTTTCTAAGTTTTCACTTTTAAAATTAACTCTAAGATAAAAAAATTCCATTGACCTATCAGTATTTTGGGATTTTTCCCGTAATAAACATTATTGCTTTCAAAACGACAATAACAAAAAACAAACAACCAATAATAAAAGCAACTTCCTTTGAAATGTAAAAGACCTACGGAAAAATGGCACAGGGAGCCCTTTCGTCTTGCACAACTGGAATACTTTTTGTTCACCAATGACCTACTTCCCACTCCAGCTGAGTCTTTTCCGGGAAATCTTCCCCAATTCCCTAGCTCTTATAGTCACTCTTACTTGAAATACCTACTCATTTCTGCATGCCTCAACAGTTACTTTGACTTTGTTACTCTTCTGAAAAAACTCCTAGGCAGCCCACAGCGGCCCCATTCTCTGGGAAGAGCCATTGATGCAGAGAAGCAGGCCTTGGTGGCCATAAGTCACCCTTGCCCTAGCTGACCCATTCTCAGGTAAACCCCCTCATCCTACCTGGGGCAACTGGATTCTGGGAATATGAAATGTGGAACCAAGCATCACAGACACAGAATGTAGGGCAAACCTCCATGATTCTCTCCACGTTATTTCTGGGCCCAATAGAGGGACTTTTGCCTCCTTGAATGCTGTGGGAGGAAACTCACCACCATGTACACTAATCTGCCCATGCAGAAGACACGCCCCCCCAGGGGATAAGGCCTTCAGCTGTCCAGCTGCTCTGCCACTTGGTGAGTAAACTGAACAGGGGTAGGAAGCCCCATCGTCCTCTCCAGACCAAGCTGCACTCTCCATGGCAAGAGTCTTGCCTGATTCTTGTGTTTATTTCTCTCCATTGGTTCAGGGCTCAGAGGGCAGATGGTGTAACCAACTCCAAGAGAAAGAGTCTTTCAGGCTGAGTTAGGCTGAAGGTGCTGCTCTAACCCGAAAGATCTAAGCTCTGCCGGGACCGTGCCAGCTCTTGACTTCAACTCTTTCCTCGATTCTGAAACATATCCTAGTGTTTATTCAGGAGATTCTTTTTGGCCCTGAGGTCAGCCAGCATCAGTTTCAGTTGCTTGCCACCAAAGGAACCTGTGGTGAAGCCAATGTTACTTGTTCACCAACTCCTGTTTCTTTTGACTCTGGGACATACAGCTAGACTGTGAGATGAACTCACGTGACCGATTCTGGCCAATGACATATGGGCAGAAGTGACGTACTGGCATGGCCCCCGAACCACCCATGTAGTCCTCCATGTTTTCTAGTTCTAAGAAAGGAAGAACCCTGCATCTCCAAATACCTATGTGGAGCAGAGCCCCATTTGCTGACCTGCTGTAGACTGTGGCATGAACAAGAAACAAGCCATGCCTTGGGTTGAAGGGAAGCTTATTACACTGCTTAGCCTATCCTGACTAATATAAAGGCCATGTTTCCTGTTGGTTTTCATTGGAATGCCCATTGACTATCTTCCTAAGAGGGTGACAAAGTTTTCAAGGGCAAGGACCATGACTTTGACCCTGACACCTGGCCAGTACATCATGCACAAGGTGGGCAACTTACTTTCGTTGTTGATAATGATGATATATTGCTGCTTCCCTGCACTAAAGTATATCTCAAGGGTCTGAGCATATCAGTGGCATTTCCAAACCAGAGTCATTTATTCTCAGGGAATAGCGGAGACTTTGGGGAGCTCTAGCTCAAGCAGAGAGGATTTTTTTTTTGACCAAGAAATGCACTGTGTCAAACCTGGGAAATTAAATGGGCTGCTCTGATTTTATTCTAAGCTATTTGATCTGTAAGACATATCGAAGCGCGTCAAGCTGCTCTCCTGGTTGGAATCCTGCAGTCACACATTTTTACTGCATTGGTATCTCCTCCTGGGTGTCTACGAGCCCCCAGTTCATATATATCCTAGAAACAAAAGGAAGATGGTGCGTCTGCAAGAAAAAGCCTCGGGTGTATCTCTGCACACACAAGCCAGGTTCACTGATCACACGGATTCGAAAACCAAACATTTCATCTTGAAAAAAGAAAATCAAGCCATGCCATTAAATACGACACATCATCCATCACTGGACCCTTGATGGTTTACACAGCTACAGCGACTTCCCGGCGAGTATGCATTTAACGGAACATTTATCACTAATAACAAGCATAATGGTAGCTGTGGGGGGAAATCAAGGAATAAATGTTACACGAAAGAAGGTTCTGCCATTAACCCATGCAGTGCCCATCCTCCTGTCTCATCTTGAACCACCCTCCCCATCTCTCTTTACACTTTGTCCAGACTGAGTGTCTTTCCCGGGTACCCCGGGTTTTCTTCCTTTTGACCCTTCTGCCTCTCCTTCTTACTCCAGGCTAATTCCTAGTCATTTGCTGATGTTCACTCCTCACGGCACTGACACTCCATGAAGGCAGGGGCCTGACTGCGGAACATGGTGGTTGACACTGAGGAGGGGACAACCAAAATGAGATCTATTACTGTATGTTGCTGTGTATAATGCGCACTGTTTTACCCACGTTTGTGAGGGGAAAACGAGGATGCGCATTATATATGGGAAGTACTAATTCCGTATCTATATAAACGTTTCAAATTCTTTTATTTATGCTTATGAGTTAAAAGTGTAACTCTAGAAATCAATAATGATATCTGTATGCAAAATAATACCCTGGAATGCGATAACTGGTTTTGTTGAACTTAGGATGAACTTGCAACGATGAAGAGTTCTTGGCCTTTTATGAAGCATAAATATTGTAAATTTATTACCGGTACATAAAATTTCTTGCACCTTGTATCTGTTCTTGTGTTTCGTAGTTATTTGTTACATAAAATTTCTTGTACCATAATATATTAAAAAATAAATGCCAAAATTCCTTTATAATACAAAAAACAAGTACTTACATGTAAACAAATAAAAATTTGAATTAAAAAAATGAAAATGAAAGATTTTTTTTCCCCTTGAAAGTTTGGGCAAAAAAACGTGTCTGTGCATTATACACAGGAGCACATTACACACAACAAAATACGGTACTATAGCCCTGGCCCTGTTACTTAGTAGTAAGTGATCCTGGTCAAGTGCCTTAAGTTCTCATTGCATCAGTTTCCTCATGTGTAAAATGGGGAGAATGATAATACTTCTAGGGTAAGTGAGGATTAAAATAAGTAACACAAAGACTAAGCACAGAGCCCGGCATATGTAAATGGCCGATAGATGGCAGCTGTTAATATGGAACAGACCTTTGGAAAGTCTTCTAAAAGTGTGGCAGAAACTAAGGGTGGCCTCTAGGAATAGTCAGAAGGAGCTGAATGCTGCCAACACCCATTGAATGAGCCTGGAAGTGCCTCCTTCCCCAGTCAAACCTTCTGCTGAGACTGCAGACCTGGACAAGCACATGGTTGCAGCTTGGTGAAAGGCCATTACGCAAAAGACACAGCCAAGCCATGCTCAGACTCCAGGACACAGAAACTGTGAGATAATACAGATCTATTGTTTTAAGCCACTACGTTTTGGGGGTAATTTATTCTGCAGCAATAGATGACTAATAAAATTTTCCCCAGCACTCATCACAGTTGGTAATGCTCTTGTTTATTGATTACTTGCTTATTTGCTGTCTTGACTCTGATCGTTTGAGCTCCGTGAGGTCAGGGACTTGTCTTGTGTAGAGCTTTGTCTCCTAACTACTAATTTAGTGCCTGGCACATTGTCGTTATGTAATAATTAGTCAATTATAGATACGTTTTTATAAAATAATGCGTGACTTAGAGTGATGTGCTTGCAAATGTTTAACTACGGAGCCTCCTGATTTGTAGTGTTTGTCCCTTTTGGTGGTTTAAACCCTCCTCCCATGGCTGATTCAAGCTACCAGCATGATGCCACTGAGTGCACAGTTGGAAAGGAGCATACATGATGTCATTGTGAGCCAGTAAGAGCCGGGCCCAGCTTATAAATTGTGCTGTAGGAGTCAAGGAAAGCTGTAAGAAGGTGTTTTCAACAAATCCCTTTGTTGTCTAATGTTTAAGGTATTGTTAATAAAAAAAATATTAACACGAGATTTATAGCAAAGACATGACTTACTCATCAGCTTTATTGCCTATCTGGGCAAAACAAGAGTCCTTGTTGTATGGCGCCCACACAGGGAACACATCCTTCTCCAGGTTAGGTGCACCTGACACCTGGTCTATAAATATTTCAAACAGATTGGTGAAAACATTATCTGAAGCAGAACGTGTTGTTGTCTGTCTGGGGTTTGATTTATCCACTCTGGCCACATAACACTGGGGATAGTGAGTCTATAAATCCAGCAGGAACAGCGCACACGCTCTCATAAAAGGTGCCTTACTCCCAGTGCAGATGGCGAGTGACGTTCTTCCGTCTCCCCCATGCAGTATGGCTGGGGGGTTTTGACTTGTGTTTGTCTTTAGGCCTTTTTCACCTTGCTCCTCAGTGCTAATGTGAACATTCATGTTCTTGGCTGTCACCTGCTGTGTTTTCATTCCCAGCTGGGGTCCGGTGGGTAAGGAGAAGGCTGAGCTCATCCCCCAAGATTTACTGGTTGCTGACAAAGCCAGCAGGGGGGCAAGCAGCAGGGGAAATAAACACTGCCTCTTAGACATACACACTTGGAATAACCTAAGTGATAGATTTCAGGTTTGGAGACACCAAAATCCAATAAAACATTTCCAGGTGAAAGGTACCTCTTCTGATGTTACTGATGAGTTACAGTAAGTCAACGGCCAATGACATTCATAGCATGCTTGGAAAAATCATCCCCCTCAGACCCAAGGGGGCAAATATTTGACATCCAGTTTGATTGCACTGAAACATTTATATAGTGTCTACTGGGCTCAGGCAACTCTGCTAGGAGGTGAGGAATGATACAGACCCTGCTTTGGGTGCATTTTTGTTCCAGGTAAATCAACAAAAAACAACTACGCAAGGTATGATAAGTGTTATTGGAATGCTGCCAGTTGAGGTCCAAGGGAAGGGAGTCAGAATGTGAGGTGCTCAGGAAGGTTACTTAATTTGCCAACATTAACTGAGCTCCTACCACACGTTAGGCATTGTGCTATTTAATGGTGACAAATAAGGGAGCCAAGTCTAGTGAAAGGGACCACTATCCAGATAATTTAAATAGAATGTACTGTGGTATCACAAAGGAGACACCGCCTAACCTAGACATTGGGGAGGGAGGATGAAGGAGACCTTCCTACAGAAGAGAATATCCTGCTATAGGATTAGATATGGGGTCTTGATGCAGAAGTAAATTTCTATGGAAGAAGACAGGAGACTATGAATCCTAAAATGCTATTAAATTCAGTCATTCAGCAAAAGCTGAGGCTGATTCTGATTCTGGCCAGGACACTGTGGGAATAAGAAGTGTAAAATATATTTTCTGCCTTCCAGGAACTCACAGCTTGGCTGAAGATGAAACATGTGAAGTGGCTCCACAAGGCTTGAGATAGGTGCTGAATGTGTACTCAGTAGGTTCAGACATGAATGGTGCAGCTGGGAGGGCTACAGTGCTTTTTAGTGGCATCGGGTCAATGCAGGTTGGAGCTGAGCTTTGAAGATGGGTGTGTGGGGAGCATTCAGAGAGGGAAGTAGACCCTGGGAACCAGCGCCGAGGCGGCCAGAGGAGACAGGGCCACTGGTGTGCTTAGAGCCAAGGTCTGTGACATCAAGAGACACAACCTGTTGGTTCTTGAAAGGACCTCAGAGATCACCTGGTCCAGCCCCACCTTTGAGGAGCTCACTGGGTTGGGGAAACAGAAAGGGAATTCCAAGAAGCAAAGGGGCTGAACTGAACATGCTAATGACTTTCTTGGGTTTATCTGTTTGATTGACAAGGGGGTACAGACTCCTAAAAGTTGAAGCAAAATAAAATGTAATGAAAGTGCTCTTTCTGTATGATTTTTATATATTTTCACAATCTGCATTAGCCTGTATCTTCAAAACTTTTGGCTCTGAACTGTCATGGCAACATCATGCCTGAGACATCGTAGAAGCTTAAGACATATTTTCTGGGTCAGTGCTTCTCAAACTTGCCTGCAGCTAAATCCTCTGGTGGGTGCATTAAAACACGAATTTTCGGCCCACCTCTAGTGCTTATGGCTCAGTGGGGTTTGAAGATGTGCATTTCCAACGAGTTTCCAGGAGATGCTGAAGCTGCTGCTCTGGGGACCATGCTTTGATTAGCGCCATTCTGAATTTGATGACATGCAGGCCATCACGTCCTCTTATGTATTTTTACTTAAAACTCTCCTGTTTATGATGCAAACTCAACGAAAGATAGAAAGCATAGTTTACCTCAATTTCTCTCTCTGAGAAATTTTCCCTTTCTAGAGAAAATGTACTCCCTCTAAGACACAAAACATCACTATGGCGGCCTCTCCAGCCTGCTCAGAATCATTTTCTAGATGTCTCCATTTGGATGTTCTCCCTCAGCTTTCATGGGCCAATAACAGAGCTCATTCTCTTCCCCTGCAACACGGACCTACCTCCCGGAGGCATTAACTCAAGCTGGACCCCTGAGACTTGTCCTCAGCTACTTCCTTCTCTTTCGCATCCAACAGCCAGTCATCAAGGGCTACTGAGTTCGCCTCCCCCACCTCTCTTGAGTACATCCTCTTTTCTCTGCCATCCCTGCTATCACATGACCTTGAGTCCTCATCTTTTCGCGCCTGAATTACCGCAATAGCTTCCAGACTGGTCCTTCTGCCACCTTCCCAAACTCTTGCCACCCTAAAGCCAGCCAGGGTGAACCGTCTACACTACTATCTAAGCACAGGATCCTCCTCAAAGGCTTCAGTGGCCCATCAGTGGCTATAGGGTAATATTCAAGTTCGTTAAGCACAGGAGACACACTTGTCATGGCCCGATCTCCCAGATTCCTCACCCACCGTGTTACATTTCTGTAACACCAAACTAGATGCAATTCCACCATTGAGGGCTTTTTTTCCTTCTCTCCACCTTTGCTCATGCTGTGCCCTCTGCCTGGGAGGACTTCCTTATACATTTTTTTTCTCTCCCTGGAAAACTATGACTTGTCCTTATATACCTTGCTTAGATATTGCTTCTTTCATAGCTTTCCTGCTCTTCCCAGAGTTGCTCCTTTCTCCTCTGTATTAACCCTATCTATATAGTATAGTCAGTGTTTTTCTCCTGGTTGACCTGATGACACTTAGAGCAATTTTCTCTTTGCATGTCTGTCTCTGTGATTGTGCTGTGAGATGCTCAGAGTCAGGTTCATGTGTCAAGCACAGCGCACAAGGAAGGTGAGCTTTAAATGCCGTCAAGTTTTTGGCCCTAGAAGCTTTCATACCTTCTGTGGATGGCAGAATAATGGTCCCCGAAGATGTCCATGTTCTAATCCCTGGAACCTGTGAATATGGTACCTTATGTGGCAAAAGGGACTTTGAAGATGTGATTTAGTGAAGGATCTTGAGATGAGGAGATTATCCTGGGTTTTCTAGGTGGGTCCAAAGTAACCACAATGGTCCTTGTAACAGGGAGGCAGGAGGGTGAGGATCAGAGGAGAAGATGTAACAATAGACGCAGAGAGAGAGAGAATATTGAAGATGTGACACTGCTGGCCTTGAAGACGGAGGAAGGGGCAATGAGCCATGGAAGGCAGGTGGCCTCCAGAAGATAGGGAAGCCCAGGGGTGGCTTCTTCCCTCAAGCTTCCAGAAGGAACCAGCTTGCTGACACCTGGATTTTCCCCAAGTGAAACTCATTTTGGGCTTCTGAACTCTGGACCTGTAAGATAATGAACGTGTGTCGTTTTAAGCCACAGATTCTGTGGTCCTGTGTTGTGGCAGCCATGGGAAACTATTTCACCTGTCTGGAGAGCGCTCATGAGCATCCTGGAGAGCTGAGATGCTCACCAGCCTCCCACCCTATGTGGCGCACAATGTCACCAGCTGTCACCTTCATTTCATGTCCAGTCGCCTCCTTCCCAGGACTGCCCACCTTCCCAGAATAGCATCCTCCATCTTTGCTATGAAAAATATTTCCATGTACATCCTTTGAAGTACATTGTCAACCACACCTTTCCCACAAAATCTGTCTGGTAGGAAGATGAATTTCCTCCCATGTACAAAGTGGTAAATACCAAATCAGTTTACTGGAGAATCTTCTCTTCAGTATATGCATGTGGTTTCCAATGGGCCAGTCTCTTTCTGAGTATTCATTATAGTCCTTGATGGAGGCAGGGACCCCATCTCTGACTTACTCCTGCTATATTCCCACCATCTGGCCCACTGAGACACTGAGGCCTTAAGATGCTGTCTTTATGTGATCATTGGGTTAAACTCTCTGAAAATAAATTGAACTAATTCTCCTCACCACCTCACAAGATAAAAAAAAAAATCACACGGCCAGTTCAGTGGTTGGCACTGTCCATCAATGTTTGAGAAATGAATACATCAAGGGATGGTTATGCTGATCACTACACAGAAAATTCTGCATCAGGGTTGCTACTCTGGGTTGCAGAGGGTGCTGGTCCAAAGGCAGGACAAGGTTAGACAGCCTACGCCTATCTCTAGACGGCCAGGTTTTGCAGAGTAGGGTAGGGGGACGAGGCCCTAGCTTTCCAAGAACGACAGGGAAAGTCCTTCCCCTTTGGAGGGGCGTCCATAGCAAGCAGGTCTTTTCATGCTCTGGTGCTGGTGGGTCGGGCTCTCCTTCACCTCATGGCAGATGTTCCCTAGCTGGCCCAGGCTCAGCCCTCGCCTCCTCATGCATCCTGCGGCAAATAAGAGGGAAGGTGGGACAACCGAATCCTCAGTGGTGAGGTGTGGATGGGAATGACCTTTCAAAAAAAAAAAAAGAGGGGAGAAGGGACTGTTGCTCAGCAGAGCCTCAGCCAACCCAGGTGGAGGCTGTCTCAGGTGACCCTGGGGGACCAGATCTGCCACAGTATCAAATCAGGAAACTGGTATTCCTGTCGTTCACTCAGCACTCTCCAAAAGCAAATAGCTTTCCTTGGGTTTCAATTTATTACCATCTAAAATGTCATTCTCTGTATGGGTAATAAAAGATAATATGTTTTATGGTGGCTCCTTATGTTAAGGTTTTACAAAATCGGTTATTAAATGATCTGCATAGAATCTAAATGAATCTTACTAAGTTACATGGACTAACAAGGTGGTGATTTTTCCCTTCCTGTCCCCCCAAATCAAGTGCGGTTAGAAGGGCGGCATTCCCTGCGTGTTTTCTAATCACACAGCAGAAGGTAATGCTTTTGTCAGACTAAAAATTGCATTCTGCTGTGTAATCGGCTTCACAAAGTTACAGACTGATCAAAATGTCCAGAAAATTCAATTACTGACTCTTAATGACAAAAGCACATGAGCTCACCAAGGGTTGGAGGACGTTGCTAAAATTAGGTTCTAAATGCCTATCACTTGGAGCAATTTCTGCTTTATGACCTTTGTCCATTGGTCCTCTGCATGTTTATGGCCCCTGCCATTAATTTCAGGAGTTTAATCGGTATTACCTCCTCCACTTGGAAAAGGCAATCTAAATGGACTTTGCCAAGCCTGATTTGTCCTCCGTTTCTTAGAACCCCGTCCTGTTCCGTTGTGATCCCCTAATCAAATCTGCCATCCAGGGTTACTTTTAATCAGTACTACATGTTTTCCTGTAAGTCAAATGCATTTTTATGCAAAGCTGACTTTGGTTTAGAGTTCTATAGCTGGTAATAATTCCAGGTAGCTTTCGAAACAAAGGAGCCCGTAGAGAGAGTAATGAATCAGCAAATGACACCCACCCACTCTACTCGTGGACAGGAAAGCAATTTGAGACATTGCCTTTATGCTGTCATTGGGTTATACTCTTTGAAAATAAATTGATCTAATTCTAAATCATCCGAGGAAAAAAAATCTCACAAGATGGATTCCAATTACACCACTGCTGTTGTTCCAAAAAGCAAATGCATATACTGGGGAGAAAAGGCAAGGCGAAGAACCCAGCCATGGATTATTCTGGAAGGCTCTCCTTGT